>NW_027528796.1:574771-590717 GCF_008692635.1 Crocuta crocuta
GGCGGGGGGCGGGGCGGGGGGCTGTGGCTCTTCTGCCCTCAGTTCTCTAGGCGGAGGCTGGAGCATACACACAGCAGCCCCAGTAGCTGGTCTCACTGGTTGTGAGCCTCACCATAGGGCATCTGCTCGCAGCGGGGTGCCACTGTAGGCACCCACACCAGTGGCGGTGGGAGGAGGCTGAGGGTGCTGCTCGGGAGAGCACCAGGCCCCTCCATGGTGTGTCAACGTTGTGCCTGGCGTTTTCACCTGGGGCTTTGGCCTCTGCCTCAGAGACCCCCTGTCACCACTCAGGAGGATAGGGACGGTACGGATAACGTAAGGTTACCTGTTTTCCTCAGTGCAAATAATTCACCCATTAGTTTCTCCACGATGACTGCTGGTAGGTGATTTCCAGCCTTCCCCCAGGGACAGTGATGGCCCAGGGAGTGTCTGAAACCCATGCTGGACACAAGTGGAGAACAGCTAGTTTGCATGGCTTGTGGCAGCCTCAGATACCGTCCCCACAACCAGGCCTTTTGTGGGAGTGAGACGCAGTGGACTGGAGACCCCATGTCTTTGATGCCCTTTCTGGTTCTTGGGAGAGTAGAGGAGTGGGGGCTGTTCTTGGGCCATCCAGGAACAGCTGAGCTCTGAAACAGCCCGTGGTGGCCAGAATACTTTAAAAAAAAAAAAAAAAAAAAAAGCCAGTGACCTGTTGGATGACCTTGCGTGCTCCCACGTGCGTATGTATAACTGGAGTCTCACAGAATGGGGTAGGAGGGAGGCAGAAAAACATCTGAGTAATCATGGCTGAAATTTTTCCAGATATGGAATATATAAGCCCATAGATGTGTCATGCTCGACAGACATAGAATAATCACACAGACCAAACATGCCCAAACCAAAACCTACTCCAGAGCACATCATGAGTTGATGAAAACCAATGGTGAATAAAGGCTTAAAAGCCGTCAAAAACAGACACGTTATATACAAGTGAGCAAAGGGAAGGACAGCTGTCTTCTCATCAGGAATGATGCAAATCAGAAGGCTGTGCTGTATGACATCGTTATAAAGTATTAAAAGGGAAAAACTGGTCAGCTTAAAATCCTCTATTCACAAAACGAAAGTGAAGGCAAAATAGACCTTCCTTTTCTAGACAAATGAAAGCTGAAGGAATTCTCCAGCAGCCTTGCCCAAAAGAAATGTTTGGGCCCAAGGAAAGTGATACCAGGTGGAAAGTGATCTTCACCAAAGAATGAGACCCAGAAACGTTACATGAAGAAGGCTTTTCCCCCTTTGTTAAAAGCAAGCATACAAACAAAAAACTCTTTGAAATAGGATTAACTTTTAAAGGCAAAAACAAGAAAGTGAACACAGACAAAAGTGTGCTGGAGGACAATGGCGGATGCTGCCGAGAGGCTCCCTTCGTGTCTCAAGTGCTGCATCCACAAGTGACAGTATTTACCAGAACACAGGTCGTCGGAAGTAAGAGGAACATATTGTAGTCAGCGAACTGCTAAGGAAGGAAAGGAGGTATGGCTAGAAAACTAATAAAGGGGGCAAAATAATCCCAAAGGAGACCGGAAGAACAGATAGAACAATAGAAAATGTGATAAGCCTAACTCTTATGGGCTAGATTGTGTTTTCCAAAATTTATATGGAAGAAAAGGACCTACATTTGGATATGGGACTTTTCAGAAGGTAATTAAGGTTAAATGAAATCACAGGGTGGCTCTGATCTGATAGGACTGGTGTCCTGCTAAGAAGAGATGAGTTCACACACAAACACACAGAGGGACAACCACGTGAGGACACAGCTCTGCCCACCCCTGGTTCTCAGGCTTCGTGCTTTCAGACTGTAAGAAAATAAATTCCTGTTGTCAAAGCCACCCAGTCTGCTGTTTTGTTATATAGCCCTAGAAAACTGCCACACCAACCATTTACGTAACTTTACTAACTGAAGGGCCAAGCACTCTAGTTAAAAGCAGAAACTCACACTGAATGAAAAAGCATGACTCGTGTATTGTCCATGAGAAATTTTAAATGCAAAAATACAGGATAAAAGTACTGGTTTAGAAAACTATATGAAAAAACATTAATCATAAGCAAAAGTACTGTATTAATATCAAGGTAGGCTTCAGGAAAAGGAACAGTCCTAGAAACAAAGAGTCATTTAATAACAGTAACATGTATGCACCTAATAGCATAGCTTCAGAATATGAAAAGCAAAAATGGGCAGCTGGAGAGGGAATTTGATAAGTGGGAGACTTCAACGTTGTCTCCACAACTGTAGACAAAACCTTGAGCCAACTTGAATGGGCATTTATGGAACGCTTAATCTAACATTCTTTTCAAGAGCTTATGGGCCATCATTCTCTAAGACCACATGTGGGGTGAGGAAATTTGAAAGGATTGAGGCCACACAGTGTATTCTCTAACCACAGTGGAATTAAATTAAAAATCAGTGACAAAAAGAATACTTACCTGCCAGGGGAGATACCATGATCACGAAGGTGGTTTTCCCAGGGCGAGGCTTATCCATTGCATTCTGGATGTGCTGACCCCTGCGATTTCACCAAATGTAGGAAACTCGACTGCATAGTTTGTGATGGTGGGGGAAAAGAAAGAAAATCCCAGATATCTGAAAATAAACAGTGTACTTCTAAATAACCAATGATCAAAAAATGAAAGTACAAGGGAAATGAAGTATTTCAAGCTAAGTGAAAAAAATGACTTCAAAATTTGTGGGATGTATCTAAAGCAGTGGTCACAGAAATGTTACAGGCTTACCTATTAACACTGTATATAAGGTTTCAAGTCTGTGATCTAAGTGTCCACCTTAAGAATCTTAAAACCAGGGCACCTGGGTGGCTCAGTCGGGTAAGCATCTGACTTCGGCTCAGGTCATGATCTCACAGTTCATGGGTCTGAGCCCTGTGTTGTGCTCTGTGCTAACACAAGAGCCTGGAGCTGCTTTGGATTCTGTGTCTCCCTCTCTGTCCCTCCCCACTCAAACTCTGTCTCTCTCAAAAATAAACATTAAAAAAAATTTTTAATATAGTTTATTGTCACATTGGTTTCCATATTTAAAAAAAAGAATCTTAAAACCAGAGTAAGTAGAAGGAAGGAAATACCAGATAAAAGAGCACGAGTCAAATGTTGTAGGAAACAACAATGCGTCAGTGAAGTTGACGCTTTGAGAAACAGCAAGCCTCTGGTCGGATCCAGAAAGAAAGGACACCTACGGCCGGCATTAAAAAGGTGCATTGCCACCAGTCCTGCAGACACAAGGCAGCGTCCAGGCTGGTCACCCCCAGGCCTGCTGACCTGGCGTGGTCAACGCGAGCTCACTGTGCGGCCGCCTCTCTGCGTCCCACTGCTCGCACTGCCCAGCTTGCTGATCCTTGGGTCCTTCTGCACACCTGCTAACGCTGCTGCTCCGTGTTCACGTTCAGTTTTCTGCCTTGGCCGCGTCGGTCTGTCCTCAGAGGCGCGAGACCGCAGAGTACAATAAGGGAACGTCACGGCTGCTCAGTGCCAGCGTTCCACAACGCAGACAGAAAAATCCGGAAAGACACAGTTGTTACATAGGTGTTCCTGAGAAGGGGAAATTTACATCACTCTGTATCTATTTTAGAACTTAATTTGAAATTTAAAAAACTTTCCCAAAAGAAAGCTCTAGTCTCAGATGGCTTCCTGGTGAATTTTATCAATCATTTAAGAAAGAAAGAACAACCTAACACAAATACCCCATACCCAGACATTAGAGAAGGCGGGAACATTTTGCAGACTCCTTTTAGAGAGTGTGACCTTGATAGCTCTGCCAGACCGAGACATTACTGGAAAGGAGATACAGATCAATTTCCCACACAAATACTTAACAGACTAGTAGTAAGTTGAATCCAGTGATAAGAGAATGATGCATCATGATCAGAAACTTGGCAGAGGGGATGGTCCTGTGGCTGGAGGGGATGCATGTTCTGAGGGTTTTCTAATGGCATTTTAAGTGCCGTGGTGTGGAGGGAGGCTTTCATGTCCCAGGGTCTTGCTCTCAGGTTTTGGGGGAGACATCTGCCCTCAGTCCTGGGAGCCCCTGCTCACCCTTGCTCAGTGGGCACTACCCATGTCCCCACTGTCCTTGTCTGATGTGAGAGGCTCTGGGGTCCAGACACTGGGCGTGTCTCAGGTCGCATGAGGTACGTACATTTGGGACTTAGAAATCCTCTTTTCCAGGGGCGCCTGCGTTATGCGTCCAACTTTGGCTCAGGTCATGATCTCATAGTTTGTGAGTTCGAGCCGCTCATCAGGCTCTGTGCTGACAGTTCAGAGCCTGGAGCCTGCTTTGGATTCTGTGTCTCCCTCTGTCTCTGCCTTTACCCACTCACACTCTGTCTCTCTCTCAAAACTAAATAAGCATTTAAAAAAAAAATTTTTTTTAATCCTCTTTTCCACAAAACCCGACTCAAGCCTTTCTCTCCTTGAAGCAACCTTATGCTAACTTGGCAGTCTGGGGGAAGTAATGGCTTTGCTCTGCGTGGACCCCGAGTGCCCTTGATGCAGCGCTGGGGACCCCTGGATGTTGGGGCCGAAGGTTGGAGGACATGCTGGTTTCTTGTTTGGACTCTATCCCTTCCCAAGAGGGTCAGGAGGTGACCCCTCTGTTGCCTCAACCGCTGCCAAGAGGCACGACCAAGAACTTCAGAGCCAGGAAACAGTGCTGAGTGCGTTTACCGCTCTGAGTAGTTAGTTGGAAGAGCGGGTGTTGGGGCGGCTTCGTGTTGGTCCCACTAACCGAGGACGGAAATCTGCACTCTGGCAGGACCCCGCGAGCAAAGGTCTGTGTGTGATTGGTCCGCACAGGCCTGGGTCCAGTCGGGGGAGTCTTCAGTTAGGTCCAGTAACAGTCAGTGTTCCGGACACTCAGGGCTCACAGTCCAAGCCTTCTTACCAGGGAAGAGTGGTCAGCAGGCCGCCTCCAGCTGCCGGCCCCTCAGAGCCCGCCCGGAGTCCACGGGCCTGTGGGCTGCTGCGAGCACCCGAGCTCCCCGCTCCTGCCCACCGCGCCTTCTGCAAGTGTGCGTCCCAGCTGCTCACCCTAATACGTGTCTGCACGCCAGACACCAGCCTCGGCTCTGGGGGCCCGCTGACCCCACAGACTGGGCAGCTGCACCAGCACCGTGTGCAGAGATAACACGAGTCTCGCGGAGTAAAGGCAGAGGCCCCCTGAGGTCTGCACATGCCACACGGTGTGGATGGCCCGACGCTCCCCTCAGCCCAGTGCTCTGGCTGTTGCTAGAAGGTGCCGGAACATTCCTGTCTGGGGCTGGCTGCCTTCCCCACAAGCCCCATCCTAACTCCTCCAGTCCATTCCCCTTGTTCTCCTTGGAACTGAACCCTTGGCGGGAGGTGTTGCTCTGTGAGGCCAGGCCCAGGCGAGGTCTGCGGGTACCGCGGGTGGGACGGGTGCCGGCCGGGCGGGCACTGGCTCTTTAAGGGCGACATCACAAGGCTGCGGAAGGCCAGGCAGTGGTGGAACTCCAGGGCCTTGGGCTGTTTCTGGAGCGTCTGCAGGCTCTGGACTTCCACCTCCATGGGGCCGCAGGCCCACACGTGAGCACTAAAGACGTGGCCATGGCCGAGGGGAGTGAGCTGATGAACAGGCTCATGAGCGAGAACGCAGACCTGAAGAAGCAGGTGCGCCTCATGAAGGAGAACCAGATGCTGAAGCGTCTGCTCAGCGAGAGCTGCCAGGAGCGCTGTGGCCTCGGGGGCCGGGACCTGCTCTACCCCAAGGCGCCTGCCTACCCTGAGGCCCACTCCCCCGGGAGCGCAGGTGAGGCTACGGGCCAGGGCAGCAGGGGTCCAGGAGCAGTGGTGAGGCCCCCACGTGCCGCCGGCGGCCTGCCTCAGCGATGCCGGTGGCCTCTGGCCCCTTCCCTTCCCTCAGGGCTGGACCCCGTTCCCCATTCTGCTGTGTAAGGCCCTCTGGGCCATGAAGCCCACATCTAGAAAATGGGGTGGGGGGTTAGCCCCCCACATCGGTGGCTGCTACCCACCAGCCCCCTGCACAGAGCTCAGGGATGCAAAGCCCCAGGAGCAAGCATGTCCCTGGGGTCCTTCGGCCTCAAGGAGCACCCTGAAGAGGGAGAGGGGACCAGCAGAGGGCAGGGGTGGGGGTGGTGGAGAGAGGACAGTGAAGCCCAAAGAGGCAGCTGCAGAAACCCCGACCCCCAC
Source organism: Crocuta crocuta (assembly GCF_008692635.1). Taxonomy (NCBI): domain Eukaryota; kingdom Metazoa; phylum Chordata; class Mammalia; order Carnivora; family Hyaenidae; genus Crocuta; species Crocuta crocuta. Next base: position 580,985 of record NW_027528796.1, read on the forward strand.
CAGCAGCCAAGGCACATGCTTGTCCCCAGAAACTTGCTGAAGAGGCACTGGCCTCCCAGGACTTGTCACCTGTGTGACATCCCACAGAGGGTCAGTGCTGCCTCCTTGGGCCACCAGGGATGTCATTGTGCAGTGGCTGCAAAAGGCACTTGTCACCAAGCTTCGCTGGTGCTCTGATTACTGCCAAGAGTCACGAACCCAGTGTGACTTTGTTGTCCTTTGTCCTGAGAACTGGGTCAGTCCAGGGCCGCCTCTGAGGGCTCAGAGCCACCCCTTCGTCAGCACTGGCAGGAGCACTTGGGCCCCCACCTCCACCCCCCGACTCGCCTTCCCTCCCATGTGTGGTCGGTAGAGGTGCAGACTCTCACCGGAGCTGGGTGCCCCGAGAGGGACCCTGGTCAGGGCCTAGGTCAGGGCGGAGTCTCTGGGAGCACGGCCGGCTCCCCTGCCTGTGGGTCACCCCTAGCAATCCCAGACCTTGCCAGACACCATCTCAGCAGGCACTCCAGTCCCCGGGCCTGCCCAGAGCCACCAAGCCTTCCACACAAGGCTTTGCTGCAGGGTGTGGGCCAAGGTCAGCATGGCCGACCATCCTCAGGGGGACCCCCCCCCCGAGCCCCGCCCCGGGCCCGGGGCTCTGGGATGCTGCCTGCAGGCCTGGCTACAACCCTCAGCCTTCTTTGGGGGCTGGAGTTTAGAACGACTCTCAGACAGCAGCCACCGTTTAGGAACAGCAGGGAGCTGCCACCAGCAACGGCTCGTGTTTCCCGTGGTCCCTTAGCATCTGCCTTCAGCACAGGATGTGCTTTAAAACCCTGTTTATTTCATTCAACAACCGGCGCTCATGGCAAACTTACAAATACCCCAAGAAGATGTAACATACAAGGCCAAGCCCGAGCTCCGGGCCCTGCTCTCAACCTTTTCTTGGGTTTCTGTCGGAAGTTTGTGGTGAATATTCATGTGCATATGAGGGGATCTCCTGGGTTTTCCTAAACAGGGTTGAGCTGTTCTATACTTCGATCGCCCCCTCCATCCACCTTACTCTTGTCACCCAGAGGTCCCCTTCTCTAGGCCCAGAGCCTGCACTCCAGCGCTGGAGCGGCCCTCGGGGTGGGGGTGGCTCCCCACACCAGCAGCCGGGCCCCAGGCTAGGTGGTGCTCTCCAGCCCACCCCCACCTGCCGCAGGGGCAACGGCCGGGAAATCCGTGGGTCAAAGGCCCTGTGCTGTTGAAATAGACGCTGCTGTGGCCTCTGCACCAGGCCAGCGCCCTCCTGACCCCAGCACCACACGCAGCGGCCAGGCTCCCACACCCCAGCCTTCTTCGGCCGCCTGTGTGCCCCGTGTGCTACGTTCGTCAATGTGGTCTGTTTTCTGAGTTTAAAACCGCACCGTGTGCAAATGATTTAAAGCAGATTGACAGTGTGTATACTGTTAAATTTGCCTTGGTCTTTGCCCTTGGAACTCCCAGAACTCTGGCTCTGGCGGCAGTTGGACCGGGGGTGGAGGGGCACGAAGGCTAGGCGCTGGGAGGACCCTTCTAGTCCTTCTGTTTAAAGAACAAGAAAAATTGAGAAACAGCCTGTTTTGTTCAGTTTCCATGATCTTCTTTGGCCCTGGTAGGGTGCCCTCAGCTGCTGCCCTCGGCCTGCTCCATCGGAAGGCCCCGGGCTCCTGCTGTCTGTCCCCTGGGACAGGGCTTTGCTCCGGATCTGGGGACTCTGTCCTACATGGATATGGGCTTTGGTCTTCTTTCTGTGGGTTTTCTGTTTGGGGATTTGCTACCAGACTTGTGACCGGTTTATAACCTTGATCAAGAAGCATCTTTTAATTTTTTTTAGTGTTCCAACCTGATTTCTGTAATACAGGGATTAAGAATCATTTGGAGCTTGAAAGAACTTACCACTAGCTCCCAGGGCCTGCGGCCCTCAGAGCATAATTGTTTTATAACTTCTAGATTTTCTTTGCTTATTGGTCCATTTAGATTTTCTACTTCTTATTGAGTCATTTAAAAATAATTTCCCACAAGAGCTCTCCTGTTATTGAAATCTTAGTGACTACACAGTTGTGTATAATGGTCGCTCATAACTCCAACCTCTTCCTGGTCTTTCTTATGTTGCTTTTCTCATTTCCAATTTTATTTCTTCATGTTTTCTGTTTCCCTAAGGTAGTTTTCCACAGTTTTGCTGTCGTGTGGACTTTCACAGAGCTGTCTGCAGTGTATTTTGCGGTCGTGTTCATTGTTTTTTTAAGAGCTCCTCATCATATCTTGATTTGAATGTTTAATTTTGAGATGATTTTTTAAAAGTAATTAAAGTATTTAAATTACTGATTTCAATCCAGATACAGTTTTAAACGTACTGATGCCTTAATATGTAATGTTCTGATTTTCATTATTTCTCTATAATCATTGTTCCTTATTTTTATTTCTTCCTTGATGTGATCATTACTTGGGAGAATGCTTTTACTTTTGAGGAAGTAGAATTGTCTACAGGCAATGTGGGCAGATGGGGGGCAAGACTCATCCTAATGGCTTTTCTTTTTTTGAACATGTTTTTCTGTGAAAGCATTGCTGGAGGTTGATTAGTTGGTTCCTGAGGAGGCACATTTTAGGATATAATTTTTCATGATAGATCTTAAAACACACTATTTCTCAAGTATATATTTACCTTATTGCCAGGAGAACAAGTTTATAACATGAGGGTAGGAAAGGACTTTATAAATCAAAAGAATCAATAAGTTAAAGTTGACTACATTACACTTTAAAAACTTCTGCAAGAGAAGTCAGCATAAAAGAGATTCAAACATAAGCAAGGCACCCAGTGGAATAAGACATTTACAACACTTTTCATCAGTAAGGAACTAGTATGCAAGAGACAAAAAGAGCTGCTACAAATAATTTTAAAGACTACCCCTCCCCCTAAAAAAACGAGCAGAGAAAAGGCAAAAATAATTCACAGAAAGGAAACCTGAGGGGCCGATGAGCACATGAAAAGATGTTCAGTGTCACCAGGGATTAGGGGAAAGCCATGTGTTGTCATCTGCCGGGGCCCACTGATGTAGTGCACAGAGAAGGTTAAACAGCACACACCTGAGCCCAGTGTAGACAGCAGAGGGTGCTCACCATGAACAAGGAGACACATTAAGGTATGCTGCTTACAGCTTTGCTTTTTCAAGGAAAGCAGGAATCATCCCCATGCTTATCAACAGGGCAGTGGATATGAAAATTGCTGTGTGTGTGTGTGTGTGTCTGTGTGTGTGTGTGTGTGTATGCACGCGTGCACATGCACGCACATGAATGCACACGCCTGCATGCACACGTGTTCCAAGAAACGGTTAAATGTATCAGATAAGCTACCCAATGATTCAATATAGACGAATTCCCAAAAAAGATAATGCTGCCGCAGAAAGGTATTTTGCAGAATAAAACCTGTATAGGATGATACTGTTTGTGTATGTTTACAAGCATAAGCAAGTCCCTCTTGTATTGTGTGTAGACGCACAGGTGGATGGGAAGCACACAGAGGCATGTGTGCTTGCCATGCCCTTAAACTTGAGGCTGGTGGCTTCCTTGTGTGGGGTGGGCACCCACAGTGTCATGTTCTCTAGAGGGAGGAGGAGGACTCTGAAGCACGGTGGGCGTCACAGCTTGAGGCTGGGCATACGGTGTTCTTCCGTGTGCTCCCCCTGCTTAGGGGCGTCCTGGGAACACAGCCTGACTCGCCCTCCCTCTCCATCCCAGGTGCAGACTTTGGAAGGTTCACCAGCGTCCCTGATGCACCCTCCCAGCTGCAGACGTCCTCCCTGGAGGACCTGCTGTGCTCGCACGCCCCCATCTCCAGTGAGGACGACGCCTCCCCTGGCTGTGCCACCTCTTCCCAGGTGCCCTTCAAGGCTTTCCTCAGCCCCCCAGAGCTCCGTGCGCCCCGAGGCACTGACAGGAAGCTGTCCCCACTCCTGAACCCCTTGCAGGACCCGCTGGCGGACAAGACCCTGCTGGAGCCCAGGGAGCTGGTCCGGCCCAAGAAAGTGTGCTTCTCAGAGAGCAGCCTGCCGTCTGGGGACAGGACCAGGAGGAGCTACTACCTGAACGGTACGGCCCAGCCCGGGGCACCGGGCGCGGCGGTGGGCAGTCGTGGAGAGTGGTCGCGGTAGCCGGCTGGGCACAGCGTCCCCATTTTCCTGCAGGGGAAGGAGAGTGTGGCTGGGAGGCCAGGGTCCTGGGCTGCTCCTGTGAGTATTTTGCCTCTTAAAAAGATGGACTTGCTTATCTTCTTGTGATCAAGTTGTCAGAATCTTACATATATTCTGGACACAAGTCCTTTTCTGGGTGTGTGGTTTGGAAATGTCTCCCACTCCATGGCTTTTCCATTTGCATAAGTGTTCTTAAGAAGCAAAACTGTTTACTGTGATCAAGTCCAGTTTAATGATTTTTTTGTTGTTGTTTTATATAGTTCATGCTTTTTGTGTCCTATTTAATAAATCTTTGTCAAACTCAAGGTCACAAAGATTCTTTCCTATGTGTTCTTCTAGAAGTTTTATGGCTTTAGGTTTTACATTTAGGTTTCTGATCAGTTTCAAGTCAATTTTTGTGAACGGTATGAGGCTTGCATTAGATGACTGCTTGTTCCAACACCAGTGTTCAGAAAGAAAATTTTTTCTCCATTGAATTGCCTTGACCCTTTTGTCAAAAACCAACTATTCATATATGTATAAGTTTATCTCTGGACCTGCCCCCCGCCCCCACCACTGCCATGCTGTTTTATTTATCTGTCTGTGTTGATTCTAGTACACATGGTCTTGATTATTGTAGCTTTAAAGCAAGACTGTCATTCAGATAGTGTCTGTTCTCCATTTTCAAAGTCATTCTGGCCATTGTAGGTCCTTTGCATTTCCACATGAGTTTTAGAATCAACTTGTTCAATTTTACAAAAAAGCTTGCTAGGAATTTGATTGGGATTGTTCTGGATCTTCAGATTGATTAGGTCGATTTTCAGGGAAATTAACAATTTATTAATAATAATAATATTGAACCTTACCAATATTATGTAGTTCTTTAAACATTTCTCTCAACAATGTTTATAGTCTTATAGTCTTATATGTATAGATCTTGCACATTTTTGATAAATTAACCCTTAGTATTTTCACATTTTTGATACTATCAGAAATAGTATTGCCTTTATCATTATCAATTTCTGATTGCTCACTTCTAGTATATAGTAACACAGTTGGCTTTTGTGTGTTTACTCCTGTGATGCCTAATTTTTTTGTTAACATGAAATGAAGTACCCAGATATTTGGTCCAACATTCTGGTTGCTTTTGTGAGAGTGTTTTTGGATGAGGGGAACATCTAAGTCAATATACTGAGTAAGCACATTGCCCTCTCAGTGTGGGTGGGCCTCATCCAGTCAATCCAGGGCTTGAATAGGACAAAAAGGAAGAGAGAATTCCTCCTACATGATTGCCTTTGGACTTGAACTGAAGCATCAGTTCTTCTTGAGTTTCAAGCCTGCAGTACTCTGGACTGAAACCACACCATTGGCTCTCAGACCTTCAAAGTCAGGCTAGAACAACATTTTCAGTCTCCCTGTGTATCCAGCTTGCTGACTCACCTTGTAGATCTTGAGACTTGTTAGTCTCCATAATCATGAGGGCCAATTTCCTACACACACACACACACACACACACACACACGCACACTATTGGTTCTGTTTCTATTTCTCCGGAGAACCCTGACAAATAAAAATATTGTATCTTACAAATTTACTGAACTCACTTATTTCTAAAAATATTTTTATTTATTATTTTTGAGGTAGAGCGTTGGGGGGTGGGGGGTAGAGAGAGGGAAACAAAGAATCTGCACTGTCAGTGCAGAGCCTGGTTCAGTGCATGACCTCATGAAACATGAGATCATGACCTGAGCCAAAGTCAGAGGCTTAATTGAATGAGCCATCCAGACACCCTCTGAACTCACTTATTTGTTCTAGTAGATTTATTTAAGTTTATTTATTTATTGAGAGAGAGAGAGAGAGAGAGAGAGAGAGAGCATGCTTGCAAATTGGGGAGGGGCAGAGAGAGAGAAGGAGAGAGAGAGAATCTCAAGCAGACTCCACACTGCCAGTGTGGAGCTTAATGCAAAACCTGAACTCAAGAGCCAGCAGATCATGGCCTGAGCCAAAGTTGGATGCTAACTGACTGAGCCACCCAGGTGCCCCTGTTCTAGTAGATTTTTGTAGATTCCTTAGGATATATGATTGTGTCATTTGCAAATAAAGACAAGTTTATTTTTTCATTTCTAGTTTCTATTCCTTTTATATTTCTTGTCTTATTGCATTGGCAAGAAATGGTGGCAGTGGACCTTTTTATTTTTTTAATCTTTTCCTAATTTAGGAGGAAAACATCCTGTTTGTTATTGTTAAGTATGATGTTAGTTCAGGTCTTTGTAGATGACTTTTATCAGGTTTAGGAATTTCCCCTTAATTCCTAGTTTCCTTATAGTTATAACGAATGGATGTTGGATCTTGTGAAGTGCTTTTTCTGCATCTATTGAGATGAGCATTTGGTTTTTATTTGTAGTCTGTTTCTGCTAATATGGTTAATTACACTGATTGATTTATGAATTGTAAACCAATCTTGCATTCCTGAGATAAACCTCCCTTGGTCATGATGGATTATACTTTTTTGTATTGTTGGATTTAATTTCCTAAATTTTTTAGAGAATTTTTGCTGTCTATGAAGGATACTGGTCTATAGTTTTCTCTTCATGTCATTTTCTGGCTCTGGTACCAGGTTAATGTTGATTTCAATGAATGAGGTAGAAAATGCTCCATTCCCTTTAATAATCTAGAGGAGTTTATGTAGAATTGGTATCATTTATTCCTTAGATGTTTGGTGAAATTCACCACTGAAACCACCCAAGGCTTTAATTTTCTTTGTAGGAATATTTCCCCTGCTACAAATTCAGTTTCCTTAGCTGATATACAGCTACTAAAATGATCTATTTCTTCTTAAGAGAGCTTTGGCAGGTCACTCACAATAGTGAGCTTTTGTGTTTTTTAACAAATTGGTCCATTTCATCTATGCTGTCAAATTTATTAGCATAAAATTGTTTCTAATATTCCATTATTATCCTTTTAACATCGGTAGTATCTGCGGTGAGACCATCTCTAATTTCTGATAGCGGTAATGTCCATCGTCTCATTTCCCTTAAAAAGTCTGGTTACGTGTTTACCAATATTATTGACTTTTTTTCTTTGAAGAATAGATTTTGGCTGAATCTTGGAAGGCCAAGGTTGGACTAGAAATAATTTCTAGAACATCTCAGGTGTATATCACTTCTTCCATCTAATTTATTCTTTAAAGACAGAGAAGGGTGGGAAGAGGGACTGATTCCTGCTGAGAGAAGTGTATTAATATAGAAGAGGAAGTTCGCACCCTGAGCTCCCATGGCCCTCATCTGCCCTGGCAAGCTGCTGTGCGGTCAATCTGATTTTCAGCTTGAACTCCTGGGTACTTCTGCAGCCTCGCAAAGGGCTTGGGGAAGGAGCACACTGAAGACTACAGCGTGCTGCTGCAATAAAGTAAAGAAGACCAGAATAAGTGGAAAACATCTCATGTTCATGGACCGGAAGGCTTCACATCGTTAAGATGGCAGCACTCCCCAAGTTGACCTGTAGATTCCACTCAATTCCCATCATAATCCCAGCTGGCTTGCCTGTAGAAATTGCTCCTGAAATTCAGGTGGAAATGTAAGGGAGCCAGAACAGGCAAAACAATCTTGAGGAAGGAGAGCAAAGTTGGAAGACTCACACTTAGCAGTTCCAAAATTTACTGTAAAGCTACAGGAATCCAGGCTGTGGCGGTCATAGAAGACAAACATACAGACATCAACTAAGCAGAACTGAGATTCCAGAAATAAGCCCAGGCACTTGCAGGCTTCATGTGCAGCCAGGACACCAAGACAGTTCAGTGGAGAGAGAACAGTCTTTGCAACAGATGATGTTGGGACAAGTGGACAAACACATGCACGAGAGTGAGTCGGACATCACACCACATGTGAAAATTAACTCTAAATGTTTCAAAGACTTAAAAAAATCTAAAAGAGCTAAAGCCATATAACTCTTAGAAGAAAACACAGAGATAAATCTTATGACCTTGGATTTGGCAATAGATTTTTAGATGTGACATCAAAAGCATGAGCAACAAAAGGAAAAGTATATACACTGGGTTGTATCAAAAGTAAATTTTTTTGTATTTACTTATTTTTTTATTTTAGGAAGAGTGACAGTCCATGAACAGGGGAGAGAGCCAGCGGGAGAGGAGCAGAGGGAGGGGGCACAGAGGATCCGAAGTGGGCTCTGCACTGTGAGCACAGAGCCTGATGCGGGGCTGGAACTCACTAACCGTGAGATCATGACCTGAGCCGAGTCTGAATGCTCAACCAACTGAGCCACCCAGGCACCCCAAAACTTTTGTACTTCAGAGGAACACATTTCAAGAAAGTGAACTGAGCCCACAGAGTGGGAGAAAATATTTGTCAATCAGCAGATAAGGGACTGGTATCCAAGATATATAAGAACTCTCCACAACTCCACAGTAAATAAACAAGCAATCCGATTAAAAAGGGGCAAAGCACTCGAATGAACATTTCCCCAAAGACATACAAATGACAAGTAAGCACATGAAAAGACGCCCCAAATCATCAGTCATCAGCCAAATACCTATGAAGCCGCAATGAGAAACCGCTTCACACCCACTAGGACGACTATAATCAAAACGAGGGACCGGCACAAATGTCGGAGAGGACGTGGGGATACCGGGACCCACGTACGTTGTGGCTGTGGAAAGCAGTTTGGCGTTTCATCAAAAATTAAACATAGACTTACCAGTGATTCCACGCCTAGGTATATATCTAAAAGAACTGAAAACATTTGTTTACACAAAATTTAAAAAATTGTTTTGATGTTTTTATTTATTTTTGAGGCAGAGAGAAAGCACAACCGGGGAGGGGCAGAGAGGGAGACAGGAACCGAAGGGGCTCCGCGATGACGGCAGAGTCCCACGCGGGGCTCGAACTCACGAGCGATGACCTGAGCTGAAGCCAGACGCTTAGCTGACGGAGCCCCCCAGGCCCCCCACGTAAACATTTTTACATGAATGTTCATCGCAGCATTGTTCACCATAGCCCGCCCGCCTCTCAGGGGACGAAGAGAGAAACCCAATGTGATGGTCCGCACGGTGGGCGATTAGGCGGCCGCAGACAGGCGCGCAGTGCTGCCGCCTGCTGGGCCGCGGGAAACCCGACAGGGGTCCCCGGAATGTCCAGGACAGACAAATCCGCGCGGGCAGGAGACCGAGGGGTGGTTGTGCGGCTGCGGGCGGAGCGCTGTGGGACTGAGGTGGGTGCAGGGTTTCGCTCTGGCGGTTGACTGTGGTGACGGCTGGACAACTCTGTGAATGTAGAAAAGCGTCTGAACTGTGTACTTTGAAGAGAGTCCATTTTATAGGATGTGAATTGTATCTCAATAAAAAACACGTTTAAGTGGCTGGGGAAGCACTGCGCCCCACAAGCTCAGTTCCTTTGTCTGTAAGTGGGGTCTGGCCCCCTCGGGGTCACGGTGACCATGAACGAGGTCCCACCGGGACCTGAAAGTGCTCCTGAGGAGAGACGCCCCGAGGGCTCCGAGCCCCCCCCGCACGCGGTGCTCCCGGGAGCGCGCGTCTCGCCAGGACC
>NW_027528796.1:590815-592818 GCF_008692635.1 Crocuta crocuta
CGGAGGCCCCCCCGCCGGGCCCCCCAGCCTGGGGAGAGAGCGAGCCTGAGCCGGGCCTTCTGGGCCGCAGGAGGGGCCAGCCGGGCGGCGCTCACGGCTCAGACGCGCCGAGCGGGAGGCTCCCCTGGGGCGCGGTGTCCTGAGCGTCGGGCCCCGTCCTCTGGAGCGCGCAGGTGTGGCGGGAANGCGGCCGCTCCCGGTCCACCCCCTGGGGGGTGCGCGTCGTGGTCAGGTTCGGAAAAGCCACGGGGCTCTGCAGATGGCTCTGCTATCGCGTGTCGCAGGGGTGAAAGAGCAAGAGTGTGGAAGGGGCGGGGGTCTGCGCCCCCCCGTCAGGCGGAGGGTCCCCGGCGCCGAGGCCCAGCCTGACTCTGACGCAGGCCCCCTCACTGGGTCTCTCAGTGTCAGACGCGTCGGACGGTAGCGGCTGGCAGGGTGCTCTGAATGGGGAGACGCACGTGCGCTGTTCAGGGGACAGAGCTGCTGGAGGAGACAGACCGGAAGCGGGTGGACGGCAGGGTGGTCTGTGCCCGGCACCATCGGGAAGGCAGTTAAAAACAGGACCTCCTGCCCACCCTGCACCTCTCCACAGTCCTAGGGAAGTTTTATCACCAAGTGAACAGTGAGCCAGCCCGCAATGCGGCGGCGGCCAAGACAGCCAGGCGGACGGGACCCTCACAGGGGTAACACGCGTGTTGTCGAGTCACGTGGGTCACACGTGTTGTCCAGTCACACGGGTCATATTCGTGTTGTCGAGTCACGTGGGTCACATGCATGTTGTCAAGTCACACGGGTCACACGTGTTGTCGAGTCACATAGGTTTCACATGTGTTGTGAGTCACCCCACACCCCGCCCATGGGAGGTGAGGGGACACGCCTGGCCTATCCTGACGCACCTGGTCAGAGGGGCGGGCCCTCTGGTGGGCAAGGCTCACCCTGACCCAGGTGCCTGGGCAGAATCCTCTGGTGGGCGTGGGGTGGGGACAAGACACAGGCCTGGGCTGTAAAACAAGCTTTTACAGACATTTCTGTCCACCTCAAAGGGACAGAGATGACTTAGGATCACAGTTTTCTCGGATTGCTCTACAGGAAGAGTCTCTTTCCTGTTTGGTGAAAGAAAAGTCTAACTTTTCTTTTGCATTTGTATTTGCCCTCACAGTGCGGGGCGGGGAGGCAGCACTGGGGAGGCCCCGCACCTCCATCGTGCTGGGGGCCCTTTGGGAGCCCAAACATGCAGCGGCTGCATTTGGGTCGGTCCTTTCCCCAAAGTAGGTCCTGGGGCCCGGGCAGGAGGAAGGCAGGCGGCGCCTGACAGTCCGTGTCCTGGGCCCCCCAGCCTGGCTCACGGCCCCCACTCCTCACAGAGATCCAGAGCTTCTCCAGCGCCGAGAAGGACGGGCGCATTGTCGGGGAGATCGCCTTTCAGCTGGACCGGCGCATCCTGGCCTTTGTCTTCCCGGGGGTGACCAGGCTGTACGGCTTCACCGTGTCCAACATCCCTGAGAAGATCAAGCAGGTGTGCCTCTCCGCCCCAGGGTCCCCTCCCTGCCCCAGTTCCCTTTCTACTGCAGGGCGCCCTCCCAGCCCTGGGTCCTCCCACTGCCTGGAGGTCCCCCCCACCCTCCCCAGGCCCCCCTTGCTGCCCCATCACGTGGCACCCACACAGCTGTAGGCCTGGGCAGGGCTGAGGAGTGTCTGAGGCCCACGGGTGCCCGGCTTCCTGAGTTGCTCTCACCCAGCGGCCCTGTGGCCTGGCGCAGTCTCAGGAGTGGCTCACCGGGCCACAGAGCACTGCCCGTCCCCTCCTCTGTGCTAGGGGTGGAGCCCCCTCCCCGCTCCCCTCCGCTGCTGGGAACTTGGGAGACGCCGCCGGGTCCTCTGGCTCTGGACCTGGGTGCCCCTCTGGGCAGCTTCCTTCACGGAAATGTGACCGCTGTCCCCACCTTGGCCTTGGGTCTTGGTCCCCCCGCCCCCACCCACGCCTGCCCTGTGCCTTCCCGCCC
>NW_027528796.1:592887-593181 GCF_008692635.1 Crocuta crocuta
GGAACGCCCGGGGCCGCAGGCGCCTCCGTCCCACCAGGCCGCGAGCCCCGGCGCCCTGCCCGCCCGTCACCCACACCCGCGGCACTGTGGCACTTTATTAAAATCATCTGTTTACCTGTGTACCTTTACCTTTGGCTCTTTGAAGGCGCGGAGAGCACCGCAGGAGTATTTGTGGAAGGAAGCCTGGACAGAGCCTGGAGGGCAGGGGGCTGTGGCTGTGGCTGGGCTCCCAGACCCTCTGGCCCTCAGGGCCTTCCCCATTACCCCATTATCATCCTTTGAGGTGTCTCCGCG
>NW_027528796.1:593252-615920 GCF_008692635.1 Crocuta crocuta
CCCAAACGCAGAGCCTGAGGCAAGGATCTGGATGCTGGGGGTACAGCTATTGAATCTGCAGAACTCTGTGCAAAATGAAAGCACAAGTCCCTTGTTCAAAAGGAATTTCAGGGGCGCCTGGGTGGCTCAGTCGGTTAAGCGTCCGACTTCAGCTCAGGTCATGATCTCACGGTGTGAGGGTTTGAGCCCCGTATCAGGCTCTGTGCTGACAGCTCAGAGCCTGGAGCTGCTTCAGAGTCTGTGTCTCCCTCTCTCTCTGACCCTCCCCCACTCACGCTGTCTCTCTTTTTCTCTCAGAAATAAATAAATAAAACATTAAAAAGATTTTTTAAAAAGTAGGAATTTCAAGGTGACGGCAGCGTGTTGGATGGAGAATAAGGGCCCGTGCAGCTGGGTGGATTCCCAGGAGTCTGTTTATTTGGGGTGATTGGATGTACCCCACCCCCTGCTGGAGCCCTGGGCTCCCTGTTTCTCCTGAGGTCCTGAGGACAGGTGACCTTCTGGGCCCACAGTCAGGACCAGGGCCTGGCACTGGCACCTTCCTGGGCCTTAGCTGTGAGTAGAGGGTCTCTGGTCACTTCTCTGCTGTGGGTGTGAGGATGAAATATTGGGGTTTCTGGGTCAAATCCAGCCGGGGCAACCCGTCCCTCGGTTCTCACAGCCTCCGGTGTCCCAGCACCTTAGGGCGCTCTGCAGTCAGCGCAGGCAGCTGTAACCAGCGCCACGGACCAGGGGGTTTGGACACCACGCATCTATGACCCCCTCATGCTGGCGGCTGGACGCCGAGCTCCAGGTGGTGGCGGGGCTGGGCCCTCCTGGGGCCCCTCTTGGGCACGTGGGGGCAGCCTTCTCCCTGTGTCCTCACGTGCTGTCCCTTTGCCTGTCTGTGTCCTGATTTCCTCTTCCCAGGAGAACACAAGTCTGAGTGGATTAGGGTCACCCTATGACAGACATAATTTTAACTTTAATTACCTTTTCCAAGATCCTGGCTCCAAGTATAGCTGCATTCTGAGGTGCTGGGGGGTCGGGCTTCTACAGATGATTTTGGGGGTGGGCACAATTCAGTCACAACTGACGCCATCCTCCCCTTCCAGCCTCGGGAGCCGACCCCGCTGAGGGGCTCTCTGACGTCCGGGTCTCTGCAGGGTCCCTCCCCTGTTGGAGGAGGGACGGGTGGGCACTTCTGGGCATCGTGGGGCGCAGGCGCCCTGTGGGTGGGCCTCGGCCTTCGGAGCTGGGTTTGTAGGGGTGTTGCTGCCGGGGCTCCCCTGTGGCCGTGCCCGTGCAGGACCCGGGAGCCAAGCAGCCGACACCCGCGTCCACCGGGGGAGCAGGGCTGGAGGCGACCCGGCCCGGCCCCGCCTCCGGGGGTCTCTGGGATCGTCTGGCTGCTCCAGGGCTGATGCTGGAGGGGATCGGGTGTCTCCTCCCCTGGGCCCTGTGGCCGCCCTGCCCTGCCATGGCCGTGGGGGTGGGGGTGCCTGTGCCCGGGAGGAAGGCAGATGGGGTATGGTCTGCCTTCGGCGGGTCCTGAGTGACTCGAGAGGTGGGACAGAGTCGGACCTCAGGTTTGAGGTGTCTGTGTGCTGGCGGGGTGGCCAGAGCACCGGTGGCTTTTGCAGACGGGAAATGCTCACCCCACTCAAGACAGCATCGACGCCAGCTGGGCCCCTGGGCGCCGGGCCCTGGGCTGCTGGCCTGGGCACCTCACCTCTTTGTGTGGGGCCTCTGGCCTCGGGGAGCCGCAGCCAGCGGCTGGGAGAGCTGGGGCTTCATGTGACCGCTTGCTCCCCGAGGGCATCTGCACACGTGCACACAGGGGTGGCCACAGCACCGGTGGCTTTTGCAGACGGGAAATGCTCACCCCACTCAAGACAGCATCGACGCCAGCTGGGCCCCTGGGCGCCGGGCCCTGGGCTGCTGGCCTGGGCACCTCACCTCTTTGTGTGGGGCCTCTGGCCTCGGGGAGCCGCAGCCAGCGGCTGGGAGAGCTGGGGCTTCATGTGACCGCTTGCTCCCCGAGGGCATCTGCACACGTGCACACGATGGGTGGGTGCCTCCCCACCCCCCGCCTGCCTGACCAGGCTGAGCTGGCCGCGCAAGAGCCTCGGCCCTAGTGGGGTCTCACACACGGTCTCTCATCTGCTTGCCGCCTGAGGCTCAGGAGTTGCCATGAAGAAATGGAGGCTCAGTAGGTCACCTGGAGGGTCACCTGGAGGGTCACCTGGAGGGTCGCATGAAGGGTCACCTGGAGGGTCACCTGGAGGGTCGCATGGAGGGTCACCTGGAGGGTCTCATGGAGGGTCACCTGGAGGGTCACCTGGAGGGTCACATGGAGGGTCACCTGGCGGGTCACGTGGAGGGTCACATGGAGGGTCACGTGGAGAGTCACCTGGAGGGTCGCATGGAGGGTCACCTGGAGGGTCGCATGGAGGGTCACCTGGAGGGTCGCATGGAGGGTCACCTGGAGGGTCGCATGGAGGGTCACCTGGAGGGTCGCATGGAGGGTCACCTGGAGGGTCGCATGGAGGGTCACCTGGAGGGTCGCATGGAGGGTCACCTGGAGGGTCGCATGGAGGGTCACCTGGAGGGTCGCATGGAGGGTCACCTGGAGGGTCGCATGGAGGGTCACCTGGAGGGTCGCATGGAGGGTCACCTGGAGGGTCGCATGGAGGGTCACCTGGAGGGTCGCATGGAGGGTCACCTGGAGGGTCGCATGGAGGGTCACCTGGAGGGTCGCATGGAGGGTCACCTGGAGGGTCGCATGGAGGGTCACCTGGAGGGTCGCATGGAGGGTCACCTGGAGGGTCGCATGGAGGGTCACCTGGAGGGTCGCATGGAGGGTCACCTGGAGGGTCGCATGGAGGGTCACCTGGAGGGTCGCATGGAGGGTCACCTGGAGGGTCGCATGGAGGGTCACCTGGAGGGTCGCATGGAGGGTCACCTGGAGGGTCGCATGGAGGGTCACCTGGAGGGTCGCATGGAGGGTCACCTGGAGGGTCGCATGGAGGGTCACCTGGAGGGTCGCATGGAGGGTCACCTGGAGGGTCGCATGGAGGGTCACCTGGAGGGTCGCATGGAGGGTCACCTGGAGGGTCGCATGGAGGGTCACCTGGAGGGTCGCATGGAGGGTCACCTGGAGGGTCGCATGGAGGGTCACCTGGAGGGTCACGTGGAGGGTCACATGGAGGGTCACGTGGAGGGTCACCTGGAGGGTCACCTGGAGGGTCACACGGAAGGTCACACTGAGGGTCACACGGAGAGTCACACCGAGGGCCACACGGACAGCCTCAGGAGCCCTGGGACAACGTGGGACCAGAGCCTGAGCTGACCGAGTCCACTGCCTGGACAGGACCTATCCCCCCCCGGAGATCCTGGTCACATCTGCTGCTCTTGGCCGGGTTTGGGGATCCCTCCTCCTCCACTGTCTGCTCCCAGGGGTCCTGCTCCCCCCTCCCCCACCCTGGGCCACTCTGCGTTTGCACAGGGACCACAGCCCGTGGTTAATAAGCAGCCCGGCCGCCATGGGAGGGCCCCGCTGGGCAGATAAAGGCCCCGCCAGGCGCTGGGGAGCGCCGTGCCTCCCTCCCTCGGTCTGCCCTGAGTGGAGCAGCGGGATCAAGGCCCAGACCATGTCTCAGCTGGTGGAATGTGTTCCCAACTTCTCCGAGGGGAACAACCAGGAGGTGAGGTGCTGGGGGGCTAAGCATGTGGCCCGGGGCAGGGAGAAAGGGGGGTGCTTGGTTCCTGAAATGCAGCCACTTCCCGTCAGCCCGCAGGGATGTGCCCCAGGAGCGCTGGGACTGAGGAGTGGCCGGCGGGCGAGGAGGAGGCTGTGGGATGGGCGGGCAGGCAGGGGCCCTGGCCCTGGATCCGGGCCGCAGGGCTGTTGGAAGCTTCCCAAACCTTGTCAGGTGGGCTCTGCCATTATCCCCATGTCATCTCTGAGGAAACTGAGGCACAGAGAGTTGGTGCAGGCCGCTGAGGGCCACAAAGCCAATTTAGGCCCTGAGCCCCAACCACTGGGCTGTCCTGCTGCCTCAGAAAGCTCTGGGCCGTTCATGGCTCGCTCCTAGTGCAGATGCCCCCCCTAGGAGCTGCTTGTGGGGGTAGGTCCTGACCTCTGTGACCTTGGCCTATAGGTTACCTTCTGGGAGCCCCAGCAGGCCGTCCATCCGGGCTCTGATTCCTGCCTCGGTTTCTCCGGTAGGGGGCTGCCCGTTGCCCCCTTCTCGGCGACCGTAGCTCAGTGGTGGCCTCTCTGGGCTTGCACTCCCTGAGGAATTCCCCAGTGCTCAGCACCAGCTGCTTCGGCCCATGTTTGGGTGGTGGCTGGGGCGGCAGGAGAGTCGTGCTTCCACGGGGGGAACTGAGGCACAGCGTCGGGCCCACATCCCCAGGTGATTGACGCCATCTCCCGAGCCGTGGCGCAGACCCCGGGCTGTGTACTGCTGGACGTGGACGCGGGCCCCTCCACCAACCGCACCGTCTACACCTTCGTAGGGCGGCCCGAGGACGTGGTGGAGGGGGCCCTGAACGCTGCGCGGGCTGCCTTCCGGCTCATCGACATGAGCCAGCACAAAGGTGAGGGGCCGGGGCGCCAGGCTGTCTCCTCACCCGCAGGCTTGGCTCGGGGCGAAGGAGCTCACCGGCCTGTGAGCTTGCCCTTGGGGGACCCCGGAGCCCCCGAGGGGCCTCAGGTGCAGCCCACAGAATGCGCCGTGCCGGGCAAAGGTCCGTGTTTCAGGGGTTCCCTGCGCGTGACTGGCAGTGAGGCTGTGGCACTCTCTGCAGGCCTAGGGGCCCCGGGCGGGGGCGGGGGGTGGCCGAGGGGCAGGGAGGCAAAGGCTCGGAAACCAGCCTGTCAACAACCCGCAAAACCAAACACGCTTACTGTGGCAGGCAGGGTCAAAGGTTGGTGGACACAGGGAGCAGGTCAAAAGGGCAGGGTCTCCGGCCCCTCACAGCGGGGGGAGGTGAGGCCCACTAGGAGGGAACCCACGGGCGAGCCCACCTGGTAAAGTTAGGAAGCTTATCTCAAAGCCAGAAGCTCCCTGGGGGGCAGGGGAACGTGGCGGGTGAGGAGGGCTCATCATCTTGGGGGGCTGCCGACCGCAGCTTGTCTGACCCACAGTGGGGTTCCGGTTGTGAGAAGGACTGTGAGCTGCCCGGGGAGGGAGGGCTGGGTGGCCAGGGGTCCCAGTGCTCGGCATGGCCACCTGGGCAGTGATCTTTGTGGCTTTTAGGACAGGGAGGGGTTCGCACAAAGATGCTCCTTCCCTGTGGGTGAGTGTGACCAGCTGGGTGTGTGGATGGAGGGCAGGTTGGGGGCAGAAGGGGGGTCCATGAGCCCCTCTCCCGCGGCCTCCCCTTCCTCAGCCCCTGTCTCTCTGCAGGGGAGCACCCTCGGATGGGCGCCCTGGACGTGTGCCCCTTCATCCCGGTGAGGGGCGTCACCATGGATGAGTGTGTGCTCTGCGCCCAGGCCTTTGGCCAGCGGCTGGCTGAGGAGCTGGGTGTGCCGGGTGAGTGCCGACGAGGGACACCCCCGTGTCTGGGGCTGACCCACAGCCTGTCCCTCACTGCACTTCAGTACCCTCATGGTCCTCTGCTCTTGGCTCCTTAAAAATGCAGATTAATACAAAAAAATCTACTGCAAACTGACCTGCAGGGAAATGTCCTGCTTCTTCCATAATGAGATAAACACAAATAGAAGCCATGGCCAAGTGCGCCCAGGGCAGGGAGGCAGTGGCCCTCGCGTGCTGCCCGGCAGCGGACGCTGCTCAGCTGACTGTGAAGTCCAGTCCGTGCTTGCTAATAGAATGATCTCACTTCGGGGAATTCAGCCAAGTCTTTGAGTGGCATCTCTGAGCTCCCCAAGTAGACACCGTGAGCAAAGCTCCCCCTCCCGAGCTGAAAACATTTATGGCCAAGAAATTATTGAAATTAAACGGTGGCGGACCGGTGCAAGGAATATTACAGGGGTTTGATCCCTTTATGAGTCTTGTGATAGATGAATGTGCGGAGATGGCAACTCGTGGGCAACAGAACGCGAGTGGAATGGCGGTAATTCCAGGAAATAGTATCATGTTAGAAGCCTTAGAACGAGCATAAGCAATGGGTGTGCTCATGGGAAGGCCCTCTCTCCACAGCACCTGTTTTATTACAATGTAAAAATCAGCTGTTGCATTTTCACCTTGAACTTTTTTGTTAAATAAACTTTTCTAATAGTTGAAAATGCTTCCTCAGACATTCTGAACATAGAAACTCGAAAGTTAGCTCTTCTTCTAACTTTTTCTAACATGAACTATTTCTCATCAAGACCCACTTGTTCCAAAGCTTTTATGGATTAATGCAGAAGAATCTGATTAAGTGTGAAGCATGGCTGGGGTGTCTGGGTGGCTCAACTGGTTGAGCGTCCAGCGTCAGCTCAGGTCATGATCTCACGGCTCATGAGTTCGAGCTCCGTGTTGGGCTCTGTGGTGACAGCTTGGAGCCTGGAGCTGCTTCAGATTCTGTGTCTCCCTCTCTCTCTCTTTGCCCCTCCCCTCTTTATGCTGTCTCTCTGTTTCTCTTTCTCAAAAATAAATAAACATTAAAAAAATGTGAAGCATGGTTAGGATGGCTTTCTTTCCATCTTTTTAAAAAAAGTTTATTTATGTATTTATTTTGAGAGAGAGAGAGAGCAAGCAGGGGAGGGGCAGAGAGAGAGAGGGAGAGAGCATCCCAAGCAGGCTCCACGCCGTCCGCCCACAGCCTGATGCAGGGCTCAGACTCACAAACAGTGAGATCATGACCTGAGCCGAAGTCAGATGCTCAACTGACTGAGCCACCCAGAAACCCTGGCTTTTAATGGAAAGATAAAGCACATTCAAGCCTGGGTGGATTCCTTCTGAAACATTAATTGTAATTTTCAAAACTCCTGTAGTCGCTTGGATGTACTCTGACTCTTCCAAGTATATCCACATCCAAGTATGGCACCCTGAAGTAAAACACAGGAGGTAATGGATACAGTTGTTTATTTTGAATACAAGAATAGAAATAGAACTCTAGAGACAAACAAAGCAAAACAAGAAGTTAACCCGGGACCAGCACAGACAAGTCGGAAACAGTGCAGGCCCCGCGCGGGTCTGCAGACCACATCCAACGTACAGTTGGGCACAGAGCGCAGGGCCCAGAATCCGACCCCGCGGTGGGTGTAGGCCGGAGGGCTCCATGCTGTCATGGTTGTCCTGTGATGTTGGGAGTTTGTGGTGAGTTTTGTTTTCTTCTCCTTGTGCTTCTTACTTTGCTGTCATGTTTATTGTACATTGAAAATACATTTTAGAAAGAAACGTGAACATCCATCCCGCACATATACTTCTCTTATAATCTCTGTGATGGCTTTTTCCGGGGACATCTGTGTAGGGGGGAGCCGTAGGGGTGGGGGCTGGCCCAAACTGAGTGTCCGTCAGTGAGCACCCACACCCGCCCTGTGAGACCCAGAGAGATGGGAACAAGGGAGGTTGCTCCCCCGGGCGGCCCTCCTCACTTCTCCTCCGGGAGTGGGGGTTCTAGGCTGCCCCCCGCTGGGAGCCTCACTGGCCGCCTCCCTCGCAGTGTACCTCTATGGGGAGGCGGCGCAGACAGCCGGTCGCCGGAGCCTGCCGGCCATCCGGGCTGGGGAGTACGAGGCCCTCCCTGAGAAGGTGCGTGTCTCCTCGCCAGGGTGGGCAGGCGTGGGTGCCCTCCTCCTTCCCTTCCCCACCCTGGCGGGGCACCCCTCCCGTGAGGGACACTGCAGCCTAAGCGGAGTCTTCCCGCAGCTCAAGCAGGCCGAGTGGGTGCCTGACTTCGGTCCCAGCTCCTTCGTCCCCAGCTGGGGGGCCACTGTCACGGGGGCACGCAAGTTCCTCATTGCGTTCAACATCAACCTGCTCAGCACCAAGGAGCAGGCGCACCGCATCGCCCTCAACCTCCGGGAGCAAGGGCGCGGCAAGGACAAGGTGAGCAGCCGGCAGTCCCCACAGGGCCTGGCACCGTCCCCAGGGAATCCCGGGGGGCTCGTGGGACAGAGCCAGAGGTGGGCAGGCGCCGTGGTGTGGACCGGCTGACAGCCCAGCCTTGGTGTCCCCAGCAAGTGGGAGCGGGCGGCGGAGGGGCTCCGGCGATGGAAGTTGGGGAACACTTGCCTTAAAAGACATTGGCTTGGAATCAGGCAGGGACGTAGCTATTGTTAAAATGCCGCAGCATTTCTAGCAGGAAAAGAGGCGCCTCTGAGCCCCAGGGGCCCCACATGCCTCCAGGTGCCCCAGGTGTCCTGACCCACCGCGTCTGCCACAGCAGCTGTCTCCTAGCTTGAGCTTTGATCTTGCGGAAAGTGTGAGTCGAACACACAGACACAGAGAGCCTTGGTGAAGGAGGCGGAGGGTGACATCCTGCCTGCTTGCCAGCCGCCCACCCCCAGAGACCTGGGTTCTGCCAGACAGCTGAGGCCCCCAACGCCCAGCTTCCCACCCGCACATGCAGTGCGTAAGCGCAACACACACAGCAAACCCCAAATCCTTTTTTTTTTTTTTTTTTTTTTTTTTTGCTCCTGCTGAGTTCAGAGGTCAGAGGTCCTTCTTAGGCGGACTGAGCCACCCCACAGAGTGAGGAGCAGAGAGCCAGGCTCTGGGGTGAGGGTGGGATGGCAGGAAGGGACTGGACACAGGAATTTGGGGTTGGGTGGGGGTGGCCCCAGGCAAGCCTCCAGCATGTGGTGTGGGCGAAATGTTGCCTGGGAGGCAGGGCAGGTCTGAGCTGGTGCCCCGTGTGGAGCACGCATCCTGGCACCTGACCTTTGGGGGCCTCAGTTTCCCCGTGGTGAGAGGGTCTCTCCCTGGCTGCCTCAGATGAGAGCTCTGGAGAGTGAGGAGGAGGGCTGCCGACCAGCTACCCACACAGTCTCCACCACACGGTCCTCCCCACACGGTCCCCACCCACACGGTCGATCCTCCCCACACGGTCCTCCCCACACAGTCCCCACCACACGGTCCTCCCCACACGGTCTTCCCCACACAGTCTATCCTCCCCACACGGTCCTCCCCACACAGTTCTCTCCACACAGTTCTCTCCACACGTTCCTCCCCACACGGTCCTCCCCACACGATCCTCCCCACACAGTCCTCACTACATGGTCCTCCCCACACGGTCCCCACCCACACGGTCGATCCTCCCCACACGGTCCTCCCCACACGATCCTCCCCACACGGTCCTCCCCACACGGTCCCCACCACACGGTCCTCCCCACACAGTCCTCACCACACGGTCTTCCCCACAGTCTATCCTCCCCACACGGTCCTCCCCACACAGTCCTCACCACACGGTCTTCCCCACAGTCTATCCTCCCCACACGGTCCTCCCCACACAGTTCTCTCCACACAGTTCTCTCCACACGTTCCTCCCCACACGGTCCTCCCCACACGATCCTCCCCACACAGTCCTCACTACATGGTCCTCCCCACACGGTCCCCACCCACACGGTCGATCCTCCCCACACGGTCCTCCCCACACGGTCCCCACCACACGGTCCTCCCCGCACGGTCCCCACCACACGGTCCTCCCCGCACGGTCCCCACCACACGGTCCTCCCCACACGGTCCTCCCCACACAATCCTCCCCACACGGTCCTCACACGGTCCTCCCCACAGGGTCCTCCCCACACGGTCCTCCCCACACGGTCCTCACCACACAATCCTCCCCACACGGTCCCCACCACACGGTCCTCCCCACACAGTCCTCCCCACACGGTGCTCCCCACACAGTCCTCCCCACACAATCCTCCCCACACGGTCCCCCCCACATAATCTGCACCACACAGAGGGAGGGAGCCCTTCAGCCAGCCGGGAGTTTAGGTGCAAGCGGCAAGAGGCAGTGCGGGCGCCAGGAGAGGACGGGCAGGGCCTGAGCTGGGCAAGTCTTTTCCTTTGCAGCCTGGACGCCTGAAAAAGGTTCAGGGCATCGGCTGGTACCTGGATGAGAAGAACCTGGCCCAAGTGTCCACAAACCTCCTGGACTTTGAGGTCACGGCCCTGCACACGGTCTATGAAGAGACCTGCAGAGAAGCCCAGGTGAGCGGAACGGGCGTCCCCTGCTGGCCGTGGGGGCCCCTCCCGGTGCGCGGGGCAGGTGTCCCCTGCTGGCTGGGGTGACGTCCCTCCGGGTGAGTGGGGCGGGTCCCAGGACGTCTCAAGTCTAGCTCCCCTGGGCATTGACCCTGCTGGACCTCTGCAGGAGCTGAGCCTTCCGGTGGTGGGCTCACAGCTGGTGGGCTTGGTGCCTCTGAAGGCCCTTCTGGATGCCGCCGCCTTCTACTGCAAGAAGGAGAACCTCTTCATCCTGGAGGAGGAGCACCGCATCAGGCTGGTGGGCTGCGCTCCCGCGTGAGGGGCCGGTGGGGGCGGTGGGAGCAAGCTTGGTGCCCTCGGAGCAGGCCTGGGTGCCGAGGCACGCGCAGCGCGGGCCCTGCTCCTCCTCTTCTGCTGCCTTATCCTCTGGGCTTAGATGAGATCGCGCTGTTATCATTTCGGGGAAACCATAGTTTTCTTTGTGACCAAGAAGATGTTCAATCTTGTAAAAATTCCTCGGAGAGGATCCACACCACTTTCCCCCGCCGCTTCTGGTGTTTGTCCTGGAGCGCCTTGCTCTGGCGGAGGTGGGAGCACTCACTTCCCCGTCAGCCCTAGGCCCGCGGCACTCCGGGATGCACCCATGAACGTTGCCGGGCTATTTAGAGGCTGGTGCCATTGTTCCCAATGACACCTTTACTTGGAATTCCTCTGCAATGAGCACGTGAGCTCTGAAACCCTCTGAAGGTCTGTCTTTTCGTAGTGGAGTTTATCCCTTTGCGTTTCCTGATTCAGCAAATACGTCCAGACTCTTATGTCCGTTTTCAGGCATGTGCGGGTTTTGGACACAGTTCCTTCCAGTTTTATGGAAGACTCTACTTTTTATTTGTAATGTTTTATTTATTTCTAAGAGAGAGAGAGATAAGAGACAGCGTGAGCAGGGGAGAGTCAGAGAGAGAGGGAGTCACAGACTCTGAAACAAGCTCCAGGCTCCGAGCTGGCAGTCAGCACAGAGCCTGACGCGGGGCTCGAACCCACGAACTGCGAGATCATGACCTGAGTGAAAGTCGGACGCTTAACCGACTCAGCCACCCAGGTGCCCCTGGAAGACTCTACTTTTTAGGTATTCTGGTGATTATCTTTATAACTTAACATACTTACCTCTGTTTTTGACTTATTGGTTTAAAATTTTTATCCAAATTTTCAAACATATAATTTGATTTACCAATTTCTATCACTACACTGACAGCCTGCTATGGAGGTGAGAACATAAATGTACTTAGCATCTAGTCACATCTTTCTTCTCTGTTTCCTGAATTTTTTGAGTTATAGTAGTTTTTAGTGGGAGGTGGGAATTCTTCTGGTAGTTAATTTTTTTTTCAATTTTTTATTTTCTTTTTTTAAAGTTTATTTATTTTGAGAGAGAGAGAATCTCAAGCAGGCTCCACGCTGTCAGCTCAAGGCCCCACTGAGACTTGAACTCACGAACCTTGAGATCATGACTTGAGCAGAAATCAAGAATCAGACACTTAACTGAAGGAGCCACCCAGGCGCCCCTCAATTTTTTCTTTTATAGTAAAATACTTGTAACATACAATTGGCATCTTAACCATCTTTAAGTATATACATCACAATATTATGCAGCCATCATAACCCAGGATGGGTTTTTCTGTGTCTGCAAAAAACGCCGTTAGGGTTCTGATAAGGACTGCATTGATTTTGTGCGTTGCTTTGGGGAGTATGGCCATCTTAACAATGGGAAGTGTTCCAATCCATGAACATGGGCTTTCCATTTATTTAGGCTTTTTAAAATATCTTTTAGCAATGTTTTGTAGTTTTTAGTGTACAAGTCTTTTACCTCCTTGGTTAAGTTAATTAATTCCTAACTATTTTAGTCTTTTTGATGCTATTGTAAGTGGACTAATTTTTGCAATTTCTTTTTAAGATTGCTCATTGTTAGTGTATAGAAATGCAACTGACTTTTCTGGGTTCACTTTGTATCCTGCTTCCTTGTTGAATTCATTTATTAGTTCTAGGTTGTCAAATTATTAAGTTTAAATAATATGCTTAATTCTTTCACTCTTTATCAATGTTAGTGTCTGTTGGGGCTTGGTGAAGAAAGACAAGAACTTTAGTGCACTTGTGCAAGTGGTCATCTCTGCTCTGAATTGTTATGTTGTTATTTTTACGTTGTCAAACTTATAACAAGTGCCCTCTGTAACTGGTCTGCATGTATATTTAATCTTCGCTTTATTCGTAGATGAGATCATCTCTCTTCCCACTTGTCTGTTTGTTATTTGTTGCCTGGATCTCACGATTAAGCAGATTTTCCCTCCTCCCCCACCCCCACAAGCAGATTGTGTAAATGAAGGCTCATGGCGCTTTCCCTTGTGGGCTCTGGCATGGTCGGCAATGTCTTTCTGTGAATTCGTTCTTGGAAGACGGTTGGACAGCCAAAAGTCCCAAGTCTCTTGTTTTTACCTGAGAATACTGCATACCTCTCTTTACCGTCTTCTGGAATTAACTGTCTTGTGGGGAGGTCTCAGACTGCCTGGTTATCTCCCCGAACTCCAGGGACTTGTTTTTGTCCGTGATGCCGGCAGAACTTTCTCCGTCCTCGGAGCTCAACAAGCCATCCACGCCTCGGTCAGTTATTCTACATCTTTTTCTTCTCTGGAGCAATGTTCCTTGTGATTTACAGATTCCGTTCTTGCTTAGAGGCAGGACTATTTTCCTCTGTTACACTTCTGATCCTGTTATTTTGTTCTTTTACTTTCAGAAAGCCAGTCACGTCGCAGTGATATACTTCTGCCTTTTCTTGACTTTATTTCCACTTCTTTCCCCTTGTGTTCACAGTGGTTTTCTCGAAGGTAGCCTCTAAGCTACTGATACAGTTTATGGACAGATCTTTTACAAATGTTGTGTATTTTTCTGTTGACATAATTCCCTACTCACAGAAAAGATGTAGGAACGACATAAGGACCTCCCTTACGTGTTCCAGCTTTACCAGCATTTCGCATCTGCCCTATTTGCGGTATTATTATCGCTCTGTATCCACGCAGAGTCATGTTATGTTTTTCTGGGAGCACCTGAGAGCAGGGTAAAGACTTGTACATTTTACCTAGAATGTACTTGGTTTTATTTCTTAAGAACAAGGACATTCTCTGACACAACCTCAGTACAATGAGGAAAGTCAGGAAATTCAACATTAATACAGTTGCAGTATCGAGTCTGCAGGCCACCCTTGCACCGCATCGACCTCCCTGTCATTTCTATTATTGCGCCTTATGCTCCCACCCAGGGAACAATCTGGATGACAGCCATTTACTGCCATTTATTGCCTTTCATCCGGAACTGTTCCCTGTACTCTTGGCCTTTGTTGACCTTGACATACTTTGAAGGTACAGCATCGCACGGCTGCCGTGGCTGCAGGCTGGTGGTGGGAGCCGCACAGACGTGCTGTGCTGTCCTCGGAGCGCAGGGTCGGGTGCCTATTGTCTCCCTGTGGCCTGGGGTCCTTGGGTCAAGGTGCCATTATCCACTGCAACGTTTCCGTTTTTCCTTTTGAGGTGAGTGCCCTGTGGGACGTAGTTTAAGGGTATGTAAGTGCCCTGGTCCTCTTGAAATTCCAGCCATAAATGTTAGCAGCCAGTAATGGTTTTCTAATTTTACGCTCTTTCCGTAAGAAAATGCTTTCGCCTCTCCCACGTGTATTTATTCCTCATCAATGTGTTTGATGCTCTTCTGTATATTTTAACACATTTTAAAATTCTTTATCTGAAAGTTCTGATATCCGCAGTCTTTGAAGGTCTGATTTGCATATTGCCGCTTCTGCGGACTTTCTCACAGTCACTTGCTTCTTCATGTGTTTTGTGAGTTTTGATCACAAGTGCATGTTCTTCGCAACTTTATATGCGGTAGTTCTTGAACACCTGGGTTAAAGTTCGGATTTGCCTCCGTGAGGTCTTGGCGACATGATCACACAGGGCCCCCCAGATTCAGTCTTTTGCTTGGAGCTTTGGGACCCCATGTGTAGAGAGTTCTATGTTAACCGTGGCTCACATCGCCAGCAGGGAGGCCTGTGGTTAGAATTCCCAGGAAGGCCCCTTCCTGCACACCAAAGGGAAGGCAGAGACTGAGAACTATCCCAATGACGCCCTCAGTGGGCTTTCCCCCCGCCCCCGCTTCCCGTCCATCCCTGGAGATGTCCCCTTTCAGGGACCTCCAGTCTGACCCCCACTCCTCAGGACTTGACACCTGCCCTGCTCAAGAGCCGCTTCCAGAAGTTCCCCGATGTCCCTGGGGCGCCCGGCTTCAGGGCGAGCGGGCCTGCCTGGTTCCCTTTCTGGTCATCTCTGGCCTCGCATGAGCTCCTTTACTTTCTGAACGCTTAGCCGGGCACGTCAATTCGTTTTCAAAGTTCTGTTTGCCTTTCTGAGGTCTGTGCCAAGACGGCTCTGCCTTAGTGCTCGCTGAGGACTGTCTGTCAGGCACTCAGGAGGCACTCTTTTTTTTTAATGTTTATTTATTTTGAGAGAGAGAGAGAGGGAGAGAGAGAGAGAAAAATTGCTAATGGGGGAGGGGCAGAGAGAGGGAGATGGAGGATCCGAAGCAGGCTCCTTGCAGGCAGCACAGAGCCGGGCGCGGGGCTCGAACTCACAAGCTGAGAGCTCATGACCTGAGCCGAAGTCAGACACTCAACTGACGGAGCCCCCCGGGCGCCCCTCAAGAGACCCCCCTTACCCGTTTCCATGCCCTCAAGAGACCCCCCTTACCCGTTTCCATGTCCTCGGTGGGACCTCCCAGCCCCCCGGGCCTCCTGCCTTGTCTCCCTCGAGCACTCGTTGGCTCTGAGCGCGGGGACTGTGCTGTTGGCACTCATACCGTAGTGTTTTGAATGTTTCTTTGTGGACAGAATTCTAGTCTTAAATGGAGATTGTTCCAATTTTATTTTGACTTCAGTAAAATCTCCTTTTCCTCACAGAACAAGTCCTATGTGTAGGTGAGTCAGGCCGCTCCTGACTGTGCAGTTGTGAGAACTGACACCCAGAGAATTAAAATCTTGTCCAAAGGGGCAGTTTTGTTGGCACCTTTCAGCGACAGGCTCACACGTGTGGGGTTTTCTGTGGGATGCATGTGGCTTGGAATGGGGGCGCTTCCTCTCTCTGGGCCTCAGTTTCCCCGTGGGGTAAGATGTGTGGGCGGATGTGTCAGGAGGTCTGTGGGGGCCCTGCTCTGGGCTGGGGGCTTTCCTGGGAACTCCCGGGGGGTGGGCACGTGGCCAGCTTGGCCCAGCCACGCACGCAGGTGGATCGGAGCGGGCACGACATCGCGAGCCCAGGTGGGACCCCGCTGTTCAGCGCCTTGCCTCACGCACGGGGGCTGAGGTGGCTCACCATCACCGGCCCCCTCTTCCAGGTGGTGAACCGGCTGGGCCTGGACTCTCTGTCCCCTTTCAACCCTAAGGAGCGGATCATCGAGTGAGCACCTCCCCCACCCCTGCCTCAGTCCTTCCAGAGCCTTCCACTTGGTCATTTATTCATCAGCAAACGAGGCTGGGGCTGGTTGAGGGGACACAGTGAGGTCCCAACAAGGTCCCCCTGTGTCCTCACGAGGGCTTCTGGGTGGTCATGGCCACTCTGCAAACTGGGACTGTGTCCCCGCCCCTGTGTTGGGGACGGGGTGTGTACGAGGGGCCTGGGGTCAGGGATCAGGGTCTGAGCCAGCCCTGCCCCCACAGCCTGGCAGTAGTGACCCTGAACCCTGTCTTCCATCCCCTGTCCCCGAAAGCCCCATCCCCATCCCTGGCCCTGCATGACGGAGGACACATGCCCTGTCCCTGCCCTCCCCTCCCCTCCCCTCTCTGAGCGTCACTGAGCTGACCCCCCACAGGTACCTGGTCCCCGACAGTGCGCCTGAGAAGAGCCTGGCGGACAAGCCCCTGTGTGCCTTCGTCCGGGAGGTGGGCGCCCGCTCGGCAGCCCCGGGGGGCGGCTCCGTGGCAGCGGCCAGCGCAGCCATGGTGAGCGCGGGGCGAGGGCTGGGGGCGAGGACGGGGNCGCCCTTCCACGCGGCCGCCGCCGAGCTGACGGCGCTGGTGGACGCGGACGCCCGGGCCTTCCAGGCCTACCTGGTGAGTGCTCAGAGGGACCGCCACCGGCCCGCGGGCAGCCCCGGGCGAGCGGGGCTCCGCCGACTGTGGGGGGGACAGTGGGGGGCGCGCTGGGGAGAGAAAGCTCCCGCAGGGTCACCGAGCCGCAGGAGGGAGGGGCTGTTGCGGGCGCCCGCGTCTGGAGGCCGAGGGAGGCTGGAGCCCCTCCCGGACCGGGAAAGGCTGGTTCAGGAGGTCTGAGGGTGGGGGCGGGCTGGCCCCGTGCTCACATCCACGGCAGCGGCGGGGGGGGGGGGTCCGTCCGGGCTCGGCACCCACCTCAGCTGCCCCGGGTCCTGCAGTCGGGTCGGCACCCAGGCCCGCAGACGCTAGAGGGAGGCATCAAACATGAGCTCACATCCCAGGATGGCGGGCGGTAAAAGTCCTAGCAGAGCCCGGGACTGACGGTCCGAGAGGGACTGGAGACCTTCCAGCCACAAGACCGCAGGGAGAGCTGGCGGGTCGGATCGGAACCCACTCACCGCCCCCAAGAGGGAGCTGGGGTGCCAGGCGGTGGGTGACAGAGAAGGGGCTCAGAACCCAGGGCAGGGGTGGGGGAGCCCTGGCGGGAAGCTCAGGGGCGTGGGTCCAGGACCAAAGCCCGGCCGTGCGTCTGTGTCTGAGCGCGTTCCTGCCGGAAGGATCGGGAGGGGCCTGAGCCCCCAGCCGCCCGGAGCCCAGGGCCACCTGGTGGGCAGGGCTGGGGTGAAGGGCAGGCAGGCAGCTGGGGGGCCGTGCACCCCCAGAGTGAAGGCCATATGCACACAGGGAGGAGCAGAGTCTCGTCTAAAGAAGTCACCATCTGGAGCTCAAGTTCACGTCCTCTGGGAGGGAGGTTAGAGCCGATCTCCTTTTCCCATTTGTGTTTTTACCTTTAAATTTCATTTGTTTGCTGTTGAAAATAGGTAAAAGCTTCAGGGGGTTCAGAATTCACAAGGGCGGGAGGGTAGTGAATGCGAAGACCCGGCGCCCTGCCTCCCTCTGCCCCCTGCATGCCCTGAACAGGCGCAAGTTCTAGGGCGCATGTCCTGGGATATTTATCTATAGTCTAGTAGATGCGTTTTTCTTTTCTCTCCTTTCTCACACAAACGGCATCACCCATCTGTGGTCTTAGTTTGCCTCCTGGTTTCTCACTTTGGTGTTCTAGCGGGTCTTTCCATATGGAATACAGACCACACCCCTCCAGCCGCCAGCACGATCTTCCCCGACTTACCAGGGGTTACGTCCAATAAACCCACCATACACTGGAAACAGTGTAAGTCAAAAATGCATTTACTACATGTAACATACCGCACATCACCGTTAGCCGGCCTGCCTCACACGGGCTCAGAGCACACGTTAGCCCGCGGACAGGCCGAACCGCCGCCCACGAAGCCTGCTTCACCGGAGATGGTGAACGTCCCGGGCAGTTGACCGAATACCGTACTGAAGTGACAAACAGACCGTGTGGGGGCAGAACGGTGGTCGGTGTGCGGGGACCACGTGGCCGCTCGGCCTCAGGATGACCCCGCGTGGGAACTCCAGGCACTGTATTCACCGAACGCACATCCCGGGGCACCACTTAGAGTGGAAAGTCCTAAGCCGAACCCTTGTGCGTTGAGGACCGTCTGTGTCCTGCAGACGTCTGGGTCACAGTGCCACTGGCCAGCCCCCCGGGGGACTTGGGCCTTTTCGTGGGCACCTGGGACACTGCTGTGTGAACACCACTGGCGTCCGTCACTGGGCGCCGTGGGCCACCCGTGGGAATGATCGCGGGACTTGCTGCCCAAGGCAGCGCTTCTCACTTGGGAGGCGCTGCCAAGTGGCCCTTGGGGGGCTGAACGGATGGTGCTCCGCCCTAGGGTCTGAGGGCTCCTCCGGGGACCCCCGCCATCAGACCTGCAGTCACCACGTGGTTTGTCTCCTGGAGCTGCCCTGGCGTGCTCTGCTCGGTGTGCGTGGCAAGAAGCGTTTCTTGTACTTCTCACGGCAGTTTTGTGTCCCTTCTGGAGAAGAAGGCACCCTTCCTGCCATCTAGGACCTTCTTACCCACTTGGGACTCACTCTGGTTTTCCGCCAGCTGTTTGCTCGTGCTGGTTCCTGAGAGGAGCTTTGTAGGATGCACGGTTTTTCGTCCCTGAGCTCAGAGTCTGCCGGTTGCTCTTTCCTGGGTTTCGTGTCACAGTTTACAGGGCCTCCCTGGCCGTGCTTGCTGGACTTCTCCAAGGTTCTCTCCAGACCCCTGTGCTCTGATGAATGTAGACACTGAGAGGTGGCTAGGGAGATACATCAGTTTATTATTTTTTTTCATGTTTCATTTATTTCTGAGAGAGAGAGGCAGCAGGAGCAGGGGAGGGTCAGAGACAGAGTGAGACCCAGAATCCGAAACAGGCTGAGCTGAGCTGTCAGCACAGAGCCTGACGCGGGGCTCAAACCCACAAACCATGAGATCATGACCTGAGCTGAAGTTGGACGCTTAACTGACTGGGCCACCCAGGCGCCCCGAGATGCATCAGTTTAAATATAAATATGAACATTTAGGGCTGACCACCAGCGATTAGAAATCCGGTGAATGAATAGAAAACAGCTGGAGGGAAGTAGAAAAATGAAAATCGAGTCAGAAGACAGGGAAGAAAAGAAAGATAATCAGCAAGGCTGTGTGGTTTAGAGAGAGGACCCGGAGCCGCACTGTTGAAAGTCACACATGCGAGAGGGAGTGCGGTGCCTCACGCTCCCTGGAGCAGATGGAGTTCTGAAAAAAAAAGGAGACGCCTTGTCTTGTGCCAAGTGCAGAAGCCATTTCCAGATGAGGTTAAACAAAGTTCACAACAAGCCTAACTCCAAGTGGGTGGCGTCCTCACCTGATGCAGACGTGACCGCGTGAAGGGCAGGTTTGACCGACATCAGCCCCGGTCGGCCCAGTGGAGACTCGGAGCACTCGGCCTGGCTGCCTCACGCGACAGCCGGGGTCAGCGTCCCACGTGTGTGAGGACTGCTGTGGAGATGGGGGCGGGGCGGCAGAGGCGGCCTCGGGACACCCGGGCTGTGTGTTGTCCATCAGCAGGAGATGTTGGCGCGGTGACCCGCCAGGTCCGGGCAGGGCAGGGGCTCACTTGCTCTCAGGCCTGCTGACAGAGCGTCCACTTTTGGATGGAGATTTAGCCAAGTCTCGAACAGGCGCATTCCCCACCCGGCGAGGCCCTGGCGGGACGTGGGTGTGTGAGGGAGAGGCCGGGGAGACAGGGGGGCGCGGATGGGGGCCTGTGTGACGTAGGGGCCAGTGTGGGGTGAGCGTGACCACGTCCGGAGGAGGGCCCGAGCCCGTACGGCCGGGGGTGGGGATGCTCCCGTTTAGGTCTAGGCTCAGGGTGGTACAGTTGCCTGTGTTAACGCACAAGCAGTGACTGGAGCCTGTGCTGTGTGAGGGGACCCCGGCCCCCGAGTTCGCCCCCCAATCCTGAGTGCCCAGAACCTGGTGGAAGTGCTCCCAGCGCGTCCGTGCCCTCCAGAAACGCCAGCCCTGGGGCGGTGGTGGTGTGGACGCTGTGTGGCCCCAGGGCTCGGCCGCTGCTCATCGCCCCCCCCCCCCCCCCCCCCCCCCCCCCCNGAACACACCTGAGGAAAGGGACCGGTGAGTGCCGCAGTGGCCATGTGGGGCCGTGCCGTGGGGCCGTGGGCTCCCAGGCACTTTGACCTTGGAGCCATTTAATCCCCCTCTGGGGCTGCGCTGTGACGGGACAACGTCCCTGTTGTTCCCACCCTGGTTCTGTCTGCTGGAGTGGAGCTGTGGGGGGGTCTGGGCGGTGGCCCCTGGGTGCCCTGGGCTCTCACCATCCACCCCCTTGGTTTCAGCCGCGAGGCTGCCCTGCAGGAGGGGCTGAGGCAGGCGGTGGCCGTGCCCCTGGCACTAGCCGAGAAGGTGGCCGCGCTGTGGCCCGCACTGCAGGAGCTGGCGCAGTGTGGAAACGTGGCCTGCCGGTCGGACCTGCAGGTACGTGGGGCTCAGCCTCCCACTGTAGGGGAGCAGCGTGGAGGGTCGTTGGGCATTCACAGGAGCACTGCCCAGGGGGTCCTGGCCGGTCTCAGTCAGCAGAGCCCATTTGTTCATCCTGCTTTAAGAATGAGCAGTAAGGATTTTATCTAAGCTTGCTGTCCCCCGGTCATGCTGTTCCCTGGGTCACGCTGTCCCCCGGGTCACGGCTGTCCCCCGGGTCACGCTGTCCCCCAGATCACGCTGTCCCCCGGGTCACGGCTGTCCCCCGGGTCACGCTGTCCCCCGGGTCACGCTGTCCCCCGGGTCACGGCTGTCCCCCGGGTCATGCTGTCCCCCGGGTCACGGCTGTCCCCTGGGTCACGCTGGTCCCCGGGTCATGCTGGCCCCCGGGTCACGGCTGTCCCCTGGGTCACGCTGTCCGCCGGGTCACGCTGGCCCGGCTCCTGGTCCTGTGCAGGTGGCGGCCAAAGCCCTGGAGACGGGTGTGTTCGGGGCGTATTTCAATGTGCTCATCAACCTGAGGGACGTCACTGACAGTGTGTTCAAGGAACAGGTGAGCAGGAGGGCGTGGGGGCAGGGCCCCTGGCGGGACCTGGAGGTGGCCCTCAGGGCGGGGTTCCAAAATGGGGGCCTGGGGAAGGAGATGTGCCTCTGGCCTCCCGTGGTGGCCGTTGTGCTCTCTGGGGTTTCTGTGGTGGCAGGTGGCCAGGCCTCATCAGCTGGGGGTGAGGGGCTACTGGGTGGGAGCCCCCATGCCCTCTCTGGGGCTGTTTTGGGCCACCTTCCACACTCACCTGCCTGGTGGGGGCCACCCAGGGCTGGGGTCCCCCTGATCGGCGCCATAGCCCCGGTATCTGTGATCATTCCGTTGCGGTTGCTACTGAGGTCAGTTTGAGGAATACACAGTTCACCATTTTAAAGTGCGCAACTCAGGGCATTCTGCACATGTGTGACCACCACCTCTATCAAGTTCCAGAACATTCCCATCCCTCCAAAATGAGCAACCCCCTTCCCCATTGTAAGACCACTGCTCCTCGGCCCGCAGCCCCTGACACCACCCGTCTGTCTCTTGCAATATTGTCTTTTGCAATAATCTTTAAAAAGTGACCTCACAGCTGGGGGTGAAGGTCTTTGCAGGGGCTGAGCTTGACCTCCGAGGGAAGTCGATGTCTACCACGTGAGCACGTGGCTGTGGACTGAAGGATGGGCCCCTGCAGTTGTGGCTACAGTGGGAATAGCAGGAAGCGGGGCCTGGGCCTGGCAGTCCTCACATCTCAGGAGAGACACGCGAGGAATTGGGGTTCCCTGGATGAGGGGCTCGGGATCACCCCAGAGAGGATGGGCCAGGGAGCATGGCCAGAGGGTGCAGGGAGGCGGCAGAGATCGTGGGTCGGGGGGACGGGCTGCAGGGGCAGGGTGACGCCTGGGCCTTTGTCCGGCAGACCTGCCAGCACATCTCCAGCCTCCTGCAGGAAGCCAAGACCCAGGCAGCGCTGGTGCTGGACCGCCTGGAGGCCCGGCAGGAGTGAGGGCGCCGGGGGACCTCGCAGACTCTGCACCCCTCAGTGCCCTGCCCCCTTTCCTGGAAGGGTCCAGCCTCCAGACGCAGCCCCTGTGGGGCCCAGAGCTGGCTGGGTGGGGCCGGGGTCTGTCTGGGGCAGCGGGGTCACCCCCTATCTCTTGTGGCTTCTAGTAAAGTCACAACACACCGGTGCCTGCGTGGTGTGTTTGGGGCTGGGAGAAGGGAAGGGCCGAGCTAAGTGGGCAGGGACGGGGCCCACGACGAGTGCGCATGGGGACAGCGGTCAGAGGAGGTGGGGGGCAGGCAGCCCTAGGAGAGGCCAGCTGGGGCACCGCGATCAGTGCTGGTGGCGCCAGAACCGTCTGAATGTCTCCACGGCCTCCGCGGGGGTCCTTGGTGGGCGCAGACATAAGGAGGCAGAGGGCAGGAGGCGGTTCGAAGCCTTTATTGTGCAGGGGTGAGTGGGTACAGGGATGCGCAGGGCTGCTGTCACAGCTCAGTCTGGGACAAGGGACCTCCAAAGGCCAGGCGGACACGTCGGAGCAAGGCCAGTGGAGTTGGGGGGCCCCACAGAGAGCCTTTGGAGCGCGCGGGAGGGGCTGGGGGCCCAGGGCTGAGGCTGGGCGGGGCGAGGGGCCCGTCCTTGGGGATCTGGAGCGCTGGCCGCCAGGAGGCGCCCAGGAAGCCTCGGGGGTCCCGGCAGGTGTGGAGGGCAGGGGGTGGGCAGATGGGCAGGCGGGGTGGAGGGCCGTGGGGATCCCTGGAGGAGCTGCGGGGGGCAGGGGTCCTCTTCNGGCGGCGCCGTCGCCCAGGCTGATCTTGGACAGCACGTCCGCGTCCACGTCGCCGCCCACGGCCACCACGGTGGGCACCACGTTCTGCTTGCGCATGGAGTGCACCGCCTCCTCCAGGCTGTCGTTGCCGGTGACGCCGT
>NW_027528796.1:615956-621552 GCF_008692635.1 Crocuta crocuta
CACCACGTGGTTGATGGCGTGCACGACGCCCGCGCCCACGTGCGAGAAGGAGTTGAGGTAGCGCGTGGCCTCCAGCGCCTCGTGGATGGCCGTCAGGTTGGAGGTGAGCGGGAAGGCCACCTGCTGCTCGCCGGGGCCCCCGAACTGCACCAGGGCCACGCGCGCGTTGAGCGGGTCGTCGTCCCCTCGCGCCAGCGTCAGCCGCCGGGACACCTCCTCCACGAAGCGCCGCGCCTTGTGGAAGTTCTGCTCGCCCAGCCGCTCGGAGCCGTCCAGCAGGAAGACGATGTCCACAGGCCGCTGCGTGCACTGGGCCACGTACAGCTCTGGGGGCAAAACGGGGTGGTGGGTGGGCGACCCCGGGAGGCCGCCGCAGGCCCTGGCCGAGCCCTGCACCGTCTCTTCATGTACACTGCCCCCCACCGGAGCCGGTAGGACCCGCGGGGTTGTGGGGTGGCATCCAAAGTCACCCATCATCGCGAGCCCCCCCCCCCCAGAGTGTCCCCCAGGCGAGGGGTGGGGGGAGTCCGGCCCCATCTCCTCGGAACCTGTCACTCACCAGGAAACCTGAGGGCTGAGAGGCTTATTTCCACCCTCCAAGCACCACCTCTGGCCTCCTCCGGGCCCTCCTGGGCAGGAAGGGGACCCCCGAAATGGCCACAGCCCACAGTAAGGGTGGCAGAGAGGGCCAGGGAGGCTGCTTTCGAATTTGTAATCACTAAAAAGATCTCATAAAGACCTCCAGGTTGCAAGGACGCACCTCTGGGCATAACCCCCTGAGTCCCTGGGGCCCCAGGGCTGCGATGCTGGGCCACACCTCTCCCAGCTTTGGGAGCACGGGTGAGAGGAGCCGGGGTCCCCTCTGACTGGACATCTGTCCAGTAGGCACAGGGGCGGCCGGACCCCCGCAGCAGCCCAGGTGACTTCCTGTTACCTCAGCAGGGCCCTGCTGGCGTCTGGGTGGTCACCAGCCCTGGGCTCGCCAGACAGTGTCGGGGGGGGCCCACACCTCTGCGGGATGTGGACGCTACAGCACAGCCTGCAAACCCACCCCTCACATACACGGGACGTGGTGCGCCCTCCACAGACATGCGGCCAGGCCCCTCTGCCTTCCTGGAGACTTCAACCCGGGCCACCGTCGGGGCTGGGCGGCCGGCCTGCTCGCATTCAGCCCTACGTGAGGTCTGGGACGTGGGTCCGGGCTTGCTGACCCCGGGGGCCAGGAGCGTGGGGATCGCATCAAGGAGGTTCTGACTCCTGGCCCCAATGACCAGGGCCACAGCCCAGCCCCCAGCCGGCGGCCCGGCGCCCGGGCACAGCACTTGACCACAGCAATGCGTTCACGTTCTTTTTCAGCTTTTATAGAATGTTTGAGATGTGGTCACAACATCTGAAGGACGCTTCCCGGGTGTCGCCACGCGGTGTGGACACCAGGCTACCAGCAGATGGCGCAACGGTTGCAGGATTTTTTTTTTTTTTTTTTTTTCCCTAAGAAGCTTCTATTACTGACGTAGCTTATTTGAGGGCAGCACAGATGAAAAGCAGCTTCTGCTTTAAATCCACGCAGCCGGACTTGCTGAAGATGTCTAGCAAGTAATCTGGGTCCCTGCACTCCCCAGTCACTCCCAGCAGAGACACGTGGGGGAGGCTGCTTTGGGGGCATTTTCCTCAGTGCATCAACCAGGGAGGTTGACCAAAATGCACAAGGGGTGACCGCAGGCAGAAGCTGGAGGGGAAGCTGGGAGTTCTGGGTGGATTTACGAGGCTCTGCTCTTCTGTCTCAATTTTTAGCTAAATGATGGCTTCTCCAAAGATGACCACATCCTAATCCTGGAGCCTGCGAATATGATCTTTTACACACCCCCCCAAACAAAAAACCCCACAGATGGAATTAGATTATGACTTTGAAACTATCCTGGATTTTCTAGTGGGTCCTAAGTGCCACCATAAACTCCTTAGAAGAGGGAGGCGGGGCAGTCAGGCTACAAAAGGGGACAGGCTCTGTGGCAATGGAGGCAGGCAGGAGCTGGAGGAAGCAGGAAGGACCCTCCCTGGGGCCCCCCCTCCCCCGGAGGGATCATGGTTCTGCCACAGCAGGGGTCTTGGATTTTCAGCCTCCAGGCTGAGCGAGAATAGATTTCTGTTGTTTTAAGTGCATGGTAGCAGCCTCAGGGAGCTAACGCAGCGGGGCGGGGCAGCCCCCACGGCTTCAGCAGAGGGCCAGTGCGGTCTCGGGGTCCCCCACAATGTCCCTGTGCACCAGCTTAAACGTGTCAATGAACAGTTCCATCCAGTCCTGCCGCTCGTTTCCTGTGGCGAACTTGGCTCGCTCGGCGGTGTAGACCATCACGGCCACCAGCCTGGAGTAGGCGGCCGGGTCCTGGGTGAACTCCGTGGCGTTTAGCAACTGTTGGATCAGGGGGATGGTCCTGGGGAAGGAGGTATCCGGGCCCTCTTCCGTGCGGAGGAAGGTGACCGCGGGCTCGCCGCCAGGCCGCGGTGCATCTGCAGGGGCACCCAGAGAAGGCTTTAAGGGACTCAGTTGGCGCGAGCGCGCCTCCAGCCGCCCTCCTGGGCTGAGCCGGGGTGCTTCTCTCCTCTGGGATGACTGAGGGCCCAAGCGAGGAGCGGGTGTTGGGCTCGGCAAGGGGGTGGGGGGGGGCTGCACACCCCCACAGTCAGCACGCAGTGCCACAGGTCACGGGGGATTTGGGGAGCCCACAGCGAAGTGGTTGCCGGGGAGACCGGGTGGGGGACCTGGAGACCGGCAAGACTCCTGGTGCACAAGGTGAGCTTGGGCAGTCTCGGGTTGGCTTCAGGCGGCTCGAGGCCGTGCCCCTGGGGGACCCCAGTCCCACGTATGACAGCCGACTGAGAAAGGCCAGTGTGGCCAGGGGACTGGTCTGTTCCAGCCCCAACCTGGGGATGGGCAGCTGGGCCCCCAGACCCCTCTCAGAAGAGTTACCAGAAAGCCTGCCGTGATTAGTCCTCCTTCCTGTGTTGAGAGCCCACCTTCCACTGCCCAGAACTGTCCCCTCACGGGCGCGGGGGCGGCTCTGACTCAGGCACTCGGGGCGCCAGGGCCTAACCTTGTGGGCGCCCCGCTCCAGGTGCACCACCGCCTCCTGTCCTAATGTTCCGGGAGTTTCTGTCTCCTCCGGGTAGGTGCCGGCTAGCAAACCCAGGCGGCCTTGGTCCCGTGGACCCCACCCCCGCACACACTGTCCAGTGTCTGTCCCTCTGCACGCCCAGCCCTAGAGGGTCTCCCGCCTCTGTTCCAGGGAAGCTGGGCTCCGGTCACCCCGGGGCCCCCCGCCTGCAGCTGCCGCCCAGAGCAAGCCCGGTCTGCACCTCACCTGGGGTCCAGCTCTGCTTCTCTTTGAAGCCCTCATGGTTCTGACCCAATCAAGCAAGCTGCTCCCTGGCCTGGTCCAAGCCTAGGGGTGGCCAAGGCCTCTGGGTGGATGGAGCCATTTGGCCAGAAGGTCAAGGTCACGCCGCAGCCAGTAGCATCCACCTAACATCCTGTCTGCAGCCTGGCAATGCTAAGAAGCACACCCGGCCCCCAGGGTGCCGGGGGGGCGGGGGGGTTGTGCCACAGCTACATCTGCTTTCTTCCTCTCTGGTCACGCGGTCTAATATACTTGGAAATTTTGGTCACTTTAAAGGATGAGCGAGAAAAGGTAGTTAGGAGAAGGTGGAGAAGGGTCTCCTGGGGGGCCTTGCCCTGTAATGCAGGGTCTTGGAGGCTCAGGGGAGGCCAGGTCAGCACCCAGGGGACCATGTTACTCTTAACAGCAAAACCAGAGATCTCACAAGAAGGGAAACTGCACCCTGATACCTCTCATGAACACGGATGCAAAAGTCCCCAAGGAAATAGTAGCAAACCAAATCCCATAGTATTGAAAACAGTGTGTGCACCACAACCAGACGGGATTTACCCCAGGTCTGCAGGTTTGGATCACCATCTGAAAATCCCTGTCATCCATCACAACACGCTAAGGAAGGTAAGTCACACGATCCTACCCAAAGATGCAGAAAAAGCACGTGACAAAGCCTCACACTCGTTCGTGATGAAGTCTTCAGTGACAAGGAACAGGGACCCTCTCAGCTTGACAAGAAGCCACTACAAAGAACCTCACCCAACTTCATACTCAGTGCTGAGAAGCTTGAAGCTTCCCTGCCACGGCCGGGCCACGGCCGGGCCACAGCTGGGCCACGGCCGGGCCCTGGACCAGAGGTGAGGCTCTGGGTTCCGGCTTTCGAGGGGCCAGCCTGACGGTGGGACCCACTCCAGGACGGCGGGGGTGCCATGCAGGGGGTCGGGGGCACAGCTGGGGGAGGGTCGGCAGCTCCGTGTGGCCCCCAGCAGAGACTGGCCTCAGGGCTCAGGCAGCTGCGGGCACTACCTCCAGCCATCGGCAGCTGACTCTGGGGACCCCAGGCCAAGGCAGTGTCCACAGTGACCCCCGAACTCACACCACAGCATGGCCAACCGGGATGTTCCCTGCCAGAGGACGCGTGGGGACTCCTGCCCCCAACCCAAGACAGTTCCTCCCTGGGCTGCCTCTATGCCTTTAGACCTGCCCCCGAGGGGGTACACGCAAGCCCAGAGATGCTGACTTCGCACGGCAGACGTGGACGTGGACGCAGGCCACGCGTGTCCTAGCTGGGTCCTCCGTTGGCCCCGGCAACACAGACCCGCGTGCCCCCCATGGTGGGCCTCAGCCCCCCGAGCCGGCTCCTGGGAGGATACGGGCCCGGTGCCCACGGCCCAGACAGGGGACCTAGGCGGGCGGGCAGGTCTCCGCCACACCCAGGGTGCCTCTGAGGGCCCCCTGTCCTCAGTCATTGCAGGAGAGCCTTTGGGGTGGCGTCCAGATGCCAGCGGAGCGGGGACGATGCCGTCCGCCCCTTCCCTGGCCCCACAGGACCCGGGGGCAGCCTCTCTGTGCGCCCAGCACTCCATCCTCAAAGGCGGCGCAACCCTGTCAGGCCGGGGGCACGGGCCCCGAACGCAAGCTCCCAGAGGCGGCGGCCCGGGCTGTGAGGCGGGAGCAAGAGTGGAAATCAGCCACTTTGTGGACTGGATCCAGGGCTTCCGCCTGTGGGAGCTGAGACGCTCTGGGGTGTCTGCCCCCCCAAAAGGGTGGGGGCCACAAGGGGACGAGGCTGAGTCTGCGCTGGAGACCAGCAGCCCGGCAGCCAAGTACAGGCCTGGACGGAGCGCCCTTCCCTTGTGCGTGGCAGGGGCAGTGATGACCCAAGGGCTCCAGATGTCAACCCTCACCCCTAGCCCCTCCTCGGATGTGCCAGGGTCCTGGGGCCACGAAACTGGTTGTAGGCTGAGACGCCAACCTGAAGGTTTCTTGCCAGGGAGGGTCCCGCAGCGGCCCCTCCTCCCCAGCACTGGGCCGCTTGCTAGTCGGGGGGGGGCTGGCAGCGCCCCGAGGTACCTGTTTGGCAGGGAAGGTCCGGGCACACGATCTGAGGGTCTAGGAGCAAGGAAAGGGACGGAGGGTCCCGGTCAGTCTCTGCTGGGGCCGGCAGGGGCGGGGCTCCCCCAGCCCCCGTGGCTGCCCCTGCCCCTCCGCCC
>NW_027528796.1:621675-631534 GCF_008692635.1 Crocuta crocuta
CTCTGGCTGCCGCTCACCCGGGCACAGGACATCCTCCATGTCGTCGATGAACTTCTCGGCCACCAGGTCTGAGAAGAGGGTCATGTTTCGCACCTGCTGCGGCTTGTCACAGGCGATGGAGTAGAGGTTCTCGCTCTCGTGCTTCTCGTGAAACATGTCGCCGATGCCGATGGCTGTCACCGTGACGTCATGGTTGCACAGCGCCCGCAGGTTGAGGTCATCGTCCCGGGGGTCATGGCGGCCGTCCGTGATGACCACCGCGAACACGCGGGTCTTCTGGCGCCGACTCTCCTTGATGAGCTTGTTGTAGGCGAACTTGAGGGCCGAGGGCGTCCAGGTGCCCCCCGCGATCCACTCCAGGTTCTTGACGGCCTCCTTGAAGCTGGACAGCGAGTCAATGCGCTCGTCGTCCAGCTGGATGGCTTCGAAGGTGCCTTCGTGGCTGTACTGCACCACGCCCACGCGGGTTCCTGTGGCGGCCGGACACGGGCATAAAGGCGCGGGCCCGCTGGCCCGCTGGCCCTGCTCTGCATGGCTCAGCACCCTCAAGTGGGGACCTTGGGGACCCTGGGCAGAGCTGAGACCCCTTCCTTGAATTTCTGTCTGTCCACTGACTCTCGTGAGCAGACCTCAGGGCGTCCTGCCTGCCTGGCCTCCCTGCCCGTGAGTGGGACCTCCCCACTCCCCACCCGCCCCGCCGTGGGCGCAGCTGACCGGTCTCCGACTTGGGGTCCTTAGCAATGGCCCCCAGCCTGTTGACCACGTTGATGACAAAGTTCTTCTCCAGGGTGAAGTTGGTGTAGCCAATGCTCTCGGAGCTGTCGATGACGAACACCACGTCCAGGGCCCCACACCGCTTCTCGCAGTCTGGGGGCCAGAGGCGTGGTCAGTGGGAGCAGCGGAGGCTGTGTGCGCTGACCCCAGGCCCTGGGGGACCCGCCCCGGGTGCACGGCCAGGTGCACAGTGGCAACAGTGACCCTGAGGGGGAGGGCGTGACCCAGACCGATGACCCTGACCCCTGGACGAGGGCCCCCCAAGGACACAAGTGTCCTAGTTCCTCCGCCCCGTGGGGGCCATGACTCACCACAACACCCGCACGTCTCCCTCACGTAGGTCATGACATCACACTCCTGCAACACAGCGGGGTCAGCCCGGCCCGAGAAAGCAAGCTCTTGCTGACCTTGGCCTCTGACCTCATCCCCGCCACCCTTGCTTCCCCATTTCAGGACACCATTTCCATCTCCACCCGACACTCACCGTGAGGCCGGGGTCTCCAGGGGGGCCGGGCTCTCCCTGGGGGAGGAAGGACGACAGTGAGGGGTGGCCCCTGTCTGGGCTGAGACTGGGGAGCCCCACACCCCATGCACTGACCCCACGGGTCCACCACCGGCACAGCCCTGAGGTTCGGGGTGCACGCTGGCCGGGCTGTGGCCTGAGCGCTGCAGGGACCAGCAACCGACCTACCTCGGGTCCTGGGGCCCCTCTCGGCCCCCGCAGGCCGGGCTCCCCAGGGGGACCGGGATCTGCCTGAGGAGGGAGAAGCGCAGGTGGGTGGCAGCCTCAGCCCTGGCAGGCCNCCTGCACCCCTCTGCACCCTCCTGCACCCCCCTGCAGCCCCCTGCACCCTCCTGCACCCCCCTGCACCCCTCTGCACCCTCCTGCACCCCCCTGCAGCCTCCTGCACCTCCCCGCACCCCTGGCCCTTGGTACTTACAGGCTCACCCTTCTCGCCCTTCCTCCCGGGCTCTCCTTTGGCACCAAAGTCGCCTCTGCCCCCCTGAGACACGGGACACTGGTCAGCCAGGGGTGGGGGCTGGACACTGCCCACCCACCCCCAGCCGAGACCTCCAGGGCGTCTGCGGGGGGCACGCCTGCTTCCGTCAGGAAGAGCCGGTGCCTGGCAGTCGGGTTTGTTACTCGGCCACGACACACAGCATTTCAGAGGAGACGCGGTTTCCGGTCTGACAGAGACTAGCGCATGGCGGCTACCAGCGCGCAGAGGAAGCTCGCAGGC
Source organism: Crocuta crocuta (assembly GCF_008692635.1). Taxonomy (NCBI): domain Eukaryota; kingdom Metazoa; phylum Chordata; class Mammalia; order Carnivora; family Hyaenidae; genus Crocuta; species Crocuta crocuta. The sequence continues at coordinate 623,691 of NW_027528796.1, forward strand.
GGCGCAGTGTGAGGGGAGGGGCATTCGGGCGGTGGGTGCGGGAGGGCCTCTCTACGTACCTCAGGGCCGCGCGGACCAGGCTCGCCTTTCTCTCCCTGGGAAGCAAGCACAGGTCACGGTCACTCAGCACGGAGTGTCCCTGGGGGAGCAGCTGGCTCTCCTGGGGGCCCAGAGGTGTCTGGACAACCCCCCCCCGCCTTATGGCTTCAGGTGTCACACCCTGTCTAAAGCCGCAGTGCTGCAGGTGACGCCACGCAGCTGCTCTGTGTCGGGACGATTCCTGGGGGCTCCGCACCTGCGGGTGACCCCCGCCCACTCCCTTCCCCTCGCCCCCAGGGAGGGAGGCCCTCGCAGGGCGTAGCGGACCCCTCGACCCGTGCCAGGACTTACGGGCGTTCCTCGGGGTCCCGGGTAGCTGAATCCAGGCCGGCCAGGGTCTCCCTGCAGGAAGGGGAGGCCTCAGGGAGGGTCCGGTGGGAAAGGAAGGGGCCAGGCTGGTAGGGACCGAGGATGAGGGCGGAGGGGGCTGCGCTGGGGAAGGATGTGCCGCCCCCAAGGGAGAGGGTGAAGACAGGTGAGGACGGCGGGCATGGGTACCTTGGGACCAGGCGGCCCCGACTCTCCACGGGGCCCAGCGTCACCAGGGTCTCCCCGAGATCCCTGAGGGCAGAGAGGAAGCGGAGTCAGCACAGTGGGGACGGAGCACCTCCTGCAAACTGCCGCCGGGGGGCACTGGGCGGCCTGGGGTGACCGCCCGGCTCCCCTCCTCCATCTGCCGCCTCCTGGCCCCCGGGCCCCACCCCCTGGCCCCCCCTTGCTGCCTCGCGCCTGATAAAGCCGGACCCTTCAGGGCAGGGCGTTCGTGTGAGGCACACGGTGGCCCCTGTCCCCTCACTGTGCTGCTGATGGGTCACAGAGATGGACAGCGTCCTGCCTGGGGACAGCGTCCTGCCTGCGGACAGAGTCCTGCCTGGAGGCAGTGTCCTGCCTGTGAACAGCGTCCTGCCTGGGGACAGCGTCCTGCCTGGGGACAGCGTCCTGCCTGGGGGCAGAGTCCTGAGGACAGGAGGGCCCCAGGGGCCTTACAGGGCGAGGGCCCAGGACCGCAGGGCCCTCCCAGGGGTCCGGCTACTGACCTTCTTGCCGGGCTCTCCGAGAGCCCCCTGAGGGCCTCTGGGTCCAGGCAAGCCTCGGTCTCCCTGAAAAGAAAGCGGATGAAGGCACCTCCGAGACCGCGCTGTTGATCACTGCGGGTTAGGCAGGGACGGGAGGTTCCTCTGCCCTCCGAGAGGTCCTGGGCAGGGGAGGGACGGGGGGGTCCCGAGTGCCCCCTCCAGCCAGGGAGCTGGGTGCCTGCCCCGGAGGGATGGGCGGCCTCACTTACCTTGGCTCCTTTGTTGCCAACCTCTCCAGCCAGACCCCGGGGCCCCTCGGGGCCAGGGTCTCCCTGTTGGAAGAGAGGCCCAGTGAGCCTGTGGCACGTGGAGGGGCAGGGGAGGGGGGGACGCGGATTATGGCGAGTGACACCGGGACGGCGGCCCTGCCCACGCAGATTCCTGCTCCAGAGTAGGGACTACTGCTACCCATTTCCCAGAGGAGGAAGCCCCCCATTCAAGCCCTTGACCCAGGTCTCATGGGGAACAGTCGGCGCTGGGATTTTGCCACAGAGACAAAGACGTCCTGAGTTAGCTACAGGGGTGTGTGTGTCTGCTGTGGGGTGGAGCAGTGCGGAGCCTGGGCAGCTGTGCGTGGCACTCGTGAAACGCTTTGCCCTGCCCACGCTCCTCGGCAGCACGTGTGGGTGGGGATCACCCGTCTCCTGCGTTCTGAGAACCTGCAGGGGGTGCCTCTGCCTCCACCAACGGCCACGTCCCGGGGGTCACTTTTGTTTTCCTGGGTGGACGGCGGAGGGGAGGTGTTGCTTGTCTGGTGTCCCGTGGCCCCGTCGACACCATGGTGAGAGGCTGGTGCAGACTCAGCCAACAGCTGCCCCTCAGACACTCACCTTCTCGCCCTTGGGGCCGTCACCGCCCGGGCTGCCCTTGGCTCCTGGGTCCCCCCTGCGGCCCTGCAGAGAACAGGGGAGGCTTTGGTGGGGGCGCCATGTGGGGACCCCATGCTGTGCTCTCCTCACTTGGACATGGGCTTTGGGGGAGGGGCCTTGGTCCTCTGCAGCCAAGGATTTAGGAAACGAGGGGCTCCTGATCCGCTTGAAAGACCTAGTGGATTAGGAGCTCAGTGGACGGGACTGGCCCCCAGCTTGGAGCAGCCATCAGCACGGTCACCCTGCTCACTTCTGGGCGAGGCCAGCCCTCGGGATGTGCCCCCTCTGAGGGTCAGCCCGGGACCAGGTCCCATCCACCCTGCAGCAGATACGAGGGGCGGGCCGGGTGGGGTCGCTGCGAGGGACCCACGCAGTGCAGGCCTGCCTGGAGGCTCGGCCCTCGAGCGGCCTGCTGGGAGGGCGCCGTGGGGACAGGAGGCGGGTTCCCAGGCGGAGGCGCGGCGGGGCCTGGCCAGCAGGCATGCTGCCCTGCCCCGAACGCGGCCTGCGGGTGGCCTGTTGCACTGGGGGGCAAGGGGCGCACCAGGAGGGTGCAGGGCGCGCGGCGCCCCTGCGGGCGTCCCCTCAGGGCCCAGCCCACCCGGACGCCGCCACTGACCTCTGGGCCCCCGGGGCTGGTAGGGGAGGGGCATGAACTCACGGGCTCGCCTTTGGGTCCTCGGGGTCCAGGTCCGCCCTTGGCTCCCTTCACACCAGGACTTCCGGGGGCCCCGTTGTTGCCTTGATATCCCTGCGGAGAGGAGACACGTCAGCCACGGCGGGGAAGGGCCCCGCGGAGCGGCCTCAGGCCAGAGCCCGGCGCGGGGTGGGGGTGGGGCCCCGCGTNGCCCCGCTGTCTCCTGGGGGTCCTCTGCGTCCTGGGCGGCCAGCGTCTCCCTGGAAAAGTTTGGAGCGGTCAGTCTCCCGGCCCCCGGACGCCGGCAACAGGGCAGGACGCGCTCGAGGGCTGGGCCCCACGCTGCGCGGGCGCGTCCCCCAGACGTGGGCCGGGGAGGGCTGTCCTTCCGTGCTCCCGCGGCCGGGCAGCCGGGAGGGTGGACGCAGGACACCCGCGGCACTGAGAGCTTTCCAGAGGGGGCGCGGAGAGGCTGGGAGGGGACTGGGCCTTGCTGCCGTGGCCATCGGGGCGGAGCTGAGCCGGGACACACGGTCCTGAGCTGGCCACCGGCTGCTACCGTTTCGGGCAGGGCCCCTGTGGCCCCTGTGTGAGAGCACCCGCAGGGCCTGGGTACCCCATGCTGTCCTGGGCATGGGGACCCCATGGCCCCCGGGATGTGTGCACCACCTGCCCCTCCTGAATGTGCGCACCCCCGCTCCCTGGGCGCGGGCACCCCGTGACGCCTCGGGCAGGACACTCCCAGGCCTCCTGCCCGACGGCCGGTTTGCAGGGACAGGCCCTCTGCTGGGTCTCTTGGCCAGGCCGCCTCCCCCAGGGCCCGGGGGCTGCAGGCGGGGAGGGGGCCACCGGGTCTGTTCTGGGGGGCCCGCCGCCTCGGCCAGGCAGCCTACCTTGGTGCCCTGGTCCCCTTGCTCCCCAGGGCTGCCAGCATCCCCTGCGTATCCGTCGGGGCCCTGCAAGACAGGATGACAGGGCTGTCCCGCTCCTGCCCAGAGCTGTGCGGGGTCTCCCCGCGAGCTGTGCAGGGTCTCCCCGTGAGCTCGGGGCCAAGGTCTCCCCGTGAGCTCAGGGCCAAGGTCTCCCCGTGAGCTGGGCCGAGATCTCCCCATGAGCTCGGGGCCGGGGTCTCCCTGTGAGCTGTGCAGGGTCTCCCCGTGAGCTCGGGGTGGGCTGGGGGTGGGTGGCAAGCACCCCATCATCGGGGCTGAGTGCTCCGCCTGCGTCTCCGCTGCCAGAGCCACCGTCAGGACGCTGAGAAGCAGCCGCCCTTGAGCTCACCCCGAAGTCCCTGAGGTTATCCCCTCCTGTGTGACCGCAACCCCAGCTGAACCCTGGGTGGGGGTCAGCCACAGGCAGGAGAAGGGCTGAAGGAAGGGCCCAGGCCTCCTTGCTGCAGCTCGCGGGGCGGCCACCACCCTGCCTGCGCCCGCCGGGCACCCGGGGCCAGGGGGTTTAACCCGAGGAGGAACACAAGCTGGGCTTACCCGACTCCCGGGGTCTCCCTTGCAGCCAGGAGGCCCAATGCGGCCCAGCTTGCCCTGCAGGAGAAGAGGGGAGCAGAGGGCGAGGGCGCGTCAGGGCCGTGTGCCAATGACAGGTGCTGGCGCAGGTGCGGTCCGCGCCACTCCACACCCGGCGGGCACGCGGCTGTTTCAGCGGCTCCGCTGCACGGTGGCGTCTCTGTGGGGTGGTGGCGAGCGCCCGTGACGTGCCCTCCGCCCGGTGCCCACACGTGCGCCCGCGTGCGGCCTGCCAGGTGGGCCAGATCTGGAGCGCGGGCTGGGTCCTCAGGAACAAGCGCCACTGGCTCTTTCCGTGTTCTTATCTGTCCCGCGTCCACTGCCGGGACCCGTCCAGCCACAGGCCGTGGGCAGCGGGCAGTGGGGCCCAGAGGCCTGGCCCTATAGGAGCCTGAGAGTCTCCGGGAGGCTCTGCTCACCCCCATCGTCTGCAACGCCGGCACGGCCTGCACCCCCGCCCAGCCCGGGGAGGGAGCCCGAGGCACGCTCTACCTTCTGTCCGTCGGTCCCGTTCTTGCCAGCCAGGCCAGGGGCCCCCTGCGGGGAGAGGGCAGCCGTCAGCTCTCAGGGTAGCAGGAAGGCGGGGCACCCTGCCCGCCCGGCCCCCACAGCCCGCTTACCTTCCGCCCGTCAGCTCCAAATTCACCCTGTGCAGGAGGAAGGTGAGGCGGGTTAGTTCGACGCCCCCAGCGTCACAGACCCTGCTGCCTCAGGGGCCCAGGTCTGCCTCGGACCAGAGAGGCCAGAAGGGCCCCAGAGAGGGCCACTCGCGCCATGACACGGGTCCCATGCCCTGACTGGGGCCGCATGCTCGCGGACGGGTGCTGCTGGGGGCTGGGGCCGGGGCGGAGTCAGAATCTCACCTTCTCTCCTTTGAAACCAGGAACACCCTGAGGTTGGAAGGAAAGAAGGGCAGTGTTATTGCGGGGTGTGAGCTGCACCCATGGGCTCAGGGGGGAGTGAGCTGCACCCATGGGCTCAGGGGGGAGTGAGCTGCACCCATGAGCTCAGGGGAAGAGCGGCTGAGCACCAGCCTTCGGCCGGGTGCTCGATTCAGGGACAACTTCCAAAATACTGAGCTGCTTTGCTTCTTGCGGTGGGGGCGGGGCGGGCGGGCGGCCCCACCTGGCCCAGGCTTGTCCGCACATCCCACCGGCCATGGTGGGCAGCAACTTGCCTTGGGTCCCGGGAATCCAATGGGGCCTTCGATGCCTGGATCTCCCTGTGGAAGAAGAACAGAGGCCGTGGCTATAACCCCAGTCCTGGAGACACGGGGCCGCCGGGGCAGGGGCAGGGGCGGGGAGGACTCACCTGTCGTCCCTTCTGCCCGGGCTCTCCTGGCTCGCCCATGTTGCCCTTGGCACCCTAAAAGCAGATGATGGAAAAAGGGGTAAACTGAGGCAGGAAGCGGCGAGGAGACCGCAGGAAGCGGACGGACAGAGGCTTCTGTACTGCTGTGTCCTGTTTTGGGGCTCCTCTGGGCCCCCTCAGATGCCAATCGTGGTCCCAGAGGCCACTTCCAGCGCCCCCACCCGGGAGGAGCACGGCGGCCACAGCCATGCCTGGGCACCGCCGCCCAGGACGGGGCAGGGGGAGCGTGCGGCTGGAGACCCGGTGGACGTGCGTCTACGCGTCTACTGATCTACGCAGCTCCCTTAGGGATGGGAAAACGCGAGGCTACGTGGCGACAACTGCCCAGTGACTGCGTTTCAGGGGGGCTCAGCCCCCCAGGCCCGCCCGCCCTCTTCTGCCTTTATCTGTAACCTCTGACATGACCCAGTGGTATTTCTGACGCGCTGGTAGTGATGTTGTAAGGAAGATGGCAGTGCTTGGTATGCACCTGCAGCCGCGTCACTGCAGAAGCTGCAGCGGGCTGCTGTGCCGCGCTCAGAACGAGAGAAAGTGTTCCTACTCTTCTCCAAACGCCTTGTAAAAACACGTAGATAAAAACTGAATTTTGGTTCCTCTGGGGTTAGAGTGTTGAGGCCATTTGAAGTGCAGCTGGTCCTAAATTTGGAGCCGAGGAGGTCAGGCCCGTGGGCTGTCCAGGCGTCTTACCTTCTGTCCGCGGTAGCCCTTGGGGCCGGGGGGCCCGGGGATCTCCAGACAGCTCACCTTGTAGCACTGAAACAAGAAGCAAGCGGCGCCGAGTAAGGCCCGGGTGGGAGGCCCACTGGTGAGCATGGGGCTGGAGGCAGGGGCGGACTCGGGAGGTGCCCGGGGGGCCCGAGCCCACACATGCTCGGGTCCAGAGCAGCTGTTCTAGGAAAGGGCGTGTCTGCAGAGCCTCGCTGAGTGTGAAGCACCCCTTCCCGGCGGTGAGCCGGCGCTAAGGACGCATGGGGACGGGGGAGCGTCAGAGCCGAAGGTCCTGAGCTACACAGCACACGGCCCCTGCCCCGTCCTGCTGGCCTGGCTCAGGTGGACAGAGCCTGCCGGCTTGGAGGGTGACCCGGGGCCTCAGCCCGGGCCCTGCCTGTGTGGGCCTGTGGTGGCCCTAATGCCGACCCTGGGGCTGAAGCAGCCTGGTTTGGGACAGGAGCCCTTCATGCAGACTTCAGAGTCTCAGGCCCAACGTGGAGCAGAGAGGCCTCGCTGCCTGGCCTCGGCTTGTGTCCTAGACGCTGGGAAGCACCAGGGGGCGGGGTGGGGGGAGCCTCTCGTGGGTTGGCCCTCAGAGGCCCAGCGGGCAGCACCGGGCCAGGGCTGGCAGGAACGGAAAACGCCTCTCACCTCTCCATAGGCTTCGTGTTTCTGCAGAAAAGACAGAGAAACCCTGCTTAGCCGAAGCTGCAGACGGGGCCGCACATCTGGGTGGGAACACAGGGCACGGGAGCAGGGGACACCTTCTTCTGATGCCTCCCTCAGAGGGGTAAACTGAGGCCCAGAGCAGTGTACTGGCCGCTGCCGTCCTGGGTAAGTGGGTCCAGGGCTCTGGACCCCACTGTCCCCTCCCGGTGCCCGGCGGGTGGGCGTGGCCCGGGGAGCGGCTCACCATGACCTTGATGATGCGGTTGATGGCGTCCTGGTTGATCTCGGAGTCGAGCCGCATGGTGGTGTAGTTGTTACGGTAGAGCTCCAAGGGCGTGCTGGCCATGTCCCGAAGGCCCTGCTCGTTCAGCAGGCTCTGCCTGGGTGCCACGGCGAAGAGCCGGATGCCCTCCTCGCGGGCCCTCTCAGCCTGCATCTTGATGCCCCCGCAGGGGCTGCCAGTGACGTGGCCGTCGGTGATGACCACCGCGAAGTGCACGGCGCCCTTGCTCCTGTGCTGCCGGATCTGCTGGGTCATGTTGGCCAGCGCGCAGTCGGTGAAGGTGCCCCGGCGGAAGGAGCTGATGCCCTGCAGGCTCCTGGTGAAGGAGGCCCGGTCGCTGTCGGGCGGGCTGAACACCTCCACCAGGTCGGAGAAGTGCAGGCCGCCGTAGCGCCAGCTCAGGGCCACCTGGTCCAGGTAGGCCTCGTCCTGCAGCTGGCTGATGAACTGCTGCACGAACTGCTGCATGTGGTAGAGCAGGCTGTCGGTGGGCGACTGCATGGCGACGCTCTCCGACGTGTCCAGCACGAAGTACACGCTGATGGGGCAGTCGGTCTTCTCTGGGGGGCGGGGACGTGTCACCGGCCTGCCCTGGGGGGGGGGGGC
>NW_027528796.1:631801-632391 GCF_008692635.1 Crocuta crocuta
CTGCCCGGGGGGGGGGAGCCTCTGCCCCCACAGCCGCCCCGCTGCCCACCCCGGGCCCGGCCCCCGCAGCCAGTACCTGGGCAGTGGTTTCTGTCAGAGGTGCCGGGGCTGATGACCTCCTGCTGCTGGGCACGGAGGGCCCCCAGCAGCCCCCAGAACAGGAGGGCGGAGCAGGGGCCCCGGAGCATCTTGGCAGCACCCATGCGCCCTGATATCCTGCAACAGGGAGGAGCGGCCACTGCAGACGGCGCCCGCGGCTCGTGCCGCTGCGCCCCGTGGGCCCCTGGGGCCCTCCTCCCGGACGGTGGGGCGGCACACACAACGGGGCGGCCGGCACGTGGGCTCAGGGGGATGCCCGCTTCCCTCGCCCTAGGTGGGGGCCGCACACAGTTAGTGGACTAAGAGACTGCAAGCTTTGGGCTTGATTCTGGGGGGATTCAGATGGTCCGTCTGTGCCCTGTGGGGCCGGGTGCCCTGGGCAGACGCGTGCGTTCTCAGAAACTGAAGTGCCAGCAGCCGGCATTGGTGACAACGGAGCTCAGTACAGGGGGCCTGGGGGTGGGCAGGGCAGAGGGGTCAGCTGGGGGGGA
>NW_027528796.1:634230-634616 GCF_008692635.1 Crocuta crocuta
AGCGGGGGAGGGGGAGAGAGGCTCAGGCTGGGGGGGGCTGGGCCTTGGCTGAATGCCAGCCACCCAGCTGACCGCATGCTGACGGGCCAGGGGGAGGGGTCTCGTGGTAGGGAGTGGGGGCTGAGATGCAGACAGGCCAGGGGGGCTGGCAGGAGGCGAGTGCCAGGGTCCTGCCTTGTTGAGGGGACAGCAGCACTGGGTGGGGGGGTCCCTCCCCAGAGCGGCTCACTGTGTCCTGTCCCGTCTCCACGGGAGCCAGGTCTTCCCTGCTCGCTGGCTGCCTGGCAAGCACCCGGATGGGGAGAGGACCCGGGCCCGGGCTGGGTGGCGTGTGGGCTCTGGGGGCCGGGGGTGGCGGGGGGAGGAGGTGGCTGGGGCGGGGGGGG
>NW_027528796.1:634741-662392 GCF_008692635.1 Crocuta crocuta
GGATTCGCTCAACCCGGTTCACACAGACACCCCTCCGCCTTTCGGGGCCCCCACAGCAGAGGGCAGACACAACAAAGCGTGCTGCCCAGCGGGGGCTCCTGGCCTGCCAGGGGGGAGCACGGTGGGCTGGACCCTGGGCGGCCTGGGGGCGCGAGTGGTGCTCACTGAGCTTTTGTGGAAAGGTTTTCCTGTGATGCCCTTCAATGCATCACCTCCTTTGAGAGGAGGTAGATTTGGGGGGGCAGGTTTAAGGTTCAAGATTGCTCGGGTAAGAGGGGTTGGTCCTGGTAAAGTTAGAGGTGAACAGGACACAGCTCTGCCTTCCCAGCACAGGCCATGGGCAGGTCAAGAGGCCATGATCCTGCAGGCAGAGGCTGTGACCCAGCCAGGTGGGAACGGTTGTCCAGGGGGTGTGCCGGGGAATCCAGGAGGACTTCCTGCATGCGGCGCTGGAGGTGCCCAGGCTGAGGGGAGCTCCTGGCTGAGGGAAGGCTCATTCAGGGAGGGTTGGGGGCAGCACTTGGCCGAGGCAGGGCCTGGGAAGGTGGCATGAGGGGCAAGCCAGGGGCTTCCCGAAGAACCTGGAAGCCAAGAGGAAGTCAGGCTGCTTCAGTCAGAGCAAAGAGGTCCAGAGCCATCAACCACTGGTGACGGCCACTGTGGTCACTGTGGGACCTTGGCGGGGCGGGGTGGGGGCTGGTCAGGGCTGCGCACTGGGATGTGGGCGCAGCTCTGTCCTCCACGACCCCTCACCCTACTGCCCCCCGTCGGGGGGCCTTGAGTGCCATCCTGCCCTGCCTGCTACGGGAGGGGAGTGGGGGCTGAAGAACCAGGGACTCTGCACCCAGCTCGGCCTTGCTCTCCATGGGTGCACCTGCACCACACAGATCACACATATCACACATACCCACACACACTACCGCACACACATCAATTAAAAGAGGTGCCCATAGTAAGGTGTTTTGGTGAAAAATCTTACTCTCAAAATGAAATGAATATGAAAAGGATTGAAATGAATGCAGTGAAATACGAAAAGGACCTCAAGGGAAGAGTTACTTGGTGTGTGGCGGGCAGCCTCCGCGGGGGGCCCAATTAATCCTGCCTCCTGGTTCGCACGGTCCTCTGAGATCTTCACACACTCAGCTGTCACTGGCCTGTGTGAGCAACAGACCGGCCTGTGGTCGACAGCAGGTGACTTCCAAGATAAGCCCAGAGGGCCTCATGGCTGGTGCCTGGCCCTCTCCCACGTTACCCACCAGAAGGAAGCCAAGCGCCATAACATGAAGACGCTCATGCAGCCCCCGCCGAAGCCCACGAGGGAGAACCGTGGCCTCCAGCCGGCAGCCGGGAGAGCAGACACTGTAGAAACACATCCTCAGCCCTGCTAAGACTTCAGGTGAGCACAGAGCTGACCAGTCCCTGACTGTGACCGCGGCTCCCTAGGGACCCTGGGCTAGAGTCACCTGGCCGAGCCATTCCTGAATTCCTGACTCAAATAAATTACGATGTAGTAAATGCTCATTGTTTTAAATCACTAAGTTTGAAGGTAATTTATTACACAGCAATAGGTAACTAAATAAGGCATCAAACTTTTTCTCCACAAGATTGCAGACAGAAAAACAATGAGACCGCAACTGCAGAATTCTGAGAAGGAACTAAAATGAATCAAAGATGTCCATCTAATCGGCCTAGCTTTCATGTAAAAGATAAAAGTCTCAGATGTGAATGGGCCCACCCACATACCATTTCTAAAAAAATTCTGCAGACAATCGAAAAATGAGTAGGAGTAACTGAGAAAGCAAAGAAACCTGAGAAATACAGTAAAATATAAAAAATGAAAGAAAAAAGGGCCAGGAAGCACAATTAAATGCCAGAAACATCACATGGATCCGCTGGGACAATATATGTGGATGCTTTAAATTCTTCCATTAAACACAAATATTCCCATACACCCCGATGTTTACAAGAGCATGATCAGCAACAGCCAAACTATAGAAAAAGCCCAAATGTCCACTGGCTGATGAACGGATAAAGAAGATGTGGTACATAAACACAATGGAATATTACTCAGCCATCAAGAATAATGAGACTTTGCCATTTGCAATGCCATGGAAGGAGCTAGAGAGTATCATGCTAAGTGAAATAAGTCAGAGAAAGACAAATATCATATGATTTCACACATATGTGTAATTTAAGGAACAAAACAAACAAAGGGAATAAAAAGAGACAAACCTAAAGATGAGGCTCTTAATATAGCGAACAAACTGATGGTTGCCAGAAGGGAGGTGGATGGGGGGAGGGGTGAAAGAGGTGACGGGGATGAAGAGGTACAAACTCCCAGGTATAAAATAAGTGAGTCATGGGGATGAAGTGACAGCACGGGGAATACAGTCCATAATACTATAATAACGTTGTGTGGTGACAGGTGGTGACTGCACTTATGGGGTGGGGGACATAGCTGAATGCAGAGAATTGTCGAATCACTATGCTGTACACCTGAAACTTAGTGTTATATGTCAATTAGTGTCCCGGGAGTGACACTAGACAGACTGTCACAGATGGTGCAGAGAAAATCCGGGTGGGCGAGCACAGAGAGGAAGACAGTGGGGGTACAGTGCGGGGCACAGTGAGGGGCCAGGCTAATCTGCGGCATACGGGTGAGGGGCAGCAGTGCCAAGGAAAAGATAAAGGCTGCTGTCTGATTATGAGTCTATTGGATTTCATAACACAAAATTATATAAAGCAAAAGGTTGAAAAATCAAAGAAAAAACTGACAAACTGCAATTATTCATAGAAGGCTTTAACTCAGCTTTTAAAGTTCCTGACAGATCACATAAACGACAACAAAAAAGAGGATCTGAATGTCATGTTTTGCAAAACTCTGATAGTACCAAGTATGGAATGTGTATTTTCTAAACATCTGGATTTGGATAATGTGGATAAACAGAAACACACATACCTAGATCTATCTTTGAAACATACAAGTAGGGAATACATGTTCTTTTAAAAATTTTTAGAAAATTCAACTATAGAGCAACCACAAAAGCAGTTTTAGTTAATTTAAAAAACAATTAGAAATTGTAAGGATCAAATTCTCATGCAAAACCAGTCACTAAAAGGACATACAAAAAATATCAAAGCATCTGGAAGTTTAAAAAATTCTCTCTTGCTAAAACTACATAGGAATTAGTGACAATGACAGTGTTATGTATAAAAACAAATATGAGAAGGCCAAAGCTATAATTAGAGGACAATATGTAGCCTTAGATGCTTTATGTTGTAAGATGGGAAATTAGTGTAACAAATTAGACACTTAATCGAAGAAGCTAAGGGCAAAAATAAATTAACAAAATGAATCTCAGGAAAATAAGAAAAAGAAAATAATAAGAAATAAACCATTTGATTAAAAACAACAACAGTCGAACTAAAAATACATCTAAGAGCTGGTTCTTTGAAAAAGCCAATAAAGTAGAAAAATTTAATCAAAGATAAAAATGATGAAGCACAAATATAGTAACACAAGAATTTAGGGATGAGTTAAATAATGTGATGATAGGTGAAGAAGATTTCGAAGAGCATACCAAGTGCAGCTAGCTCTAAGCTAACAGATATGAAAGACCATGTTCTGGAAGAGTCTGAGAAGAGGTGTGGAACTGATCGGACTCTGCCCTGGAAGGCAGCACAGCCCTAGGGTTCTGGCCCGGATGGATTTAGGTCTTCAAGGGCAACTACTTCTCTGCCTGTTTCAAAACATAAAAAGATAAGTTTTTCTATTCATTTTTAAACTTGGAAAAACCTGAGGCTAAAAATTGATCAAAGAAATCTCTAAAAGGAACTCTGCAGACAAATCTCACTTTTAAATGCAGCTGCAAACATCCTAACAGAGACTAGAAAATCAAATCCGGTAGCAGGTTAAGGACGACTATACCCAACTAGATGAAGTTAGTTTAGAAATATGATGATGCAACACTACAAAATTCATTATCGTGAGGCACATTAATATCAACAGAAAATCATGTAACTGCTTTAAGGAGCCCAGAAACAACCATATCAGATTTTTTTAAAAAAGAGGCAAACTTCATAAGAAATTTAGGAGTTGAATCAACATTACAAAGCATATAAACTGCAGATCAACAACCAATATCGTATTTTATACAAAAACTAAAATAAGTGTTCTTATCTTTGTACGGCACAGATTTCTCCAAGAATCTAGACCATTCCACGTGACACAAATGAGATACCCATGTACAGAAATCATACCTTTCATGAACTCAGGGAGCACGTCCGTGGACCTGACCCTGGATTAAGAACTCCTGCACTCAAGGGGGGCCTGGGCGGCTCAGGTGGTTGAGTATCTAACTTCAACTCAGGTCATGACCTTGTGGTTCGTGAGTTCGAGTCCCGCGCTGGGCTCTGTGCTGGCAGCTCAGAACCTGCCTCGGAATCTGTGTCTCCCTCTCTCTCTGCTCCTCCCTGCTCATTCTCTCCTTCTCTCTTTCTCAAAAATAAATAAACATTAAAACAACAACAACAGCCTCCCCCCACAGACAAAGGGACAGGACAAAGAGTGATGACCTCGCTGGCTTTCAGGGCTGTGTTGGAAGCCCAGGCAATGGGGCCACAGAGAAACAAAGTATAAATCCCGGAAAGGGAAACGATGGAAACAGTCCTCCCTAAAGACAGGAATGTCCGTCTAGAAAACCCAATAAAACCAACCGTACAAAGTTTAGGGGAAAGCGGCGGGGGTGGGGGAGATTCAGTGAGGCAGTTATAAGAAAAATATATACAAAAAGCTGTCAGGTTTTTTCTGTCAGCAACAATCAATTCGGAAATTCAATGGAAAAAGTACTATTTACATTAGCAAGAAAAGCAACGTAAATCTAAGGAGTAAACTTCAGAATCTAAGAATGTGCAGGACTTATTAAAAAAATTTTTTTTTCTAAGGAACACACAGGAGAGACAAACCTTGTTTCTGGAGGAGAAACATAGTGTTTAAGAATACCAGTTATTTCTTTTAAAAAATTTTAAAATTATTTTTAAAAATATAATGTATTGTCAAGTTGGCTAGCCAACGGTGTCTACAGTGTGCTCTTGGTTTTGGGGGTAGATTCCCATGATTCATCGCTTATGTCCAGCACCCAGTGCACATCCCGACACATGCCCTCCTCAGTGCCCATCCCCCATTTTCCCCTCCTCCCACCCCATCAACCCTCAGTTTGTTCTCTGTATTTAAGAGTCTCTAATGGGCTAAGAATATCACTTATTTCTAACTGAATCTATACCTGAATATAATTTTAACTAGAATCTCCAGGAAATATTTTTGCTCTTTTGCTTGTTGACATGTTGACAAAATGAACTGAAGGCAGAATAAAGGGCATCTGAGAAAAACAACAGATACAGGGTAATGAGGGAAGTTGCGTTATCAAGGGCACGGGCGACAATAAGCCCGCAGAAATCAGGCACTTGTGGTTTGGTGGTGGACAGGCCAACGGCCCCCCAGCAGGCAACGGGCAATGCAACACAGACTGAGCTAAGACTGCGGCCTTTCAGAGCAGGGACAGGGTCCTGGGCCCAGGGTTCCCGATGTGATGAGCAACAGGAGCAATCTACCTGCACCCGAATAAAGTCCAGAGGTGAGCGCAAAACACAGACTAACAGGTCTTTGGGAAAAAAATGGAAAGAATGAAATGACAAGGGAATATCTTCTATCATCGCTGTGCACCAGACAGCGACGCTGCCTCTTCTCACGTGATGCTCACAACCTCCCACGGGCACGGGCACGGTGGCGATTCCCACCTCACAAATGAGGAGACGGAGACCAAGTGTAGGTGACTCGTCCAGGAAGCTCAGCTAAGAGCTGAGGTCCGCAGCCAGGCAGCACGGCTCGGGGTCTGCTCTCTCGATAACTGAGCGCCCACAGATGACCTTCCTTACAGCAAACACAACATGAGCAGCCTTGGGGCAGACTGAGAGCCAGACAACAGTATTTCCACGATTTCATATTTTTCTGAAGTTTATTTATTTATTTAGAGAGAGAGATTGAGTGAACACATGTGAGTGGGGGAGGGGCAGAGAGAGAGAGAGACTCCCAAGCAGGCTTCATGCTGTCAGCATGGAGCCCAATGAGGGGCTCGATCCCACAAATTGTGAGATCATGACCTGAGCCAAAATCAAGAGTTGGATGCTTAACCAGTTGAGCCACCCAGGTGCCCCCAAATTTCATATTTTTAGGGTTTAAAAAGTTTGATGGCCTGCTGTTAGGTGTGTAGTGTTTATAACTATGATATCTTCTTGCCCTATTGAAATATTTATTAATATATAAGGTCTTTTGTCTCTTGCAACTGTTTTTGATTTAAAGTCTATTTTACCTGATAATCAGTATAGCCGCCCTGCTCTCTTTTGGTTCCAATTTACATGGAATAACCTTTTCCATCCTTTCACTTTTTTTAAATGATTATTTATTTTTGAGAGAGTGAGTGCTAGAGGGGGAGAGGGGGAGGGGCAGAGAGAGAGACAGGATCTGAAGCTGACTCTGCGCTGTCAGCACAGAGCCCAATGCAAGGCTCAAACTCATGAACCAAGAGATCACGGCCTGAGCCAAAGTCGACGCTTAACCAACTGAGCCTCTCAGGCGCCCCTCCACCCTTTGACTTTTAGCCTATTTGGATCTCTGGATGTAATGTGAGTCTCTTGTAGACAGGTGACCCTTGAAAAGTATGAGGGTCAGGGACGCTGATCCCCCCCCACACACACACACAGTCGATAATCTGCATATAACTTTTGAGTCCTCCCAAACTGTTAATAGCCTGCGGTTGATTGGAAGACTTACCAATAACAGAGAGTCGATTAACACTTACTATGTTATACATATTACAGATTCTTACACTAAAGTTAGCTAGAGAAAAAATGTTAAGAAAACCATGAGGGAGAGAAAATACATTTACAGTACAGTATGCAAAAAATCTGCATGTGAGCAGACCTTCACAGTTCAAACTCAAGTTCAAGGGTCAGGTGCAGTGGATCATGTTTTTTTATAATCCATTCTTCCAGTCTCTGTCTTTTGATTGGAGAGTGTAATCTGTTTACAATGAAAGTAACTACTGATAAGGAGAGACCTACTTCCTTCCATTTGCTATTTGTTTTCTATATATCTTATGGCTTTTTGTTTCTCATTTTCTGTATTACTGTCTTTTTTGTGTTTAATTGTCTTTTTAGTGAAACATTTACACTCTTTCCTCATTTCTTTTTGTGTATATTCTTTAGGCACTTGTGGTTACCATGGGGATTACATTTAACCTCCTAAAGTTACAACACTCTAATTTGAATTTATATCAGCTTTACTTCAGTATTATACAAAAACTCTGCTCCTTTACAAGTTCTCCCCTCTCCCTTTCAGTTATTGATGTCACAAAGTTACATTTTTATACATTGTGTGTTGAAAACATAACAAAATACTTTTTTTAATGCACTAGTTTCTTAAGTTGTGTAGAAAACAAAATGTGGAATTACTATTGTTATAATAACATTAGCTTTTATAACTGCTCATGTGTTTATCTTTGCTGAGATCTTTATTTCTTCATCCAGCTTCAAGTTACTTTTGAGTGTCCTTCCATTTCACCTTGGAGGACTCCCTTGGGCATTTCTTGAAGGTCAGGTCTAGTCCTCAATAAACTCCCTCAGCTTCTGTTTATCTAAGAATGTTTTAATTCTATCCTCGCTTTTGGAGAACAGTTTTGCCAGATATAGAATTTTTAGGTGACAGGTTTTATTTTTTCTTTTAGCATTTTGAATATCATCAGCCCACTGCCTCTGGTCTCCTGAGTTTCTGATGAGAAATGGACACTGTGACTACTATGAGTCACGTCTCCTGTTTATTTCAAAAATTTCTCTTTGTCTTGGTTTTTTGATGGTTTGATGACAATGAGTCTCAGTGTGAGTCTCTTTGAATTTATCCTACCTGGAGTTCATGGGGCTTCTTGGAGCTTATGTTCATGTCTTTATGAAACTTGGAAGTTTACGCCATTATTTCTTCAAATATGTTTCCTGCCTCTTCTCTCTCTCCTGTCCTGGGACTCCCACACTGTGCATGCTGGCCCTTCAGGCTCTGTTTGCTTTTCTTTGATCTTTTCTCTTTGTGTCCCTCAGACTCAATAATCTGCACTGTCCTATCTCCAGCTTCACTGGCTCTTTCTTCTCTCTGCTCGAATCTGCCTTTGAATTCCTCTAGTGAAGCTTTCATTTTGGTTATTGTACTTTTCAGCTCCCTCATTTCTTTTTGAATTCTGTATAGGTTTCTCTTTATTGATATTTCCGTTTTTTTCTGACATTGTTTTCTTGACTTCTATAATGCTTTCCTTTAGTTTTCTGAGCATCTTTAAGATGGTTGTGTTCATGTGTGTCTAGAAGATCCACACTCAGGTCGTTTTTTAGGGATAGTTTCTATTGGTTTATGTTTTTTTTTCCTTTGAATCAGCCATAATTTTCTGTTTCTTTGTGGTATTTGTGATTTTTGTTGTTGAAAACTGGACATTTGAATCTAATAATGTTGTGTATCTGGAAATCAGATTCTTCTCCTTCCCAAGGGCTTGCTGTTTGTTTGTTTTTTTATTGTTATAGGCTGTCTCTGTGTCGAGGATCAGCCTGAAGTGTAAGTGTGGGCTATTCTCCGGTATTTTCTGAGCATGCACCTTTCCTGAACATGTGCAGAGCCTGCCTAATCCCCCTTCTATATGCAGTTGCCTTCCAAGGAACTACTCTTCAATGTCTGGCCCCTCAAAAAAGAAAGAAAAGAGTGAATAGGGGAGAAAAGATGGCAATATTTTAAATCTCCTGTAAGTAAATTCAGCCAGAGAAGGAAAGGGAAGAAGGGAATGCAATGATGGGAAGAAGGGCAACAACAATGGCAGCCTCAACGGGGTGAAGAAGAAAATATCACAGAAAGTATCTCCTCTGTACACCAACAAATTGGATGGCCTTGCTGAAATGGACAAATTCCTAGAAACACAAAACCTAAAAACCATGAAGAAATAGAAATTCCAAATAGATCTTTAACTAGTAAGGACATTGACTCAGGAACTGAAAATCTCCTGACAAAGGAAAGCCCTGAACCTGATGACTTCACTGGTGAATTCTATCAAATATTTAAAGAAGAAATAACACCAGTACTTCTCAAATTTTTTGAAAAAAAGCTGAAGAGGAGGGAATATTCCCTTACTCATTCTATGATGTCAGCATTACTCTCTGATGCCAAAGTCAGACAAAGACACCACAAGAAAAGAAAATACCGACCAATAAACCTATTGAATATTGACACAGAAAACCTCCACAAAATATAACCAGACAGAATCCAATAGGATAATAAAAGGATTAAACACCATGGACAAGTGGGATTTATTCCTGGAATGCAAGGGTAGTTCAACATCTGAAAATTGATCAGTGTGATATAACCCACATGATCATCTCAATGCAGAAAAATCTTTTGATAAAATTTACTGTCTTTTCATGATAAAAATACCCCAAAACTAGGAATAGAAAGAACCCACCTCAATATAATAAAATCCATATATGAAAATTGACCTGGATATGTTCATAGATTGGAAGACAATATTAAGATGTCAATACCACCCAAAGTGATTTACAAATTTAATTCCATCTCTATCAAAATTCAAATGATGATTTTTGCAGAAATAGAAAAAAAACCATTCTAAATCGATAAGAAATCTCAAGACCCTGAATAACATAAACAATCTTAAAAGAGAAGACCAAAGCTGGAGGACTCACACTTTCTGAATTCAAAACTGCTACAAAGCTATAGTAATGAAAACAGTGTGGTACTGGCATAAAGACAGACATATAGACCAGTAGAATAGAATAGAGTACAGAAATAAACGTTGCAAATATATCCAAGTACTTTTCACCAAAAATATCATGACCATTCAATGGGGTTAAAGACAGCTCTTTTCAACAAATGATGCAGTGAAAACTGGGTATCCACAAGCAGAAGAATGAAGTTGGGCCCTTACTTAACACCATACACAAAAATTAACTCAAAGTGGATCCATGATCTAAATGTAAGACCTAAATCTATAAAACTTATAGAAGAAACGTGGGGCAAAATTTTACAACATGGCAGTTGGCAGTGATTTCTTGGCTATGACACCAAAAGCATAAGCCACTTAAGAAAAAATAGACAAATTGAATTTCCTGAAAAATAAAACATTTTGTGTATGAAAAGACACTATCCATAGAGTCAAAAGGTAACCCTACAGAATGAGGAAAAGTCATTGCAAATTGTACATCTCATAGGGATTAAAGTCCTGAATAGATAGAGAATTTCTAAAACTCAACAACAAAAAACCAAACAACTTGACTCAAAAATGGAGGACTTGCATAGACATTTCTCCAAAGAAGATATACAAACGGTCAATGAGCATATGAAAAGATGTTCAACATCACGAATTATTAGAGAAACACATACCCCAATTGTAAGGATATCACCTTATACTCCTTAGGATGGCTAATATTAAAAACCTGCAGAAAACAACACATGTTGGAGGTTGTGGAGAAATTGGAATTATTGGCTGGAATGTAAAACAGTAGAGCCTCTGTGGACAACAGTATGGTGGTTCCTCAAAAAAATAAAGATAAAATTACAATATGACCCAGCAATTCCACTCTGGCTATATACCACCCCCCAAATTAAAAGCCAGGTCTCGGGGTGCTTGGGTGGCTCAGTCAGTTAAACATCCAAATTCAGCTTAGGTCACGATCTTATGGTTCATGGGTTTGAGCCCCACGTCAGGCTCTGTGCTGACAGCTCAGAGCCCGGAGCCTGCTTTGGATTCTGTGTCTCCCTCTCTCTTTGCCCCTCCCCCATTCCACTCTGTCTGTCTTTCTCAAAACTAAAAATTAAAAAATAAAATAAATAAATAAATTAATTAATTAATTAAAAGCCAGGTCTCAAAGAGATATTTGTACACCCATCTTCATTGTTCACATTAGTGATTATTCCCAAGAGCTAATACATGAAAACAACAGAAGTGTCCAGTGGCAGAGAAGTAGATAATCAGAGTGTAGTATAGTCACACAGTGGAGTATTATTCAGCTTTAAAGAAAAAAGAAATTCTGCCACCTGCTACCGCAGGGATGAACCTTGAAGATATATTATGTTCAGTGAAATAAGCCAGTGACAAAAGACAGATACTATATGATTCCAATTATATGAGGGACTTAGAATATTGAAAAAATCATAGACAGAAAGTAGAATGGTGGCTGCCGGGGACTGGGCGGGGGAAAAAGGGAGTTCGTATTTAATGAGGATAGAGTTTCAGTTTTTCAAGACGAAAGGAATTTCAGTGACAGATGGAGGTGATAATGTACTTAATACCGCTGAGCTCTACAGTTAAACATGGTTTTAAGATCATAAAAATGGTTAAGATCATGTATATTTTACCACAATTTTTAAAACTTGTGGGGAAAAGTTCTTACAGATTAGTAAAAATGAGCACCCATTAGGAACACGGGGGAAAGTACAACCTGGCAAATGGTCAGTAATCAAAAGATGTTGAAGGCACAAAAATCAAGGCCCTGCAGACAGACCAACAGTGTGCTGCTCCTCACCTACAAACGCGTGTAAGAAACAAAACCAAACAGCATTCCTGCCCGGTGTGGAGAAGGCCAGCGTCCTTCTCCACTTTTCCGGTGCACATCTGACCGGAAGCCGGAAAGTCTTGACATTTTTCAGAGCTTCTGACCCAGAGTCGCTCCCCTAGCAGCAGGGGCCCCTCACAACTGGATCCCCACCTCCTCCTGCTTACTACAGCGACTGCGACGGGCCACCACGCGGCTCACCCACTGTGTGGCGTGGAGTGTTGACAAGTTTTAGGTCCCCCAGGAGCGTGTACGGACCGTCTGTGGAGAATGTTGCTTTCTGACACGGCCCGATGCCAGCCCTCGCCCCGAGGGTGGGGCCTGGGCTCCCCCAGGTGCTGCTCGGTGAGCAGCATCCCATGATCCTCGCTTCTTTGCAGGCACGCCCCACACCAGGGTCCCCCCTTCACTTTGCACAAATGAGTGAAAGAGGCCAGAGAAGGGACTGATCCACTGAAATGTGGAAAGAATCAAACTATTTGTGGTTTTCTTAATCATAAGAACGAAGTTTTTCCAGCATCATAAGGCATTCTGCGGGTGCAATCATGGTCCTCCCGCACTCTGCGCGTGGAGATCCTTCGCGGCCCTGGCCGGTAAGGGGGGCAGGTAGGGTTAGGCCTGGCCTGGCTCTGCAGGTGAGAAGCTGCTGGCTGGAGAGGGGGCTGGGCCACACCCACCCCTCCCCGAGGCCCCCGCCCCTCCTCCGCCCCGGCCAGTCCCAGGTTGCTCATCGGAGGTCCTCCCTGCAGCCCACAGCCCCCGGAAGCTCAGCGCCGCCCCTGCTGGCCGGCGACAGTCCCGCCGGGTGTGATGTGCGCTGGTCAGTGCAGGCGCCCGGGCTCCGCCCAGCCTGGCAGGAGCCCGGCTCTGTCCCCGCACGCCGCCTTCCCTCACTGCGTGCGGGGCGGCCCCTGGCCTGCTGCGGACTTTCGTCAGCCTCCCAGGTTTCTTTCGTTAGCACACGGTGGCAGCGTCACGGTGGCCAGAGGGGCCAGTGGGCCACCAGTTCCCGAGTCCTGCCGGGGGCCACCCCTGGGCCCCTCGGGCCCACCCCCTCCAGCCCGGCCTGGGAGACTCCCGGTCACATATGCTGGGGGCTCAGCTTCCGCACCACCCACCCCCGCCTCTGGACGAGGTCAGGAAGGCAGACAGCGCCCCTCCTCAGAGCCCCGGAGGCCTGTCCTGCCTCCTGGCCCAGGGAGATGAGATGGGAATAAACCCACAAGGCCTTTTTGTTGTTGAACAAATATAAGATTATCTCTGGGCCAAAACTCCTTTATTGGAAGAAAAACCCACACATCTGTGGATCTCCAGCTTCCTTCTTCTTGAGTATTAATCTAAAAATGGACTCCTTTTCTTGGGGACAGCCGGGGAGACTTAGGTGTGAGTGAAGGAGGTGGCGATGGGGGGTGCGCCCGGTGGGCACACCTGAGGCACCACACCTGCTTGTGTGGTTGTTAGTGTCCGCAGGGACCTCAGCAGCTGACGTCCCCTCCGCCCCGAAGCCGTGCTGTAAGGGTGCTGAGCCCCCAGGGCCCTGCTAACCGGGGTCCGGGGACGGGGTGGGGTCTGGCCCAGCAGGGGGCCGCCCCAGGCGCCCTCAGCCTGCCTCCTACTCTGCAGCCCCCTGCTTACTCCCACCCAGCAGGCTTGGGGGGCGCTGGAGAAGGGGGGGCACCTCCAGCAGAGATGCATGGGGGGCACCTAGGCGCTTGCTAATTCTAGAGTGAGGGTGAAGGGGGTGACTGTCCTCTCCACTAGGATATCGGGGACGCTTTGTCACCTGAAGAGTGGCTGGGGGCCCTGGAGAGCTCATTCTAGACCCGGACGCTCCTTCCAGAAGGAGGCGGTGCAGCCTCTCCCTCTTGGGCGGAGGGGCGAGGGACCAGCCGGCTGGAGACCCCGTGCCCAGCTCCAGGTCAGAGGGGCTGGTCTTTCCGTGGGGTGCGGGCTCCTCAGCCTCTGGACGTGACCTCTAGGCCAGAGAGCGAGCCGAACCTCCCAGGAAGCAGCCAGGGGCGGGACAGCAGATGCTGAGCCCTGGGGGCTACGTGGTGACCAGCTGGCCGGGGGGTCGGGGAGCCGCAGTCTTAGCACCGAGCCCAGAACCGGGGAGAAATCCCTCCCAACGCCCTCAGCTCTGCCCCGAGGTGCCAAAGAGGGGGCGCAGCGAGGCAGTCAACTCGCGCCCGCTGGTCCCGCCGCGCGTCCTAAGGAGCGGGCGCGGGGAGCTGGGAGGGAGGCCATGAGGCTGNCCGCCCGCCCCGGACGGTGACACGACCTGGGGGTGGGGAACCGCGCCCTGCACCTGGAGTGGCGCGGGGCGTCGCGGGGTCCCCCCTCTCCATGTCCCCCTTGCTCAGGCCTCGACTGACCCAGCCTGGTCTGGGGACACGCAGCTCCCGGGACCCTGGGAGTCAGAACGCGTGTCCGCGGCGTCGTGGGCTCCCCAAGGCCCGAGAGCGTCCCCGTCAGATGTGAAGGGGCCTGGAGGGGAAAGGGCAGGGGCCGGGACCGCGGGGCCTCCGGGGGTGCGGGCGGGGCAGATAGGTGC
Organism: Crocuta crocuta; assembly: GCF_008692635.1. Classification (NCBI taxonomy): domain Eukaryota; kingdom Metazoa; phylum Chordata; class Mammalia; order Carnivora; family Hyaenidae; genus Crocuta; species Crocuta crocuta. Next base: position 648,945 of record NW_027528796.1, read on the forward strand.
ACTTCCTCTGGAGAACTCGCAGGTGGGCTTGGCGCTGGGCCCCCCGAGGCCACAGTGATGTCGGTACCTGAGCTTAGTCGGGGGCCCCAGGCAGAGCTGTGGTCAGAGTCCCTGCTCCCCACCCTGGAGCGGCAGACCCCCAGGACCAGGGCTCCTCACTGAGGTGGGGTGCAGGCAGGGCTGGAAAGAGGTCTGGGGGCGGGGCAGGGCTGCATCACTGCCTTGTGGGGGGGGACCTGGGGGGGCAAAGGTGTGACCCCAGCTTCAGTTTGGCAAATCTCTGATTTAGCCGCCTCCCTTCAAGAGAGAAGCACGGTGCTTCTTGGTCACCTGTATGTGCCCAGGGTCTTCCCCCCTGCGTGCCCTCTGGTCTTCCTGGCCACTTCTTTCCATCTGCAGCCTGATTCCCCTGCCTTGGGTCGCAGACTGGCCAGGTGAGGGCAGGGATCTCAGGGAGCCCCTCGCAGACCCAGATTGTTCGAGCAGAGGGGAGTGATGTCTCCCGTGAGGAGGGATAGGCCTCCCCCGCGGCTGCACCACACGATGCCCCTACTCTGATGTCCAAAGGGCCTTCGAGCTGTCCCCTGGCCCCAGCACTGGCCTCCCACCTGCTCCTGGCTCCCAGAGCCCCCCTCGGCCTGAACCACTCTCAGTGCCCACTCAGTGCCCACCCTCCCGGGGCAGCACCAGTCACTCCTCTGATCCAGCACCCTGTTTCTCTGTGTGCAATGGGTGACCCCGAGCGAGAGACACCGAGGAAGGCAGGTGTGTGTGTGTCAGCGGGCACCTGGCTTCCCCCAAAGAGAGCTACGGCATTCACATGGGCAACGGGGTTCACGCCTGGAGGGTCATCATGGCCTCCCTGTTGGAGGCCTGTTATGGGCCAGGTCATAAAAGGAATCTTGGCTAAAGTGTTGGTCACGGTGGCTCCCTAGTCAACAGACCACCCAGTGGTGTTTCCCTGGTTCCCAAGGGTGTCATTGTCACTCCCATACTTGGCCATTGGAGTAACTGGATTCTGGCCTATGTGGTAGGGGAAACCCAGGGGAAAACTTGGGTGCTGTCCCCCCCCCCACTCCCCTCCCCCAGCCCAGAGAGCAAACCACAAACAATATCGTGTCCCTGGAGACTGAGACCTGGAAGACGCAGGGGTGGCAAGCCTCCCAGAGCCCCGAGACCGACGAGAGAGGCTGCAGGCCACTGAGGCTTAACCCTGGAGCCGCCCAACATCCTCTGCTGCGTGGGACGTGGAATTCTGGTGATAGCAGGTTAACGGGCTGATGATTTACAACTGCATTATTTCCTGCCCTAATTAGGAAGGATGGGAAGGAACAGTTTGCATTCACATGGGAGGGATGATAATATCATTTATAGTTTGGCCTCGGGGCCACGTAAATCCTCCCCTCTGTCCTAACGTGGTCTGGGAAGCTGGGTGCCCTGGACACTCCCAGGACGGGACACTGTGCCCACTGGGCAGGACCAGGGAGATCACGTGCTGGAGGCCTCAGAGAGTGGGGGGTGAGCTCCTGTGAAAACCCAGAGGTCTGCACTTCAGGGAAGGGTTCAGGGGTCCGGTGGTCAAGGGCATGCTGGGATATCCCCCTGAAATTAAAAGATAAATCTTCTCATGCTGTGTCCCCTACTTCAGAGAAGACTTGTGGGACTTGTGGGTTCAGAAGACAATACATTCCACCCTTAGGAATATTACTCTGACCGTATCTCAGGTGACATGGAGGCAGCCAGCTTTAAGGGGGGCCTAGGAGCAGGAAATGTCTACGCAGCAGGCCCAGGCTGGGACCACGTGGGGCTGGAGATGTCCCGGCGGGAGAAGACGCCCAGTGGAGGGCCCTTTGGAGCCTTGCTGGAACACTTCCTACCCACCTCCTTCTGTGCGAGGGTCCCGCCGCAGGGCCGCCAGCGAGTGGCCCGCCACGTTGAGTTTCTGTTTGTCACTCCAGGCGGTAATGAGAGTAGTAATCATGTCGTAGCTTCGTGCCTCCCGAGAGGCATGTCACATGCTGGACACCGTGTGCAGCTGGAGGTCCCCCACCGCCCTCAGCTGGGAGGAAACAGGCCAGGGAACTGGAGGGGCGGCGGCGGGGGGAGGGACTCACCTGTGTCTTCATGGCTGCAGGGCAGGGCCCGGCGCAGAGCCGCCCCTGGCAGGGGGCAGTTGAATCGGTGGGTCCTGGAGCCTCTGCAATGCAGCCTCCACGGGGCCCTGTGGTTCTGGAGACTTGCAAGGGGCCTGAGACCCTGAGACTTGCCCTCTGGGGTCAACCAGTGCTCCATCCCACCATGAAAACCAATAGGGCCTCCCCGCCGTGGCTTTGTGGAACTTTGTGGAACAGCTTGGAGGGTGTGAATGTCGGTCTTGCCGTCTCCTGGGCCTGAGGAACCCTCCGCTGTCTGCCCCAGGTTTGTTTTCCTTGATTTGCTGACATTCTAGAACCGCAGGTGGGCTCGGTCGGCTCCCTCCTCATCGGGCAGAGGCGGAATAGCTCGGGCAGTGTGAGGGGCAGAGGGGTTCCGGGGGCGCCCAGGCGTCCCTACCTCAGCCAGGTGTCCCGGACCCGGGGGCTGTCTGTGTGGAGGCCGGCACCGGGGGCTCCCAGCACCCCATGTGGTTTGTACTGCTGTGTTTCCAGAAGGGAGCCCATCTGAGGTTGCGTGACGGTGTCAGTCTGACCCTGTTTGTGCGGCTACAGCGCGCAGTGAGCCGTGCAGACCTCGTGCTCAGGAGAACGATGGCGACGGAGGAGCCGTCAGTGAAGGAGCCTGTGCCTTCGGGCTGTGGGTGCACGGGGCCCTAGGGACAGTCGGGGAAAGCCATTGCCTTGTCTGCCCACACGTTCTCAGGCCCAGGGAGCGGACAGGCCCTCCGAGGCTTTCTCATGCTCTGCCGTCTCCTGGGACGGCTCTGGGCGCTGGGGCCTTGCTCTGTGGCTTTAGAAATGCATTTCGGAAGATGTTTGTTTTCCTTCGCGCTCACTGGGTTGAAGGGTAACGTTCCCCTCCCCCCCCAGCCGCTCTCGACTTTGTCCAGGGACCTGAAAGCGCTACAAAACCCACCATCCAGGGGCAACATGTGGGAGTCAGCGCGTCGCGGGCTTGTGTCCCAGCTGGTGACAGAGAGGCGGCTTTTATTTGTTCAGGCCAAAGCTACCCCGTTGGCCCTGGCGATCCCTCTGGGTCCCGGGCGGCTTGGATGCAGGCCTCTAACTCTGTGACGTCACGGGGGTGGAGAACTGTCAGCATCTCCAGGAGCCAGGACAGAGCCGGGCAGCCGGGGAGGGCCTGCGGCGGCGCGGGCACCGGGTGGCAGGGGCGTCTGGGTCACGTGCTGGCGGATGGGCGCTGCCCCCCGGGTGGGAAGGGGCTGTGTGCTCCCGGTGGACCCAGTGCAGGCATGGCGGTGCTCCCGAGGGGCCCCCACTTCCTCTGGCGTCTGGCCTTGGGCGTACGGTCATTTCTTGGAAAGTGAAGCCAGCCCGAGATGGCAGCATCCCCGCGGGGCCCCCACAAAGCTCCCCTCCCCCCGAGCGGGTCAGATCCTGCTCACGAGCATCTCGCAGGCAGGACCCGGGGACTCACGGGGGGACTGGGCGGGGGAAGGACTTCTGGTCTGGGGTGGTGGTCTTTCCCCTCTGCCACCCCCAGGCATATGTAAGCTCATGAAACCCGTTTACAAAATCCTTCAAACTATTTATGCCTCATTAAAAGCTCCTCTTACCCAGCTGTGCTTCCCTGAAGTGACAGGGTCGCCAGAACGTCCCGCGCCCTCCCTGCTGCCCTGGGAAGGCCCCTCCGACGCGCACTCCAGGGGCTGGCCGGGCCCAGCGGGCCGGTGCCGGGAGCCCTACGCCAGGGCTTCCCCTCAGGGGTCAGCGCAGGGACGCTGGGTCACTACGACCCCAGAGTCTGAGCCAGGCCTTGCCTATGTGTCTCCTCCTGGCAAGGGGGCCAGATGTCATTGGGTTCTCAAAGGTACCGGCGGTTCCAGAAGCATTACACATTTTCAGTGAACTGGGACACAACAACATACACTCAGTCCTGCTGTTTCATCTTTCTGGATGATCTGGGAGGCCCCGCGTGTCCTCATGACCGTGGCCCCGGCTCCCACCTCCCCACCGTTACCTGTTTCTCCGTAATAAAGCACCTCTGCACTCAGACGTGTGCGGACGAGACAACAACCATCTCACCTGCTCGTGTTTTGGTGGGTTGGCGCTTCGGGCTGGGCTCAGCTGAGCGGTTCACCGATGGTTTTGCCTCAGCTCGTTGAGGCTGCAGTCAGGGAAGGCCTGCGGGGGTGGGAGGTGACCTGGGATGGCCTGACTCGCGGGTCCCTTGCTCTCCTCGCTGTGGCCTCCCTGGAAGGACAACTCACATCCGTGTACGTGGTGGCCGTGTGCCGTGGGATGGCAGCAGAGGCCGCACAGACCCCTGTGATCAGGACTCAGGGGTCAGACCATCGCGTGGCCACAGTTTGTTGGTCAAAGGGAGACACAGGGCCAACCGTGACTCTGGGACTGGAGACTGAGACTCCAGCTCTTGACGGGAAGAGTGCCACCATCAGTCTGTACCGCCACCGGCACCACCGCTACCGTCTCCCACGGCCTGGTCCGTCACCCTCGCCTCCCCCACCCCTCCCCGTCCTGTCCACAGGCAGCACTGACCACGGCAGGGACCTGGATCTTAGAAGGAAATAGCCGCTGTCCTCAGAGGTCTTGCCCCGCAGGTGACGATGAGAGACGAATTCGTGAGGGACGGACGGTGGTGTTGTGAAGGCTCACTTACACTCGCGAAGCTTGAGGGTCCCGCTGGCTGGGACTCTTGCGTCTTGGGGCAGGTGGTGGGGCCTCTGTTTGGTGCACGACCGGATTGTGCCCTTTGTCAGTTAGGCTTTTTTTCTTCGCCTTTAAATTTTTTTACTAATTTTAAAATGTTACTAATGGTTGGTGTTAAACTTTTGTAATACAATGTATTTATTTTGGAGCAGATAACGCACGTACACGTACACGTACATTGTTCGGAAGGCACGACAGGGCATGGGGTGCAAAGCGGACTTCCCTCTCGGCCTTCCCTGCGAGGTCTGCCTGGGGAGATGATCTCCAAGCTCACGCTCGCGGCCGTGCGGGTCTCAGCCCCACCGCATGGTGGCATGGCGCCTCAATGCCCCCCGACGGGGAGCTGAGAGGGACAGGGACAGAGACAGAGAGACAGAGAGCGCGCAGGCGAGAGAAGACAGAGGTCTGTCAAGAGAGAAGCCAACATCTTTTTGTAAACCCACCTCAGGACTGACCCCCCATCACTCTGACCATGACCTGCTTACTGGAAACGAGTCTTGGGGCCCAGCTCACACTCCCGGGGAGGGGATTGCACTCCGCCATGACCTCCAGGAGGCAGGGTCATGAGGGCCATTTCAGAGGCAACATACCGTCCTTCCCTTTATTGTTTTGCTTAGTGCGGGTCCGCGGGCAGCACTTTTCAGGATTCGCCTGTCTCACCAACTTGGTATTGAGCCTCCAGGTTTGAAGGATATTTCTGGGCCCGAGAATTCCATCTCAGCAGCCATTTTCTTGTGGTTCTCTAAAGATGACATCGCACTGTCTTCTGGCGTCCAGATCCGCGGAGAATCTGTCTCTCCGTCATTCCTCCAAGGGTACCGCGCCTCCTGTCTGGTTGCTTCTGAGGTCTCCTGTTATCTCCGGCTGCCAGCACTACGGCTGTGATGCGCTGACATGTGGCGCTCCTTGCAGTTACCCTGTCTGGCACATGGATTTCTTTTCTGAGTCAGTGGAAAGATATATCTTATCAGTTTTAGAAAATCCTTCAGAAAAACTCTTCAAATACTGCCACTGCACCATTCTGGCTGTATTCTCCACCTGGGCTTTAAATTTCACGTTAGGCATTTTCATCATGCCTCACATCTTATGCTCTTTTCTGTATTTTATATCTGTTTTTAATTTGTCCTTCAGTCTTGCCCATTTTCTCTTGACCTGTTTTCCAGTTAATTTATTCTCACTTCTGCCTTGTTTAAGCTGCTGGTAACCCCGATCCATTGAATTTTAACTACCAAATATTGCATTTTTTAATTTTCAGATTTCCATTTTCTCTTCAATTTACAGATTACAGTTCTCTTATTCAGTTGTCTATCTCATCTTCCACTTTCTTGAGGTATTAATCACATTTACTTAAAAGTTTTTTAAAGTTTATTTATTTTTGAGAGAGAAATAGAGAGAGCATGAGCAGGGGAGGGGCAGAGAGAGAGGGAGACACAGGCTCTGAGGAGGCAGGGCTTGAACTCACGAACCATGACCTGAGCAGAAGTGGGACACTTAATCGACTGAGCCACCCAGGCGCCCCTTAGTCACATTTGCTTTCAAGTCCACGTTTGGTACTCCAAAATCAGGGCCTCCTGTGGGTCTGTTTCTCTTGTTTGTTTTTTTCCATAGAGTCACATGGTCCTATCTCTTGACCTGCCTGGTGATTTTTTATTAAATGCTGGGCATTTTGTGTGAAGGATTGTAGAGGTCCTGCTTAGTGTTTGCCTCTTTGTTTAGAATCAGATTTAATTTTATTTTGGTGGGCAGTTAGTGTAGGGACAGATTCCCTTTATACGATTCAAATCTAGGTTTATCTCTCTGTGAAGACTGGAGTGTTATCGCTTCTTTCTCCTGGAACATAACTTTCTAAGGGACCCAGTTGAGAGCCTGGGGTATTTATGTGTAACCGAGGGTCCTGTCCCTTTGAGGGTCCTGAATTCTAGATGTTGTCTCCCTACCACAGAGATGGGAAAGGCTATTTTATGCTTTTTTAAAAAACAGGCTTATTGAGGTATGTTTTGCATAACAAAATTCATCTTATTTAGGTGTGCAATTCAACAATTTTTGGGAAATTTACTGAATGGTATTATCATAAATCAATTTTAGAACTTTTTCACCACCCCATAAGACCCCTCATGTCTCTCACCATTCACCCCTTACCCAACTGTCCACTCCAGAAAACCACTAGTCTATGTTCTGTCTTTATATATTTGCCTTTTTGCATTTTTCATATAGAATTCTCCACATTTATTGTTCAAGAATCAGAAATAAAACAAATATCAAACCCGAGGTTCTTTCCAGTATAATTCTCATTGTGCTCATCAGCACAATGGTGGATTTGCTGAGGCTTCTTTCTTCTCTCATTAACTCAGTAAGAAATATAGTGATCGACATTATGCCAGTACATTTAGACAACTTAGACAGAATAAAGTTTTGGAAATATACAGATTATCTAACTAACCCAAGAAGAAAGTCCTATATTTACTAAGGGGATTAAACTCATTATCTGAGAGGGCTTCACTGGAGAATTCTAGCAAACATTTAGGGAAGAAGTAACAGCCATCCTGTATAAGCTTTTTGAAAATATAGGAGAAGGGAACATTTCACAACTCATTTTATGAGGCCAGTGTTACCCTGACACCCAAACCAGACAAAGATCTCTGCCTGATCTCCCTGTATGGCCAGTCCTGTCCCTGCCTGGGTAATGACCAGGCGCAGTCTAGTCCAGGCCAGTCTGTCTGTGGAGATTGGAGCCTCTGGCTGGTCCATGATAACAGCGGTCAGGATGATGCGGCCGAGGGCACAAGTGACCAGCTGTGACGGGCGTGGCCCGAGGCCCAGACCTGTGCCCTGTGATGCCGGCCAGGCTCCATGGCATTTTGTTGGGTGAGATGCTCCATGTAAGGCACTTATTTTGCAGGCTTCTAGGGTCTGGACAATGCGGTTGGTGTCTTGACCTCTCCGGCATCTTTAGCAGCTCCCTGGCGGGTGTCAGCACCCCTCGGTGCACCCGCGTGTTGGCCGGCGTGCTCATGTGCTCACTATGTCCAGTGAACCCAGAGAGGCACATCTAGGTGTCCCGTGTGGAGAGAAGAGAAAACCTGTCACTGGCTAAAGAGAGGCCCAACTGCCTTCGACGACACCTAGTACCCGTTTCCGCTGGACCTCATTCTCACGTTAGTAGAGATGTACACTCACACTTAGCAAAACCTGGGATGCTTTCCATATGTTCCCCATTTTCCCATCTCCCACCTGGCACGGGACGTGTCCCCACCTGGACTTATCGCTACTCTTCTCACACAGTCTGTGACCCTTCCTGATTCTACTGCATTACCCACAGGGTCAGAGCCTCATCTGCGTGGCAGTGTCTCCCACTCCTTCAGCGTGGCTCTGACCTGGCCCTCCAGGAGGGCAAGAGGTGTGCAGAGTGCTGGGAGCTCAGGGGCACCCACCTCCCACGAGAAGTCCCAGGGCGGGCTGTGGGGCAGAGCTGGTAGCACACTGCATGTGGGTGGTGGGATCCTAGGACATCTGGGCTTTGTCCCCACCTTAGAGGGCAGGGGACGTCACAGAGCTTAGAACGGGCCACTGGGTCACCTTCTGGAGCTGGAATTTGAGGCCTGGGGCTGAAGGTGACCTGGGGTGTGTTCAGACCCAGAGACTGGACAGCAAGTCCGGCTGTTGCTGCTCAGATGCCAATACTGGGGAGGGGTCGGGAAGCAGAAGGGGCCCCTGGAGACCAGAAGGGGCCCCGGGGACCAGGAGCAGTGTGCACACAGCCGAGCATCAGAAATGGAACACTTCCCGGGAGTGAGGGGCAGCCCCTGGAAGGGACCCTCGGAACGGCCTGGGGAGGCGCCCGTCTCACAGCCCGGCCCCCTGAGCCCCCACCAGGACTTGGACATGTGCAGCTCCCCACAGTCGGGGTGGGGGGACATGACGGCCAGCCTTGTGCCCTGCTGTGTTGTTTCAGGAGGCCGGCCCCCCTCACTGGGGCACAGACCCCTCCCCCGGTCTGCACCCACATTGGCTGCGGCCCCTCCCTTCTCCGCGGGCTGCCTCAGAGAGGGAGACTCAGGGACATCAGCCAGAGAAGGATCACTTCCCTTTGATGGGCCCACTCTCTGGCAGGAAAAAAAAATTTAAATTGTCTGACAAATTAAGCCCTAAACAGAACCAGCTTGTCTGAGGATTAACGGTCTTGAGGCCCAGAGCAAGCGAGCGCATGGGTGAATTCCCACAGACCTACATTCGGGGGCCAGCCGGCGCTGTGGGCGGTGACTGGAAGGGATTTGTGAGTTGGAAGGGACTTCAAGGGAGCCCTGGCTCCGGGGCTCAGGGTAATCACGGGTGTGGGATTTTCTGAAAAGCCGCAGAGCCCTATCAGTTTCTCCTCAGGATCAGGACTCCCAGGGCCAGGATCCACGGGCGCAGCTGTCGCCCGCCCTCTGGTCCTGTGTGACCCGCGGTGGGGAGTGGCCGTGGCTGTGTGGGCCCTGCCTCTCATGGGCACGGGGCCGCCATGGACGTGGTCGAGGTGAGGCCGGCAACATGTCGCTCCACCCATTGTTGTTCCACACACTTACCCGTCCACGGGTGTAGACATGGCGGCGTGTGTGTGGACACGGCAGGCCCCGCTCCCCTCTGCGAGTGAGCTGGTGCCGTCCAGGGGCTCGTGAGCGAATGAGCTCGAACCGGGGCAGCCCTGCCACAAAGAGCAAGCCCACGTCCTCCGGGAACCCTGGGCCGTGAGGAAGCCCAGTGGCCCTCAGGCCACCTTCTCCACCCTGGGTGTCTGTCTAAGGGGCCTGGTCGTGCTAAAGTCCCTGCTTGTGCCCTCCCTGGGCCCCAAAGGAGTCTGGGCTGCGGGCCTGGCACCAAGGCCTGTGACCGTCCCTGAGTCTGATCCTGGGCCATGGCAAGTCCCCACTCTGGCCGGCTCTTCCGGGAGCACATCTTCCACCAGCTCAGGGACCCCCTCTTCTCAGGGAACCCTGGCCGCCCCACCCTGCCCTAGGTCATCTCTCTTGGCCTATGTCTGGTGACCTGGCCCTCCCTGGAAGCGGAGGCCCTCCCTCCTGAGCCTTCTCCCTGCTGGTGCACGAGGTGCCCCGCAGCTGGCAGTCACAGGCTCGGCACGGGGTGGCCTGGGGCCCAGAGTGAGGGGACATNACAGGGCTGGGCGGGGCTGGGGGTCAGGGGAGGGGGAGGGGCAGGCAGCTGACGGTGGCTGTGGAGGACACAGCGGTGCCTGGAGATGCAGGTGGTGGATCTGGGGCAAGTGAGGGAGGGGCCAGGTCATGCCCTACTTGGGGAGCAGCCGAGACCCCATCTGGCCTTCTCGCTCCAGGACTGAGTGGTGTCCTAGCGGCCCCTGACACCACGGTCCAAGTCGTGGCTGACGCGGAGCGAGGGGCAGCGGGGTGGAGGGCCGGGCTTGTGGACCCACGAAGCACAGAGCTGTCCGTCTGTCGCCTCCTGCCCTGCCCTCCCAGCCTGGCCTCGGAGCTGCCCTGGGGCTGGGTCCCTGCACCGACGCTGATGCCCAGCCTCTCAGGGCCCTCGGTGCAGCCCGCCGGAGGGATGGTGTCTCGGATCTGGGCACCTGCGAGCGGGGGTCTCTGTCCACCTCTGGGAGGGTCTCTCCACCCCTAGGCACCCAGGCCACCCTCTGGTCTCTGCCCAAGTACCGCACCGACGGGGAGGCCAGGAGCTCGGAGCCCCCACTCGCTGCCGTGCTACCTGAAGCCGGCCACTCGCTCCCTGCTTGTCTCAGTTTCCCCACCTGTAAGGTGGGCATCAGTGTCAGCTGAGACGGTCTGTGAGACAGAGCAGGTGGTCGTCCCATCCCTGCTAAGAGAACAAGTGAACTACCCGCAAAGGAGGGAGGGCGTCCCCACTCCAGGCGCTGCCGCCAGAGGCCCCCAGTTCTAGTCAGGCTAACCCGCCAGCCCCTGAGGTCGGGGTGTGTGAGCCGCTTGCAGCCTCGAGCGCCCCCGCTGTCTGGGGCTGGGGGGACTGGGGGCTCTGAGCTAGCTGCTGGTGACCCGGGCGACATGGGGCAGGCCAGCAGCCTGGGCACCACCCACAGAGACCCCGAGCCAGGGCTCCGGCCCCCCCAAGCCCCGCTCTGGGCCCGCCCTCAGGGCCTGCTGCTGGGGCCTTGGGGGGCGGGTGTCTGCGGGGCCGTGAGGAAGCCTCACATCCCACCCCCAGGGCAGCCACACCGGCCGCTGCGGCTCCAGGGATGCCACATGGCCCAGAGTCTGGGCAGTTGGGCTGGATGAGTCACTCAGGGAAAATGTTCCGGGGGTGGTCGGGTCCAGGTGAATGCGTCACAGCGAATTTATCAGAGAGATGTGGCTGTTTGTGAGTAACCGCGGAAACGAACGCCACCCTGGCTGCCGAACAGGCCCTCTGTGTCTGTCCCGGCTGGGGTCTCCCCTTCGGCCCGTGGCCCCACACGAGCCACCTCGGGCCCCACCAGGTCCTTGTGGGCGGCGGTGAGCACAGCACTCCCGCCCCGGCCCACCTGCGGCGGCCGCGACGCGCCTGCAGGTGCGGTGAAGCTTGCCAGCCAGCTGACCTCGGGATGAGGTGACCTGGGAGGCCTGACCAGGCCACGCGGCCCCCACGGAGCACTTTTCTCCGGCCGGTGGTGGGAGAGGAAGCGCCAGGGCCGGGGAGCCCCGAGGGACTGGGTGCGAGGGAGGTGGGGTGCAGCGGCCCCAGGGAAGGAGCTGAGAGCGCCCCCCACCCCGGAAGCCGAGTCGCACAGCCGCAGGGAACTAGGTGCGGCCAGCGGCCCGGAAGGGCTTGGGAGGGGGTTTTCCTCACAGCCTCCCAATCGGACCCCAGCCCCGATGTCAGCTCGTGAGGACCCGCGAACCCCCGGGCTTCTCGCCTGGAGTGTGGGCTGAGAGCGGGTGCTTGGCAGAGTCTGTGGGAAACTAACACAGTCCCGGGGGGCCCCTCCTGACAGGCCACTAACCCCGCGCAAGGCTGGCAGCCTCTCCGCACGGGCCCTGCACGTTTGCGACCCCGCTGGACGGTGCCCCGGGGCCTCACCAGCGTGCGGCCTGGCATCTGCCCACAGGAATGTGCTCCTGGAGCCCCGCTGGCCGGCCGGTGATGGGTGCTGGTGAGCCAGATGTTGGTGGGTGTGGCTTGTCCCATCTGGATCGCCCTCCAGGGATCGAAAGCCGGTAACGGGGAGATAGAGAATGAGGTGCCTGCACTGATGAGGCAAGGCCGGGACCAAGCGGTGTGTGTCCTCCAGCAAGGGTGTGCCCCCGAGACACAGCCCATGGTGCTCACATTCCAAGGTGCACACACCCGAAGGTGCACACACGCCATCGCTCCATAGCGCACACCCCCCATGGTGCACGCCCCGTGGCACACACCTCACAGCATACACACCCTTGCACACCCATGAAGCAGGGACTGCTTTGTTGTCAGCTCAGGGGCTGCTTTTCAGTGGGGGCAAGGGAGAGTCTGGTGGCTTGTAGAAGGGACTCAGCGTCCCTCCCGTCCCCTCCCATGCCCAGGGAAGACTGCTGTTCTCTGCTGCATTTTCCTGAAGCAGAGTCCCCGGAGAGGGGCCTGAGGCAGGGTGTCAGGAGTGGATATGCGTGTGTGCAGGCATGTTTATGGATATGGATATCACACAAGCCTGCATCTGTATGTGGGTGCGTCTCACATGTGCATATGTGTGTGCACGTCTGGGTACCCGCACATACATGATGTGTACACACGTGCGTAATGCACGAATATGTGTGGCCTGTACGTGTATGCACATGTATGTGTGGCATGTACATGCACATGCGTGTATGTGTGTGCATGTGCGTACATGCATGTATACCTGTGTAGCAGGTGTTCTTGGCGGGGGAGGCATTGTGGTGACCACTCTCCTGGAGTCAGGAGAGACACGCTTGGGAGCAGAAGCTTCTAGAACACCCTGGCTGGATGAGATCAGCTGTGTGGCCAACACATGTTAGCCAGATGGAGCCGGGAGCTCACAGGAAGCGAACCCCCCTGTTAAAAAGCCTGTGTGAGCTGGTGGGGGAGGGTGGTGCCGGCTTCCTCTGAGTCACACACAGGGTCTGTTTCCAATTATGTGTCCCGCAGGCAGAGGGGCCACTGCGCGTGGAAGCGGCCGTACTCAGCCTCGTGTGCTCTTTGGAGCCTGTGGGGGGCCGTGTCCCCATCCACGCCGGGCCGCTGAGAGGGCTGGGGGCACGGTCAGCGGCGGGACCACATCAGCACTTCTGGCCCACATCTGGAACCACTTGAGCCGAATCCCTGGGTTCTGAGGACGAGCTGGCAGCTTGGTGGTCTGGGGTCCCTCCTGAGAGCCCAGGGCTGTGGCCCCCGGGCCGCGTCTCCAGTCTGGCAGGGCCTGGATGCCTCTGAGGTGCCTCCGTGGCACCTTGCGGGACACACTCAGAGGCGCCGGAACACTAGATCCCTTATCCCCCGACACCCCGCCCGTGGCTAATCAGCCTCCACGGCCTGGGACCATGTCTGTTCAATCCCTGTCATCGAGAATTTCCTGACCCCGCCCCAGAGAATCCTGGGAGGCTCCTGTGGCTCCCGGGGCCCGGGGGGGGGGGGGGCCCCCCG
>NW_027528796.1:662429-684124 GCF_008692635.1 Crocuta crocuta
CGAGGCGTCGGGGGGCGGCGGGGGCCTCTGCCCACCCTGGGCCAGCAGCACCCCTGCCCCAGCCCGCAGGCCCCGGCCGTCGCCTTGTGGTCTCAGGGTCTGCAGACGGCCCTTCTCCTCCGGCCTCGTGTGGGCGTGGGGGTCGCGCGGCCGTGGGCCTGGCCGTCCCGCCCCATCCCGAGGCCCTTGCTCCTGTGCCCTCCACACTTCCCACACAAGGGTCGCCTTTCCCAGGCTCAGCCTGTGATGCAGGATCTTCTGGAACTTTCCACTCTACCTGAGGTTTTCTAGTCCCTCAGGGACTAAGATTTTGACATATGAAAGTAGGAATCGGTCCATCTTCTGTGCTTTCTGTGTTAACTGGAGTCAGGAGGGCCAGGAAGCGCATCCAACGGGGGAGCTAGGGACACACAGGAACCTTCTGTGACTCTTGACAATGGCAGCCCCCAGGGAGGGGGGTACAGGCAGCATCAGGAAGAACACTGCGGGCCTTAGCCTGTTACTGGGTCTGCACTTCTAGGCTGTGGGGCAAGAGTATAAGTGAAAGGGTCTCCAGAGAAACAACCAATAAAATATCTATCTCTGTGAGGACACTTACTACAGGGACTGGCTCACTGGGTGAGGGAGGCCCAAGGCCCTGCGATCGTGTCTGCGAGCGGGGGGCCCGGCAGAGCGGGCGGTTCGTCCGTCCTGCTGCCCAGAGGCCTGAGAACCAGGGCAGGAGAAGATGGACGTCCCAGCTCAGCAGGGAGCGAGAATTCACCCTTTCTCCATTTTTTTTTTTTTTTTTGAGAGGAGAGGAGGAGCAGAGGGGGAGGGAGAGGGAATCCCAAGCAGGCTCCATGCCACACACCCTGGGATCGTGTGACCCGAGCTGAAATTAAGAGTTAGAGGCTCAACCAACTGAGCCACCCAGGTTCCCCCTTCCTCCACCTTTTTATTTTATCCAAGCCCTCATGGGTTGGATAAGGCCCGCTCACCTTGGGGAGGGTGATCTTTATTCAGTCTACGAATTCAAATGCTAGTGTCTCCTGGAGACACCACATGGCCACGCCCAGAAATAATGTTTTGCCAGCTATCTGGGTGCCCTTAGCCCTATGAGGTTGACACATAAAATTAACCACCAGCAGTTCACCTCTTGTCAACCTGGCCCTCATACACGTGTCCTTGAACATATTTAATCCCCAAATAAAGACAATAAGATAGCAGACATAATTTTGCCTACCATGGTACAACCATTCTGCATACAGGTGACATTGCATTAACTCCTTCCCCAGAAGAGAAGGTAAAAGACCTTGGGTGATGCTTATAGTCGTCTCCTTGATATCCCATAGCTTAAATACTATAAGGGAAAATTAACAATACTTAATACTGATATAAAGTCAATGCATTTTGTATTACGTAAGAAGGGAGTTAGAGAGGAAAGAAAACAAAGACACTTACTTAGTATATGTATATATATACACACAAATGTATCTATTACAAAATAAGGAGGAAATGCTCATGGGAATCGCAGTCATGTGACCGGTCACATGGTCATAGTTGGCATTTATAACCACCTTCTACTCATTCTGTATTCCTCTGCCTTCAGCAAGCGCCTCGGCCAGTCGTGGTTCTGACCCCCACCTGGTGGAGGGGCCCAAACCTTCAGTCCTGGAGGCTCTGTGGGTCATTCGTGGTCCTGCCTGGATTGGGCTGTTGTGACCTTCTGCTGACCTTAATTCCAGGCCATGCTAACACTGAGAGGCCCTAAGGGATCGGACGCACTTCCTCACCCCCACTGTGGAGGAGCAGTGTGATCTCCCTTTGGTGGGTGGGATGAATCCTGCAGCCCGCACAGGAACCCCCCTCCTTGCCTTTGATTCACAGGCAGGGGTCTATAAGGGGTTGGGCAGCAGTCTTAACTTCCAATTCAGGGGAATCCTTGTATCTCCTGGCGGGAGCACTCCTTCCTCAAGAACTAGGGCTGCCAGGCCAGCAGAGCATAAAGTCACAGGAATAGGAAGCAAAAGCTTTCTTACTGGGTCACTAGGGGTGATTGACAGCGAGCAGTACCTCCTCATTTCCACGCTTAATTCTCAGACGCATGGGTCCTGACTATGGGATCCTTCTGGTGAACCACCTTGCTGCCACTGTAATTGAGTCTTCAAAAGGCCATGTCACCATTTGAGCAAAACAGTTCCTTCAGGATGGTGGGGAACATGGTAAGACCAAGGAATTCCATGAGGATGGGCCCACTGCTGCGGTGAGATGGGTTCCTCGATAGGAAGCTGTGCTGTGCAGAATGCCGTGATGGTGGGTAGGCATTCTCTAAGTCCAGGGGTGCTAGTTTGGGCAGAAGCATCATGTGCAGGAAAAGCAAACCCATACCCAGAGTAAGCATCTTCTCCAGTAAGGACAAAATGCTGCCCCTTTCTTGATCAAGTGCCACCAGGTGACAGGCCAATCACCCAAGAAATGGTGAGGAGGAGGCTCAGTGTTGGTCTCTACTGCTGGCAGATTAGTCATGCAGTGGTGGCCACAGCCAGGTCAGCCTTGGTGAGTAGAAGTCCCTGGTTTTGAACCCATTGGTAACCTCCATCCCTGCCACCACGGCCACTGTGTTTCTGAGCCCATTGGATGATGACAGGGGCGGCTGGGGGAAGAGGCTGAGCGGTATCCATGGGACAGTTCATCCTGGCCACTTGATTATTAAACTCTTCCTCTAAGGACACACTTGGTGAGTATTCACATGGGACACACATGTCTTCACTTTAAAAAAAATTTTTTTTTATGTTTATTTATTTTTGAAGGAAAAAGACAGAGCATAAGCAGGGAAGAGGTAGAGAGAGGGAGACACAGAATCCAGAGCAGGCTCCAGGCTCTGAGCTGTCAGCACAGAGCCAGACACAGGGCTCGAACTCACAAACGGTGAGATCATGACCCGAGCCGAAGTCAGACGCTCAACTGACTGAACCCCCCAGGCACCCCACAAATGTCTTCACTTTTGAAGATAGAAGGCTTCCCACAGATCTCTTCCTCAAATTTCTTTGTCAACAATATTCTAATCATGTCCTAATTTAATCAAAGTCCTTGCCAGCCCAGCCTAACAATTGGCCAGGGCCCATGAATTAGGATATAGTCACATGTTAGGCCACTTCTCTTTCCAAGCAAAGTGAATGACCAGGTGCTGGCTGGGCCCGAAGCTCTGCCCCCTGGGAGGGTTTCCCGTCCCCACTGTCCTTCAGGGACAGGCTGTAGCGTGGCTGCCGTCCACTCCGAGTGGTGTCTGTACATTGTACAGAACCCCATGTGAGCCAGGCTGACATTTCTCCTCTTCTGTCAGCTACTCCCAGGCCACTCCACACAGGGCCGTCGGTACAGCCTGGGGGAGACGAGGCAGTGGAGCAGCTGTGGGGACCAGAGCAGCTGGGCCACTCCCTCATGTACTGTACTTGTGCTTTTAGGGCCTGCCTGGGTCTGATCACGCGTACATCGCCCCCACGTGATGCTGGAGTGTTGTTGGTGGCCTCCCCAACGCCATGGCTTTATGAGTCAGTAACACCCAGTCATCGATGGGCAGCTCAGGTCACATTCCCTTGAGTAGCCAGAGCCTCGATGACACCAGATGCTTGGGACTCCAGGGCCTCACGCAGAGCCCCACAGGCTGGTTCTTACTCCGCTGCACTCGCCGTTGTCTTCCATAAGCCCAAGCACTTGACTTCTTGCTTTTTTGATTCCTCTGGCCTTTACTACCACACTCAGCCCACCCGCTGCAATCCTAGGTCTGCTATCCTAGGAATTAGGCCTTCCAGGTCCCTTGTTAATGTGAGACAATGGAGAGGAGTGTCACCCTACCCAGAAACCAGATGCACATGTTATCAGTGGATTAGGCCCCAAGAGGGATTCCCAGTGAGGATGATGGGTCTCAGGCACATGTCGGGCAGGGCAGGTGACCTCTGGCTGAGCCACAGAGCACACTCTGAGGCCTGGTCAGTCTGCACAGCCCTGGCACCTCCTCACTCCCAAACCTACAGCCCTTTAATGAAATGCAAACTCATCTAGTCCTCAGAGTGTTAACTTCCCACCAACAGTTGTATCTTAAAGAGGAAGGACAAAGTCAACTTGAGGATACATGACCATAAATGACTCCTTTGAAAAATTATTGGAGACTGTTTTCAAAGAAGCTGGCAATTAGTAAGCAAGCTTCTGTTGCAAATGCAAAAATGTCAGGGACTTCTGGATGTACTGAGAGCTCATGTGAGTGGCCAAGAGATAGTCAGAGCTTTGAAGGAATCCTTACTAACAGTTTTGGGTATTATTCAGTCGAGCCATTGGATCAGTCTTTAGCACATGAATTCAATTAATCTGGTATTTTTGATTTTTAAAACTATACCCCAAATTGTCACCCATTTCCCTACATACAGGGACCCAACAAGTTCTGTGAAAAAATTTTTAAATGCATTTATTTTTTAATTTACACCCAAGTTAGTTAGCATATAGTGCAACATGATTTCAGGAGTAGATTCCTTACTGCCCCTTACCCATTTAGCCCATCCCCCCTCCCACACCCCCTCCAGCAACCCTGTGTTAGTTCTCCATATGAGTCTCTTATGTTTTGTCCTCCTCCCTGATTTTATATTATTTTTGCTTCCCTTCCCTTGTGTTCATCTGTTTTGTACCTTAAAGTCCTCATATGAGTGAAGTCATATGATATTTGTCTTTCTCGGACTGACTAATTTCACATAGCATAATACCCTCCAGTTCCATTCACATAGTTGCAAATAGCAAGATCTCATTCTTTTTGATTGCTGAGTAATATACTCCATTGTATATATATATATATATATATATATCACATCTTCTTTATCCATTCATCCATCCATGGACATTTGGGTTCTTTCCATACTTTGGCTATTGTTGATAGTGCTACTGTAAACATTGGGGTGCATGTGCCCCTTCGAAACAGCACACCTGTATCCCTTGGATAAATACCTAGTAGTGCAAGTAGAAACTCAAGTGCAGCAGCTGTTCTGGGTGTGTATAATCAACAGAGCAGATTAACAAGAACTCAGGTACATGACATGTGGCCATTGATTTGGTGAACGTGTTCTCTTCTATTTTGATTGAAAAATACTATGAGAATCAGTCTGCAGTCATGTGGGATGGACTAAAACACTGACTTTGAGTTTAGCTTCAGGTTCTGTTAACTCTTCTATCTTCACTCATAGTATAGTCCAAAGAAACTTGGACTGCCTGGACATTCCGGAGAGCATGACACTGATAAATTACACTGATGACCTCATGTTGA
Organism: Crocuta crocuta; assembly: GCF_008692635.1. Classification (NCBI taxonomy): domain Eukaryota; kingdom Metazoa; phylum Chordata; class Mammalia; order Carnivora; family Hyaenidae; genus Crocuta; species Crocuta crocuta. The sequence continues at coordinate 667,720 of NW_027528796.1, forward strand.
TCAGGCAGGATAAGAAAAAGGGGCTTTGGATCAAGCCCCTCCACCGCAGTGAATCACATGCTCTTGGAATGCTGCAGGGCCTTGATGGGACTGAGCACTTGACCAGGGACAACACAGGACCACGTGTCTGAAACTCTCCATTTTGGGGAACAGTCTGTTGGATCCATCAGGTCATAAAGCCTCATAGGTCCCACTGCAGGCTTTCAAAAGTTGGACAAGAGTGTGTGAGTAAGCTGGAAGCAGGTAATGCTGACCCCCACGTCACCATAGCAATGATACTAGTGGCATCTTCCCCAGCTCACACCTATGGCCAGGTGGAGGGCTCTGTATGACCGGAAAAGAAGGAGGAATAGCTTTATACATGGGGTCAGCCAGTTATGAGAACAAGCTGAAAATGGAAGGCTGCTACATTCCACCTGTAGTCAAGGGTATCTTGGAAGACAGTAAAGAGAGAAAGCTGCCCAATGGGCAGTGCTTCAAGCATCTGGTCACCCACTCTGTGGAAACAGAGGCAGACAGTACGCAATGGCCTGGCTGTCTGGTGAGAGAGCCGGAAGGAAAAAACCGCAAGACAGGGAAAAGGAATTCTGGGGTAGAGGTGTGTGAATGTACATTCGGGAGTGGACACAAAAGCGTGAAGATTTGATTTACCACTTGTTAACACCCCCAGAAAATCTTCACCACAGAAAAGGCCCTAAATCAGAAAGCGACAAAATGTCTTGGCCAGTAGACATTAGCCGGTCTCCATGGATAGTTATCCAGAACCAGCATGATGGACATCTGAATAGAGTGGCCATGCTGGTAGAGCTGGGCCCAAGAGTATGGACTCTCATTTTCAAGGCAGATCAGCTACCTCTGAATGTCCAAACTCTCAGCAACAGAGACCAGCACTGAGCCCCTCAGTCTTCCTCAAGGAGACCAGCTGGATACTTGGTGGTAAGTCAAGTCCATCGGACTACTTCTATCCTGGAAGGGCTTGGTAGATAGACATTCCGGGCACAGGTTTACCCTGCTCCTACGGCCTCAGCAGGGCTACAGAATCCCTGATCCACAGGCATGTTCCACGCATAGTGTCCAATCAGGGGACCCACTTCACAGCGAAGGAGTGCGGGCGTGACCTCATGACCATGGGGCCCGTGAGTCATACCACGTGCTGTACCACCCAGAGCAGACTGGCCTCACGGAAAGCTTGGCCCTTTTTTGAAAGACAGAGCTAAGGCCCTGGCAGGAAGGCGGCCGCTCAGGGGCGGGGTGCAGAGCTTCATGGAACTGGAGACAGTAACATGATGCTGTGGCCCCAAAAGAAAAGATATATGGGTCCAGGAGCAGAAGGGTCCCACCTACCATCGCTCCCACTCACCCACCAAATTTTGGGCTTCATGTCCCTGCCACTCTGGGTCTACAGGGTCGAAGGTCTGACCCCAAAGAATCCCATTGGACCACAGGTTCCAGCTGCCAACAATGGACTGTGGACTCCTATGTCGGGGAGCAGCGGGCGAGGAGGGGAGTTGACGGTTTAGTGGGGTAACGGCTCTGAGCACCGGAAGTTACGACGGATTTCAAGTTATGAGGGTGGAGAAGGACACCCGTGAAACCAGGTGACTCACCGGTGTCCGTGTGGCGTGTAGCGTGAGGTTTGGGTGACGGTCCCCTCCCCGTCCCCGGCTCCCCACCTCTTTCCCCCGGCACCCAACCACCAGTCCCAGGGGTGATGGGGCCCAGTGACTCAGCTGGGGTGCTAACGCAGGCCATCCTGTGGCACACGGGGCTGGGACCGTGAGGGGCATGCCGCCTTCTGAGCATTTCCCGCCTGGTGGCCGGGCCAGTCCCGTGTCCTACTGGCTGGGCCTCTCCTCCCGGCACCTGCCTGGCTCCCCTATCACGGGTGTTTCCCCAGCTCCTCTCCTGCAGCTCCAGGACATATGCCTCTTGAAGGACACGAACTCTTGTCTTCTTTCTTCTGATGGTGGTGTTTTTATTAAGTCCGTGATTTTCTTTATTCGGTGTTTTTGAATAAAGTCTTCAGGTGGTTCATGCGTGGGGTCACGTCGACCTGAGATGGACCCTGTGGAGACTGAAGTGTGCTTCCGCCAGAATTCCTTGACAGTCAGAAGAAAGGAGGAGGATTTACCTCAAGTTTCCATGGGTAGCTTAAGATCCAGACCCGGTGAGGAGGCCGACGGCAGCAGGAGCTGCAGACAGTTCTGGAAGGGACTCGAAACTGTGTGCCAGCCAGGCCAGTCCGGGAACAGTCCTGGGTCACCCTAGCTGCTGATGTGACCTGCGTGCCTCTGCCTCTCAGCAGAGATGGGAGGGCCTCCGTGGCATCTCCGCCCCCAGCTGTCCCTGGCCCGCCCTCCCTTGGCCCTGGGGCCTGGGCCTGGGTCCCTCACAGGGGGACAGCCTCCGCCGGTCCTGCCAGGCCGATCCTTTGTACAACAGGCCCCAGGCTGGGAGACTCCCAGGCAGCAGCCGGCCTCTCCCTTGGCTTCCAGCCTGAACACATTTTTGAGGGGGGTGGGGAATTTCTAGCCCACAGATTTTAAAGGCATCCTGGTTGGGAGAGTTAGATGTTGGTCTTGAGATTACTATTTTGCTTGAAATTCTTTCGCCAAAGTTCACTGTAAGCTGTAAAGCTACATGGGACTTATCTTTGCGTGTACGCTCACGGGATGCTCGGTAGGTGCTCAGTAAGGTCACCTTCAGCAAATAGTAAGAAGATACCCTGACGGTCCTTGCTATCATCCAGTCAGATGGGCCTAGAGCGCTGGAGCTATTGTTAGTGGTGGCCCAGTGCGCGGGTGGGTGGGGACGAGGGTCGCAGCAGGGATTTTAATGTTTTCCAACCCGTTTCAGGCTTTGTTTCCCTTGGGTAGGATGTAAGCATTCAACTGTTCTGCTGAGAAACCAAGACAATAGATATTCTGACCTGGTGAAATGCTGTAGAAGGGACCCAAATTTCCATACAAGTCTCTGCTGGCCCTTGCGGCCTGCACAGCGCAGGCCACCTCTCCACACCTCTGTCTGCAGCCCCTTAGGAGACCAGGTGCCGCCCCAGCGCTGGAGGGCGGACAACTGGTCTTTTCCACCAGCCTTCCCGCCACACAGCGCTCTCTGCTCGTAGTAGGTGCTGAACAAACCCTCAGTGATTTAATGAGTAAAACTGGGGGAATTTGACGGACACACTAGCACGTGCTAGATAAGTTTCTGTTGTCAAGAGCACATATTTGAACTTCAAAACTGGGTAGAGATTTGGAATTCCTTATTTTGAACAAACAGATCAGCAAGAACAGCCTTGGTGAGGCAGCCGGCTCCTGGAACCCGGGGGCCTTCCGCACTGTGCACGCAAGCCAGCCTCCGGGGGGGCCGGGGGGGCTGGAGCATGGGGGTGAGGGCTCCTCTTCCTGGTTTGCCACTAGTCTGCTGTGTGGCTTTCTGCTCGCTCCTAGGCTGCTTCGTTTCACAATGAAGCAGCTGGAATAAAGGAACAATATTTTTCTAGCAACCAGATTCCATGATTTTTAGAGACAAGGAATTCTCAGCTTCAGGGCACAGACCTGAAGTTCCACCACCAAATGCCCTGGCTGCTCGAAGAGAAGGCGAACGCCGTGCATGCCTGTTGTTCTTACATCTGAATCACGGGCAGGGTGCGGGGGACATGAGACGAGGCGCCTCGGCCACATGGGTCTGGGAGAAGCCTGCTCTAGGCTGGCAAGTGGCGCCCCAGAAAAGAGCATTTGCCCAGCTAGCTCGGGGGGGGGGTGTGAGCCCAGAGCGAGACGGGGGGGCAAGGGTTAAGCACGAGTTAGTTTGAATTTCTGGAGTCCAAGCCTTGCTGACTTTCCAGCCCTAGGTGTCCTCTGGAAAAATGTAGCTGGGAGCCAGGTGACGCAGCTGTGTGTGTTTGTGTTTGGGTGTTACCAGAGAAACAAGGGGGAAAAATTAAAAAATGAAGTTTCCACAAAAATTCAAACTGACTTCAGAAACGTCTGTGTGCCTGGAGAAAGGAGAAACCCCCAGCCTGGGCTCCAGTTACGGCGTGCTGTGTCCCGCGGCGGCAGCCCACACCGCACCCACACCCAGGCGCGCACACTCACACACGGGAAGTGGAGGAGCAAATTGGTTTTTCCATGTGGGCAGCGGCCGCCCCTCTGCGTCCGTGCCAGCCTGTGAAGTAAGTCTCAGCCAGGGTCAGGGGAACACTGCACTGACTGTTAGCATTAGGTTAGCGGGCGGAGTAAGTGAAACCAGCCGGCCACACGGAGACGTGGGTCTGCATTAGTCAGTGGTTATAAATAGGAAAGGAGGGAGAGCTATTAGCAACTGAACACTGAGAACCAGGAGACGGGAAAGGAGGAGGCTGTGAACTTAAAGAAAAGGAAGAGAGAGCGCCAAGCGTAACAGGCCAGGGGGCCTCTGTCCCTCCCACGGGCCCTGATGTTGCCCTGTTGCAACTTTGGGTCTTTGCAGAGCAGACGACAGGCTCTGCCAACGCTGTCTCCAAGGCACAGAATGGGGTGGGACCTCAAGTAAAGGGCCCTGCGTATGCAGGGTGCCAGAGGGGTGCCAGAGGGGTGCCAGTGGGTGGGTCGTAGCCCTGCTGCCCACCAGTCACCCAGGGTCATCACTGAGCTCTTGTCTGCCTGTAAAGTGGCTTGTGGCCACCTTTGGGCTTCAGCGTGTGCATTTCCATCACTGATGCCCGCGGAGGGGATGCTCCTCAAGTACACTTGACAGGGTGCCTGGCTTCAAGGTGCTCGGGTGGAGACGGTCTGCCTAAGCCACTCCTCCCTCCCTCCTTACATCCCCTCCCCCCCCATTTCTCCCTTCCTTCCTTTTGGATAAAATTCATAGTTTTAACCATTTTAAAGTGCACAATTCATTGCATTTAGTACATTCACAATGTTGCGTGACCACCACCTCTAGTTCCAGAACATTTTCATCACCCCAAAAGGAAACCTTGTACCCATGGAGCAGTAGCCCTGGTCCTCACTCCTCCCTCCCCTGCAGCCCCTGGGAACCACCGGTTTGCCTTCCATCTCTATGGATTTGCTTATTCTGGACAATTCATATAAACGGAATCGTACAATATGTGCCTTTTTATCTGTTAGTTTTAAAGACTTGTTATGCTCTCTGTATCTATGAGCGCTGCTGTACCCAAGAAGACTCTTTGACTGTCCAGGGCCTATCCTTTCTGAGAGTGTTTTGTGAACGGTATCTCTTGGTCTCTCTTGTTGGGACCTTGGTTATTTTATTTTCCTATTCGTAGTGATATTTGGGACTCTCCCCCTTGTGTGCTCTGGCTGGTTTCTTGAGGTAGCCGTTAGAAGTCTTTCTCAGTGGAATCTGCGCCCTTTTTCTCCCAGCCTCTTGGGTTTGGTACGGTTTCCCATGGCTTCAGATCTTTTCCGTGTGAGATGTGGGGGCGAGGGCAATGCACGGAGCTCCCTGCTTCGCCATCTTGCCCCTCCTCTTGTGCCTTTTTATCTGAGTTCTCTTAGCGTGTTGTTTCATTTATGCAAAACAAGTAAGTGGTTTATTCACGTTGTAGCACGAGTCCCCACGTCAGCCCTTTACTGACATAATGTTCTACCGCATGGCTATACCAGCCTAGTCTCCCGCCCCACGCGGGACGCACGACTTCGCGCTCCCCTCTCTGACCCCCAGGGCCGCGCTCCCTTTGGGAGTCACTGCAGTGTCTCTCTCTGCCCCCCCCCCCCCCCCNCCCCCCCCAGTCTCTGTGGAGGGAAGTGGAGACGGAAGGCGGGGCACTTCCCCCATTACTGATTCTGGACAAGCTCCCTGGCAGGGCCGCCAACGCCCATAAGGTGCCAGAGCAGCGAGTATACCAACGTCCCAGACCCACGGATCGCCCAGGACTTGCGGGGCTCAGGTCCACGTGACTTCTGGGGCGGGGCTTCTGTCCCCCAACTCGGCTGTCTCCGTGAAGGCGAACCTTACCCGCCCAGCGCCCACGTGACTTCCGGAGCCGGGCACGCGGAACGTCCGCAGCGTTGGGTTCCGTGTTCTTAGTGTGGCGTCGGGCGCCCCTCCGGTGGGGTCGGAGCCCCCAGGGCGGTTCGGTGACCCCGGTTCCTAAGCTGGGCTGCGGGCTGGAGCGGGGCTTCCGCTCCTGAGTCTCAGGCCGGAGCCCTGGGCCGCGTCTTGGTCCTGGAGCCCACGGCAGACGGGGCTGGGTGCGTGCGGTGTTTTGTGGTTCATAATTGAAAAAAGAAAGACAGGGCATTACAGCTTCTGCAAATGCAAACACGAAGGGGCAGCTCCGCGAGGCCCGGTGGAGGACCGCTGTCCAGTCGGCGTTGTGCAGAATAGACTGGAAAACAGGGCCGTGGGTGTGACCTGTAAAGGGTCTCGGGCTTCAGCCTTGAAGAGGTGGACCCTCTTGTCCAGGGATTTAGAATGATTCTGAGTGTTTAGTCGTTCCTCTGTGCTGTTCTCACAGCTTGCTTAAGGATACATTTCATGGTTCCTATTAATGTGTTGGATCCCCTTGGCTCCTTTTTATCCACATTTTTCTTTTCCTTTTTTGTTGACACTGCTTGAGGTGGGTGGGCAGAGGGGACTGAGGGAGAGCACAAGGGTGCGTGCCACTTAGCTCCCGTCATGAGAACGTGCCACAGTTTGGTTATTTAAAACATTGGCAGGGTGGGGGTGCCATCCTGTCGGGGGACCATGCCTGGTGACCAGACCGGCTATGCTGTATTTCCCAGTTGCCCAGGAGCTGGGTTGTCACACTTCACCCCTACCCCTCCAAACTTCACAGCCAGTTCTCAGACAGTGTACCTTTCTAGAAAGCCAGAACTAGAGTCCGTGCTGTATTCAAGGAGGAGATCACTACAGCTGGGAGTTAGGGTAATTCCTGCCTGGTTTGCAAAAAAATGTGAGAATGTCTTGCAACAGCCCAAGTAAGAGCCAGGTAGAAGGGCTAAAGTGGAGTCTGGAGGGAAGAGGGGTGGGATGGGGGCCCCACGGAGGCAGGGTCTGTACTGGTAGTTGTGGTGGTTTAGGGAGAGGGGGGAGAGAGCGGGCTCTGGGACTGAGGCCTGGATTATGGTGGAACCAGGACGGAACTAGGAGGGTCAAGAAGGAGGGAAAGCGTTGACACAAAGGGCAGACTGCGGGGCGATGCCCTCTGCCCAACAGCAACCTGAATCTGAGAGCAGGAAACAGCCAGAACGGGGACTTTTCCCGCTGAGATCGATGCTCTCCATTCCCCAGGAATGTTCTTGAGATCCCACCTCACGGCTTCCCTGATGTTCCTCCCAGTGCCTGAAATGCCTTTCCTACAACCTCCATCTATCCCGAATCCAACCAACTTTCAAGACCTAATACCTGATACCGTACAAATGTATGGGCTCCCCTTTGAGATAGCACGTGGGCTCTGGCGAAGGTAGATTCATAAAAGCTCCATAAACATTTATTTTAAATTGAACTGAGTTACACTCATTTCCTCAAGTGTTCCCACTGGGAGAGGCTATCCCAGCCTTGGAAGCAGAGACTTTCCACTGGAAATTCCCGAGGACCCAGGCAGCCGGGGGCGGGTGTGCTACACCCCATCCAGAATGACTCACTGTGGTCACCCTGTGGCCCATTTTCCACAGTGAGCTTCGGCTGAATGGATTTTCATGATGCTTCTTTTTACAACGGTCACCTCCTTACTGGAAAGGCCAAATGAAGCATGGGTTGGAAACCCTGAGCTTTACGATGTCACTGCTGAGAGTGGAAAAAGGGAATTGGAAGGGAAAAGGCAGGTCCCTCAACATGTGGCCTCACCTGGGTTGCTTTTCTCCTCCCCTGTAAGATCGCTTCCTCCATCCCCTCATGGAGCCGCAGGGCCTGTGACAAATGGGAAAAGGAGTCTGGGTCGGTGGGGACGACTTGCCCAAGGCTGCAAGACCGTGAGTCCAGGACGGAACCACAGCGCTCTTCCCCGTCAGCCGCGCAGCTGTCATGTCGGGGAAAGTCAGGAGCTCCGCGTCCTGCGGCATCACGGAAGGATGAATTCCTGAGTGTGGCTGAGTTTTAACAAATGCCTTCAGCCACGTGACCCCTTCTCCCAGCAGAGACTCTTGGGACGAGGTGCTTCTGCTCTCTCTCTGCCCATTTGTGCCCTTCCGTGTCATTCCACGTGTCCTTGATGGCCGGGGGAGGGGGCGTCAGGGAACTTGATTGTTCCCTGATTGAGAACCACCAGTCCCTTTAATCACAAACGTAAAACATTCTGTTAGTTTTTCGAACTGTAGAGTATGGGACATGTGACTCTGCCAGGCAAATACTGTGAATAACAACAACGTCCACTGTTTCTGAGATGGTCACATGTGAAGAAACGACGCGAGTGACAGATGAGTGAGCACACAAGCCTATCCACACGCACCCTTAGGGGCTGGGGGAGCTCAGGGTGGGGAGGGCAGCATCCCTGCCTGTGGCCTCTGGTGACTTTGAACTTGGCAGTCAGGCAACAAGTGAGTGACCTGCCATTCCAGTGTCATCCTTGGGTGTTGTTGGAGCAGCTCAGGCAGGTTAGCTAGGACCGCGTCCCTGTGAGTCTGTGTCTGGTGTCACCACTCGCTAGGGGCTCAGGCTCCGTGACGGTTCCTGTGGGCCCGCGGGCTGTTTCCGGGAGACACGCGAGTAACCTGGAGGAAGGAGAGCTCTGTGACGTGACTGCTCTGGACGACACGACACTCCGACTCTAACTCAGCACACTCACGTCAGAAAGTCCTTCCTGGCAGACAGACCGACTGTCCCTGCTCCTCTGAGGCCTGTCCCGGCCGCTCCTGTCACCTCCCTGGCTGCTCATGGATGAGCTGAGAAGAATCTTTGCTACGTCTTCACCCCAGGCTTGTGTGAGAGGCATGTTTTTAACTTTTGGAAAACCAGACTTGGACAGTGAAAGTGTGCGAGCCCGTGTGGGTCCTTCACAGCTATAAATGACAGTGGCCAGGCCGCCTCACTTGTTCCATCCACCACGGGAGCTCCCAAGCCAGCCTGGAGCAGAGATGTGCCCTACAGACTGTCATCTGGACGTCACCCCGGCCGTGGCCACGGGTCAGACTCCTGTCTCCGGGGGAGGGAGGAAAGCCCAGCTCTTTCTGAGAAGGAATGCTGGTTCTGGGCACAAAAGTAAGTCTCTTAAAGGGAATAAAGCTTGAAAACGTACAACGTGATGCCCTCACGGCACCCAGCGTGGGGAAGGGGCCCACGGGCCCAGCCCTCATGAGACTTGCAGTCTAGGTGACGAGAGACGATGAGTGCTTACCCTTTAACCTGACATAAAGGGACAAAGGTTACTTTGGAAACTGGCTGCACTTGAGCTGACAGCTTGAAGAAGGTCGGGAGACTTCCTTGGGTGGGCCCCCCCTGCGGTGCAGGCTGTGCAGCACGGCGTCCACGCCCGCTGCCCTGGGTGGAAGGGCACAGCGACAGAGGTCACATGGAGGATCAAGCCACAGGAGTGCTGAGCAGTCCCTGAGGGGCTGGGGTCCTCGGAGAGAAGAGACAGGAGCGAGATTTCAGGGCACAAAGAAAGTGCAGGGGCTTGGGGGCTGGTTTCCTGGACGTGTTGCGCCTCCCCAGCCTCTGGAGGGCCAGGACTACGGCGGTCACCTCAGCGCCCCGTCAACGGTGTGCTCCTGGGCTGGGTTCGCACTTGGGCTGCAGCGGTGACCAGGCTGGGGGGCTCCCCACCCTTCACTGTCTGCCCCTCCCCATACCGACAGACTTATAGGCTCACGGGGGCATTAGACACTAAATAAACACAGAACACACCGGGCAAGAGGACTAACTGTACCCAGGGAGCCCCGTGGCACACCGGGTTCCTGCCAGGAGTGTGTGCCACACGTGGCGGGAGTCCGTGGCATGTGCGGGCGTGGCCTGTCGGGTCACAGCTGCACCGGAGGCCCCGCCGCATCAGCCCCCAGGCTCTCGCTTCGGCTGAGCTGGCTCTGCGATGCTCTCTGTTCACTTAAGCCTTCCCATCTGTGGGGCCAAACTGGGAAGACCAAATTCTGGCCATAAATGGAAACATTTCGAAGGGGTCCCGTCAACGGCCAGATGAGCTGGGAGGTGACTAAGCAGGCGGAGAGAAGGAGAGCGGTCTCTCGGTGCAGGAGCGTGGCGCTCTTCCCAGAGGGCCGGCTGGGGCGCTCAGCCAGCGAGCCGGCAGCGGGGTGGGGGGCTGCCCGGGTTCTTGGCGCCTTCTGGTCAAAGGCGAACGTGGAGGATTCTCAGTTGGGTAAAGGGAAATCTCAAGGTTGGCGCTTAGAATCAGTTGAAAGTTACTGAAAAAGGACTTTCTTTTTCAAAGTTAGGACTCAGTGACGTTGGAGAACATCAAAGCCAAGCTATTTCTACGTGGATTTACACATGGCATGTGCGTACATACCACAAAGCCACTAACCATCATCAGATTTGGTCAATTTAATGAAAACCAGGCCAGAGAGATAATTATTCAGTGTTTTAAGAAACACTTTTAAGAAATCTGTTGCTATGCTGACTCTTGTTTTCCTTTCAAAATGGCAGTTTCTTTCTTTGCTTCCCATTACCGCCAGTTTTCTGCTGAGAGTCCCGCAGCCCTGCAGCACAGCGCGGACACGGCGCCGACGCGCAGGAACAACTTCCTGCACGTGCGCCCCCCGCAGGCAGGCGAGGGTCCTGCAGGGGCTCTGCTCACGCGGCTCCCAGAGGACTCCGGGCCCCTTGGAGGGTCACACAGGAAGGTCAGGAGGGGCAGAGGGCTCTCGGTGCCCACCCTGCCCCGGCGACGAGGGGCCACACAGCTGATGACTGCAGGCTCGGGACTTGGACCAGGTGGGCTGTGCGGTCCCCACCTCTGGGGCACACGGTGACACCCCGTTCCCCAGCCTTCTTGTTGGATGGAGCCCCAGAGCCGAGTCGTGACCGTGAATTCTGGGTGGAAGTGACTTCCAGCCTGCGCCACGACCCACCTCCGTGTGACCCTCCATGTGGTCTTTCCCTCACCTGCCTGGGTGCCGGGGGCTCCGGGGACGGGCCGCCCAGCGCTGGTGGGCACAGCCGTCGGGTAGAGGGATCCCAAATCCCCGAGTGTCCACAGGGCTGGACGCGCCACCCTTGCTGTCTGTGACAGCGCTCCCCACGCTGCTGCAGGCTGGGAACCTGGGGGTCCTGAGGGTGGGCCTGCTGAGGCCGCGCGGGGTCCCTGACTCTGCACCTCCTGCTGTGCCGCCCAGGCTCGGTGGATGAGAAATCCCCGAGCACAGACTCGACGGCTGAGCAGGAGTCTCAGACCTAGAGACGGAGATCCCGCCGGAAGGCAGCCAGGCATGGGGCTGTCGCCCTGAGAGGGGAGCCGAGGCTTCATCCGCTGCTGGTGCCCTCCCTGCGGCCTGCTCGGTGGGACTCCAAGGACTCTCAGCCTGAGGGTTTCTCTGTGGTTTGTAGGGGGGCGAGCGGCTACTGGGGCCTGCAAGATGGTGAAGAGGCCAGCGCAGGGCCAAGGGACAAGCCGCATTCCACTCAGAGATGGCAGAGAGGGAAAGAGCTGCGTGCTGCGCCGCGTGGGAGAGGAAGGTGCCAGGTGGCTCTCGGAAGGGTGGAGGCCCCAGCAGAGATGAACCCTGGTCAGGGCTGACCTCCAGGCTCCGGGGCTCTGGGGAACGGGGGGCTGGCTGAGACAAAAGTGCATCGCCGCCTCCAAGGACACCGGTCAGAGGGCCTTGGGCCCGAGGAGTCTGTTCCCAGAATCCCTCTGCTTGGCTCCGCATCAGCCAGACTGCACCAGGCTGTCCTGTGGATGCGCGTGATATGTGAATACAACACCTATTCTAGAAATTAAAGCTGTCAGTCATAATGGCATCAAAGGATGTGTATTACGTAGGGATAAATCTAAGAAAATAGGTGTGAGACCAGCACACTGAAAACTAGGGCTATTGCTGAGGCCAGAGAAAACTAGAAAGGCAGAGAAGTGGCCCATGTTCATGGACCAGAAGCGTCCGTGGCATCCAGCTCAGGGTTTCTCCCAAACTGATGTTCAGATTTACAGTGATCTCAGCCCATCCCACTAGGCTTGTTTGAACACACTGAGAAGTTGACTCCAAAATTTATATGGAGATTCAAAGACTTGGAATAGAAAAAATAATCTCTAGCAGAAGAACAAAATGGGAGGCTTTGTACCGCTGGGATCTGAACCTTATCAAGGGACTTTGTGCTGCGTGCACTCGTGAGCAGATGAGGGTGAGGAGGATTATTACCAAAGTGGGTTGGCCTCGCAGACGCCCTGAAAGGATGTCTGGAGCCTCTGGGACACTCCCCCCAGACCACACCTTGAGAACAGTGCAGTCATCAGATGGGCGGGAATATTCTCTGAGCCAACAGGGCCCGCTGGAGTCCAGGCCAGGCTGGAGAATGTGCATCTCTGTCCACCCCCGCCCCCCAATATCCGTCAGCTTCAGGGCCCATCACTGGGGGAGCAGGAAGCTGAGAGTCACATGTCTCCCCATAGCCGAGGAGAGAGATGGGCGAGGAGCAGGTGGGCACCCACAGCCTCCCTCGGCGCCCAGGGCTGGGCTGAGCAGGTGCCCCACGGTGAGACCTGCTCATTCTCTCGCACATGTTTGGGCGCTGCGCGGTGCTGTGGGGAGGATGCGGGTCCTGTCTTCCCGCCTGTCACCCTCCACACGTGACTGGGTCCTCACACTGCCGCCGCCTCACTTCTGTGCCCGAGACCACCGAGACCACTGAGGGAGGGCCCAGAAGGAGCTCTTACTAGAAGGGCCAGCTTCCTCCCGGCAGCCTCCCTGGATGCTTCCACGGGCACCTCAGAGGCCACGCCTCGCTGCAGAGACTGGCACGTGCTGTCTCTTGTCTGGAACAGCAAGGAGGAAGGGAAGTGTGGGTGTGGGGTGAGCAGAGGGCACACTTGGCCGCAGCCTCACCCAGCCCTGCACCGGCTCTGACGAGGCCCTACCGGGGAGCTCCTCCCCTGTCCTCCGGGGGCCCCGGGCTGGTTCCCTGCCCCTGACTTCTGATCGGGGCTCCTCTTGTAGGACACAGATAGCCGGCCTCCACCCCACCTGACCCTGTCTAGGGTCCCCACAGTGACCTGGGAGGCCCTCCCTGGTGCCAGCTGGGCATGGTGTGGGGGGGCTGTCTGCAGGGGTCCGTGGCCCCTGAGCCCCTGGCCCTTCTGCCCTCTGTACATTTCGGAAGTGAATCAGCCCTCACCTGCCGTGTCCCCAGACCCTACCCTTCCACCTGGCACCCCACAGTGAGCTCAATTCTGCGGTGAAGAGGAGGGTGAGAGAGGAAGGGCCAGGCAGGGCCGGGAAAGCCCGTCCTGTCTTGGGGCTGGCGGCCAGCGTGCAGGGCAGGTGCTCTGCGGGAAGGGTGCGTGCCAGCTCGTCTGGGAGGCCTGAGGGCTTCCAGATGTGGGGCTCCGCGTGACTCACCGAGGCGGCTGGGCTGCATGAGGCTGTCATCAGGGGTCCTCTGTGCAGGGAGAAGACGGATCCTGCCGCACATCCTCAGTCTCTACAGGCCCAGTGGCTGGCTCCCGCGGGGTCCTCCACGCAGCAGGCAGGGGGACGGGGCAGGGGGGTGTTCTCAGGGCCCAGGGGCAGGCGGTGGGGGGGACAGGGGTGGGGGGTGTTCTCAGGGCCCAGGGTCGGGGGGGAGAGGGCAGGGGAGTGTTCTCAGGGCCCAGGGTCGGGGGGGACAGGGCAGGGGGCGTTCTCAGGGCCCAGGGTGAGTCCCGCAGGCCAAGAGCATCGAGGCCCATCCGCGGGTAAAGGGGGCGCGGGCTCTGAGGGGGCTATCGGGGCAAAACCGAGTAGACGGGAGAGGCATGAGGGAGGGAGGGGGTTCACCTCGCTGGCCTCTCCCTGACCTCCCAGTTGTAGGACATTAAATAATGGTTTGGACCCCCTGCCGTCACCTTTTTTAAAGTAACACAATCAGCCTCGCACCCATGAGCAAGGGCTGCGCGCCAGGCACAAGGAACATTTCCTCCTCAGAGACCAGCAGTCTCCAAGTACACATCTTAAGGGAAACATTTTTCTGGCTGAGAGAATGTACACATTTAAACATAAAGCTAGGAGGTCCCCGAAGAGCACGTCTGTGGGAAGAGAGGCAGGCGGAGCCTCCCTGCTGGGCGGAAGCAGTAGATGGCTGCGCAGGGAGCAGATCTGATGAAATGTCCTTGGAAGACACGCTGACATTTCACAAGCCGCGAGGCTGTGTTGGGGTTCCAGGGCCGGGGTCCCCCGGGAATCCTGACACAGCTGCGGGCTGTCAGCTCACAGGCACGGGGCGGCATTCGCCTGAATTTCCTCTGGATGTTGGGCTCGCAGATGTCTGGTTATGCAAGACTCATTCCCATTTTTGGCAAAGGAAGTTGGTCAAGGAGGAAGGAGCGCCTTGGGCTGCTCCCCAGGGAGGGGGTGCGGGGGNTGTCTCTCTGGAGCAGGAAGCCTTCCCAGATTCCTCCCTCATCCCTCATCTGGCCCGGACGTGGTCATGTGCTCTTTCCTGAGCCTGGGGCGGAGGACCCACCTGCCTCCCCTGGTCTGGGCCGAGCCCCGTGGGGAACAGTCAGTTACCAGGAAGCTGGAGGAGCAGACGGTGGGTGGGCGGGCGCAGGCCCTGCCCTGCGGGGTCTCACCCGTGATCACAAGGTCATAAGCAAGCCCACGGGGCAACAGTAATGGTGCTTAGAGTCCTCGTCCTCAGTGAGCATTTAGAAATGGAGGGGGGCTTTTATTTATTTATGTATTTAGGTTTTTTTCTTAAATAGTTTATTGTCAAGTTGCTTTCTGTGTAACACCCAGTGTTCATCCCCACAAGTGCCCTCCTCCATGCCCATCTCCCCCTCCCCCNGACCTAATCCTTATATACCTATACGTGCAAACATATGGTATCTGTCCTTCTCTGCCTGGAGAAGGGCTTTTAAAAATCATATTCTTGGGGCTCCTGGGTGGCCCAGTCAGTTAAGCATCCAACTTCAGCTCAGGTCATGATCTCACAGTTCATGGGTTCCAGCCTCACGTCGGGGTCCATGCTCAGCTCATAGCTTCAGAGCTTGGAGTCCGCTTCAGATTGTGTGTCTCCCCCACCCCCCCTACTTTCTCTCTCAAAAATAAATAAACATTACAAAATTATTTAAAAATATTTTTTAATGTGTTTATTTCTGAGAGAGAGAGGCAGCATGAGCAGGGGAAGGTCAGAAATAGAAGGAGACACAGAATCCGAAACAGGGTCCAGGCTCTGAGCTGTCAGCACAGAACCCGATGCGGAGCTCGAACCCACAAACTGTGAGATCACGACCTGAGCAGAAGTCAGACAGTTAACTGACTGAGCCACCCAGGCGCCCCAAGACGTATTTAATTGCTGAGTATTTAATCATGTGCTATACCGCAGTTTATTTACACAATCACTTGTTCATGGACATTTCCAGTCCATCAGCTGGTTGTTTCCAGTTCGGGGCCTTGTGAATAAAACTGCTATACACACTGGTGCGGAACCTCTGTGATGCTGCCTCTGGGTTTCTCGAGAGCAAATGTGTGGAACCGAATGGCTGATCATATAGGCAGTGCACGGTTAAGCCTCAAGGAACTGACAGTTTCCCGAGTGTCTGTGCCATTTTACATTCCCACCTGCAGGCGGGAGAGCTCCCGCCCACATCGGCATCGAACATTTGCTGCAGTTTTAGCTCTTATCGTGCTATCTTATCAGAGCTTTAACTTGCATTTTCCCAGGGGCACTTCCTGCTTCATGACTGTACCCAGGACCGGCCAGTCATAGATCCTTTCTTGGGAAAGGTCTGTTCTAATCATTTGCCTCCCTTTTAAAAAAACTTTTTATTTTGACATAGTTTCAGATTCACAGAGAAGTTGCTAATCTAGTACAGAGTTCCCATGTACTGCTCACCCAGTTTCCCCAGGGATATTATCCTACACAACATCATGGAAACCAAACCGATCCAAACCAGGAAACAGTCATTGGCACCAAACTACAGACCTTGTTTGGACTTCTTCAGTTTCCTCTCTGTCTTTCTTGAGTTCATGACTCTGTAGACTCGTGTGGCCGTGACCACAGTTGGGGTGTAGAAGTTTTCCATCACCCCAAAGGAGCTCCCTCAGGCTATCCTGTGATAGTCACGCACCCCCTCAACCCCCGTCCCGGAAAACCCCTATTCTGCTCTTTATATAATTTTGCTATTTTAAGAATGTTATATAAATGGAACCATACAACGTGTAATCTTTTGAGGTTGAATTTTCTTTTTTTTTCCTTTTTCTGTCTTTTATAGTTTATTGTCAAGTTGGTTTCCATATAACACCCAGTGCTCATCCCCACAAGTGCCCTCCTCCATGCCCATCTCCCCCCTCCCCCCCACACCCATCAGTCCTGT
>NW_027528796.1:684175-689680 GCF_008692635.1 Crocuta crocuta
AGTCTTCTGATTTGCTCATTTTAGCCACTTTGACTAGTGTGAGGTGGTATCTCAGTGTGGTTTTGATTTGTATTTCCCTGATGAGGAGGGATGCTGAGCATCGTTTCATGTATCTGTTGGCCATCTGGATGTCCTCTTTGGAGACGTGTCTGTTCATGCCTTCTGCCCATTTCATCACTGGATTATTTGTTTTTCAGGTGTGGAGTTTGGTGAGTTCCTTATAGATTTTGGTTACTAGCCCTTTATCTGGTATGCCATTTGGAACTATCTTTCCCCATTCTGTCAGTTGCCTATTAGTTTGATTGTTTCCTTTGCCGCGCAGAAGCTTTTTATCTTGATGAGGTCCCAATAGTTCATTTTTGCTCTTGATTCCCTTGCTTTTGGGGATGTGTCAAGTAAGAAATGGCTGCGGTTGAGATCAAGGAGGTTGTTTCCTGCTTTCTCCTCTAGGGTTTTGACAGTTTCCTGTCTCACATTCAGGTCCTTCATCCATTTTGAGTTTATTTTTGTGTGTGGTGTGAGAAAGTGATCTAGTTTCATTCTTCTGCACGTTGCTGTCCAGTTCTCCCAGCACCATCTGTTAAAGAGGCTGTCTTTTTTCCACTGGATACTCTTTTCCTGCTTTGTCAAAGATTAGTTGGCCATAGATTTGTGGGTCCAATTCCGGGTTCTCTATTCTATTCCATTGGTTTGTGTGTCTATTTTTGTGCCAATACCATACTGTCTTGATGATGACAGCTTTGTAGTAGAGGCTAAAGTCCGGGATGGTGATGCCTCTTGTTTTGGTGTTCTTCTTCAATATTACTTTGGCTATTCGGGGTCTTTTGTGGTTCCATACAGATTTTAGGATAGTTTGTTCTAGCTTTGAGAAGAATGTGGTGCAATTTTGATTGGGATTGCATTGAATGTGTAGACTGCTTTGGGTAGTAATGACATTTTAACAATATTTATTCTTCCAATCCATGAGCATGGAATGTTTTTCCATTTCTTTGTGTCTTCTTCAATTTCCTTCATAAGTTTTCTATAGTTTTCATCATACATATCTTTTACATCTTTGGTTAGGTTTATTCCTAGGTATTTTATGGTTTTTTGTGCAATTGTGATGGGATCAGTTTCTTGATTTCTCTTTCTGTTCGCTTCATTATTGATGTATAAAAATGCAACCGATTTCTGTATGTTGATTTTGTACCCTGCGACTTTGCTGAATTTGAGGTTGAATTTTCTATCCTTATAATGCATTTGAAATTCAAGCAAGTTGTTGCATGTATCAATAGTTTGTTCACTTTAAACACTTTTTTTTATTATTGATGTGTAGTTGGCATACACTGTTATGTTAATTTCAGATGCATGACTTAGTGTTTGGACAATTCTGTACATTACACAGTGTTCACACCATTAAGTGCAGTCACCAACTATCACCACACAAGGTTACTACAGTGTTATGGACTGTATTCTCCAGCTGTACTTCTCATGCTTATGACTCATTTATTTTATAACTGAAAGTTTATACCTCTTCATCCCCTTCTCCTACTTCCCAATTCCCCACCCCTCCCCTCTGACAATCACCAGTTTATTCTCTGTATTTGTGTATTTTAGTTTTTTGTTTGTTTGCTCATTTTGTTTTTTAGATTCCATGTGTAAGTGAAATCATATGGTTTTTGTCTTTCTCTGTCTGACCTATTTCACTTAGCATAATGCCCTCTAGATCCATGCATGTTGTTGAAAATGGCAAGATTTCATTCTTTTTGATGGCTGAGTAATACTTCAGTGTGTGTGTGTGTGCATGCATACGTGTGTGCATACCATGTTTTCTTTATCCATTCATCCATCAGTGGACACTTGGGTTGCTTCCATATCTTGGCTATTGTAAATACTGTTACAATAGACACAGGGGTGAATGTGTCCCTTTGAATTAGTGTTTTTGTTTTCTTTGAGTAAATGCCCAGTAGTGGAATTACTAGATCATGTGGTATTTCTATTTTATCTTTTTGAAGATCGCCTGTTCCTTTTTTTATTGCTGAGTAGTATTCCATATTATGGATGTACCACAGTTTATTTACTTGTTGAAGGAGGTTTGCATTTCGGGAATAAACTCTACTTGGTCATATTATTTTTATATATTGTTGTATTTTATTTGCTAAAATTGTGCTGATGATTTTTCCATCTTTGTTATTTGGGAATATTGGTGTAGTTTTCTTTGTGTGTGTGTGTGCTACCTTTATCTAGTTTTGACATCCGCATAATGCTGGCCT
Organism: Crocuta crocuta; assembly: GCF_008692635.1. NCBI lineage: Eukaryota > Metazoa > Chordata > Mammalia > Carnivora > Hyaenidae > Crocuta > Crocuta crocuta. Next base: position 686,428 of record NW_027528796.1, read on the forward strand.
CATAAAATCACTTGGAAAGTGTTCTTTCATATTTTCTGGAAGAGAATAAGTAGAATTAGTGTTACTTCTTCTTTAAATGTTTGGGAGAATGTATTAGTGCAGCCATCTGGGCCCAGATATTTCTTGTTTTGTAAGGTTTTAAACTAAAAATTTAATTTCTTTAAGAGTTGTAGAACTACTTAGATCATGTGTTTCACCTTGAGTGCATTTTGGTACTTGGCAGTTTTTGAGGAATTGGTTCATTTCCTCAAAATGGAGTTGTTGATTTTATGTGTGCAGCTTTTTTATTTGTTTGTTTTTAGCATTGCCTATTTTCCTTTTCATATCTGCAGTGTCTGTAATTTTGGTGCCTCTTCTTTCATTCCTGACAGTGATAATTTGTGTCTCCTCCCGTTTTTTGGTTGGTTTTGCCAAATTTGTATTGCTCTTAATTGTCTTAAAAACGCAGCTTTTGTTCCCACTGATTTTCTCTATTGTGTTTTGTTTTAAATTTCATTGATTTCTTCGTTTTTATTTTTTTTCCTTCTACTTGATTTCAAATCATTTTGTTCTTTTAAAGTAGATTCTTTTTTAAAAGAGTTTTATTTATTTATTTTTGAGAGAGAGAGAGAGAGAGAGAGAGAGAGAAAGTGGGGGAGGGAGGAGAGAGAGACAGAGAATCCCAAGCAGGCTCACCATTCTCAATGCAGAGCCTGAGGTGGGGCTCGAACTTTTAAACCACGAGATTGTGACCTCAGCCAAAATCAAGAGTTGAATGCTTAACTGACTAAGCCACCCAGGTGCCCCCTTTTCAAGTAGATTCTTGAGGTGAAAGCTTTGTTATTATTTTGAGATCTTTCTTATTTTCTAATATTTAGTGTTAGAAATTTTACTGTAAAGACTACTGTAGCTGCATACCATGGGTTTTGTTATACTTTCACTTTTATTCAGTTAAATATAATATTTAATTTTTCTTGAGACTTACTCTTGGTCCATAGATTATTTAGAAGTATGTTGCTTAATTTTTAAGCATTCAGAGATGTTTCTTCTTATATTTCTGTTATTATTACCTAGCTTGATTCCATTATGGTTAGAGAACATACTCTTCATTTCTCTTATCTTTGTTAAAAATTTTTTAAAGATGATGAGTATCATTTATCTTGGTAAAGGTTCCATGTGCATCTGAAAGATGTTTGCTTTCTGCTCTGGTTAGGTCAGCCAGGTGCCACTGGTTGGCAGTCATATGCAATTCTTCTTTATCCCTGCTGATTTTCTGTTTGTTCTGGAAGAGAAGTGTTGATATCTTCAACTACAATTCTGCAGTTGCCTATTTTCCCTTCCAGTTCTGTCTTCACAAATTTTGCTTCACGTATTTTGAAGCTGTGTTGCTAGGTACACATTTAGCATTGTTATGTCTTCTTGGTGAATTCACCCTTTTATTATCAGTTTTCCTCTTGATCTGTGATAGTTTGTTTTCGCCTGAAGTCCACTTGATCTGTTATTAATAGATGCAACCCAGTTATTTTGATCTGCGCTTGCATGGTATATCTTTTTCCATCCTCTTAACACTTACTGATACTATATTTGAAGTGAGTTTCTTGTAGATAGCACTTTGCTGAGTGAATTTTTAAAAAATTCATTCTGATAACCCCTGTATTTTACTTGAGACCATTTACATTTAATGTAATTATTGACATGTTTGGATTCAGGCTTACCATTTCATTTTACTTTTGTTGTTTTCTCCTTCCATTTTTTTATTCTTCTGTTTCTTCATTCTTGCTTTTGTTTTGGTTATTTGAACATTTTTAAACATTTTATTAAACACCCTAAAAACATTTTTAACATTCTATTTTAATTTATCTATTGTATTGTTTATTAAAAACTTTTTAGCAGTTTCCCAGCAATTGCCATATGTCTACATAACCTTTCACAGCCTCTTTAGAATCAATATTTTACCATTTCATGTGTTTTGTAGAAATCCTACCACCATGTAGGATCGTCCTTTATGTTGTACTTATCTGTGCTCCACTGAAAACTGAACACATGCTGCAAACCCCATGAGAATATTATAGGATTTGGCTTTAATCATTAACATTTTAAAGAACTGAAGTGGGAAAGAAATCTATTATCACGTCTATTGCTCTTCTTTCGGCAATCTTCCTTATGTCTGAGAAACTTCTTTTGGCCACTGTTTTAGGGAATGTTCCCTGATGGCAAAGTATCTTAGTTTTTCTTCATCTAAGAATATCTGTATTTCATGTTCATTCTTGAAGGTTATTTTTGCTGTGTATAGAATTCTGAATTGGTGTTCTTTTCTTTCCCCCACTTGAAAAATACTCCACTTCCTTCTGGCCTCCGTAGTTTCTGATGTGAAATCTCTAGTCATTCTAATTGCTGTTCTTTTGTAAGTAATGTGTCATTTTATCTGGTTGCATTAAAGATATTTTTCTTTGCCTTTAGTTTTCAGAAGTTTGATTGTGAGATGTCTGAGTGTGGATATATTTAGGTGATTTTGCTTGGAGTTCATCAGCTTTGTGAGTCTCAGAAGGAGAGAAGTATTCTGGCAGAGACTTCCAAGACTGGACCTGTCTGCAGAGCTACATGTGAAGAAATTTAAGGTTCTGCAAAAAGTAGCTGCAAGAACCTAGTGGGCTAAGTTTTACTTGGTATTTTCCAAGATATGGTTTGGTCAGGCTAACCAAGTAGATGGCGACAATAGAAGTCCCAGGTTCTTGATGTGTATGGTAGCTCCCACTGGGGCCAGCCCTTGGCTCCTGGGTCGGATGAGCGCACCGTTCCTTGGTCATTGGGAGCACACATGGTGACATAAAGGGCTTGAGCTGGAATGACCCCTTTCCTCATCACTGATCTGGGAGGAGGCAACTTTAGACAGATAAAGCCAATGGACATCATCATGTTGGCCAACTTCCCATAGATGCCTCCAAATGGGCAAGGCAGTTTATGCCCCATGACCCTCGGCTGGGGACTAAGGTAGGGTGGAAGTGGGGAGGAGAAGGCACCCAGCAGAAGTCCGTGGTGAGCTGGCCCAGGTGGAGAAGATGATAAGCAATGCAGTCAAGTGCTCTGTAAAGATGTAGCCCACTGCTTTCTGCAACTACCCCTCATGGGCTCTCTTCCTCCCCGGGACCAGCCTGTCTCCCCTGGGGCTTTAGGGACTGAGGCTCTACTGACGAGGCTTCCTGGACACTAGTGTCTGTGTCCTGGATGGATGAGCAAAGGCTGAAAACAGAAGGGGGGGGGGGGGACCGAGAGG
>NW_027528796.1:689730-700513 GCF_008692635.1 Crocuta crocuta
GGTGAAGATTTTAAAGGCAGAGATGCTCCAGGAGACACAAGGACTGGGGGTGGACCCCTGAGCAGGTGCAGATGTGCAAGAGGTGGCCCTGGCTGAGATATAGATGGCCAGGGAGCTGGAGGCCCAGGGGACAACCACAGGGCCCCCCTAGATGTTGGCTATAGGGCAGGATGCAGGGAGGCCCCAGATTTGGGTCCCAGTGACACACAGGTACCTTGTGAGGTGGAGCTGGAGGGGAGGAGGGAGGACCGTGGATCCGTACTCAGAAAGAGGCACTGGGGCCCCTGTACGGGGCAGGGCTGGCTCGTGGGGGGTCAGGCCAGGGCGGCAGCGCAGCATAGGACACAGGCATGAAGCACGGGTGCTCGTAAAATGGTGTCATGTGATGAGGCAGTGAAGAACTTTGAGTGTTCATTACCTTTGCTTTTAATAGTATTTATTTGATTATAAGCTTGTATAATTTGATTTTTTATAATGGCTGTGTTTAGCAGCAAGCTCTCAAAATTCCTGAAACCATGTTAGTTCAGTGCCCATGTGAGCTCTGGCACAGACCCTGGGTGTGGGCGTGGCAGTGGGAAGACCATCCAGGGGGTGGGGTGAGCCCTGGCTGCAGGACAGAGCTCCTGGGGCCATGGGTCAGCCTTGGAGGACATGAGGGGATGTGGGCCCCGGGGCCTCAGGCCTGGATCCCAGCTTCTGCTGGGTGGGGACCTGGGGCCTCTGCTGCTTGCTGACTCACTGGGTCCATGGCGAGATCTGGGTCACTCACTTCCTTGTGACTCACGGCTTGGCCATTGCCGCCTCCAGGCTACTTTGCATCTGAGGGACATGGCTTACTGCTGGCTGTCCTAGTGCTGCTTGGAGGCCCCCCTCCTTCCTTACAGTCTGTCCAGCTCCTACCCAGAGCAGGACAGGCCTGCAGGGCCAAGTCTCTGAGGACGTGAGGCTTGCTTGGGAACAAGCTCTCTGTGGGTTTCCGTGAGGCCCTGCGGGAGGTGGAGCCAGGGAGTTCCAGGGCCAGGAATCAAGAGCTTCAGAGGCCTGGATGCCATCACAGGCCACACGCTAACCACTAGCCTCATCCACGTTCATTCCTTCCTTCCTTCCTTCCTTCCTTCCTTCCTTCCTTCCTTCATGCTTCAACAACTCTTCCAAGAGCCTTCCTCTTGGAGGATGAACATGTACGCTGTGGGACAAGACTCGAGACTGAATCCTCCTGGCCACAGGTGGCCGGCGCCAAGAGGGTCAGCCCTGGGTGGCCAGGTAGGCGGGGAGCAGCCTTCGTCATGGAAACTGCCGGAACATTGAATCGACGTCTGCATCACCCAGCAAAAGCCCTGGAAACATCTCCACTATGAGCTCTAGCCACACCTTCACTGGCTGCATACATTTAAAATAATTGTTCTAAGAGGTATTCCTACTTTGTTTTGTAGTTACCAAAATATTTGTGACGGGTAAGTCAAATCCTGGGCAAGTTATTTTTGTAGTCATTCAAGTCAGACAGCGTGGGTTCGCATCCTGGGTTTGCATCCTGGGCCTGTGAGCTTGAGCTGCTGTTCAGCGGTTCTGACCCAAAGTGACGCCCTGCATGCCCAGGGGCTGCTCAAGGCGCAGCCGGATGAGAAAGCGTTTGGGAAAGGGATGGCCTATAGCACGGGGACAAAGGAGCTCATTTCTTAACTCAAGGACATCTTTCAGCTTAGGAGTTTCCGAGGGTCTTAGGTGTTCTCTTGGAGAGGAGGTGGGGTCCCGTCCTGGGTCCTGGGAGAACCCCAGACCTGCAGGGAACCCTGCTCCCTCTCTCTGCCCGGAAGAAAGAAACGGTCTGGATTTGCTCAGCCCGCCTGGGGGTGGGGCCTGTCCATCTCCACGTGGACCTGGGTTGCGGTGTCCAGGCGGGTGGGCCGGTGGGTCTCCGTGGACCGGAAGCCCCAGGCCGGGTCACTGGGGAGGAAGGCCCTCGGGCCCCCCAGCCCTGGCCCCCTGCGCCGGGCCTCACGGCTTGTACTTCTGTATTCGGGATTGTCTGATGGGCTTCCGTCCAGCCTCTGGAAGGCAAGCTCCGGAGGGCAGGCCCAGCGCTTTCCCTCAGTCGTGGGATCGTGCCCGGGAGCGCCCCGCCACCCCCTCCCTCTCTCTGGCTTCTCTCCACGTTCTCTGCTCGCACCCTGCCCCCCTGCCCGGATGCTCCGGGAGCCTCGCCCTCCTCTCGCTGCTTCTCCGCCAGCCCTGTCGCACAGCCAGCCTCCTTTACCCTGGGGAAGCTGCCGGGCCTGGAGCGCCGGGGCCGCACTGTCCTGGGGCCCGCGTGGGAGGAGAGCCGCGCTGCGGGAGGCGGGACGCGAGCCCTCTGGGGCCCGGGGCGCCCGCAGGCCCTGCCCCCGACGGCGGCTTTCTGCGGAAGCTGAGGGCTCCGTGGGACGGAGCCCAGACTGGGCTGCGGTTTGGAAGCAGTTTGGGAAACTGGAGGCGGATGGCAGCGTTGTGGCGATTTCAGAGTCTGGTTATCGGAGCTCCGTCCCTGTTCGGAGACCAGGAAACTGCCCTGTCTGCACCTGCTCCGGCCACAGTTCTGGAAGCCACACCTGGGAGGCGGGCCAGGTTGTGCCAGCTTCTGCCCGGAGCCCCCCAGCCCAGCGCCGCCCACCCAGGCCGGCAGGCCTCCTCGGAGCTGCTCACCAGCTGCCCACCGTCCTGGGCACAGAACCTCCAACAGGCTGGCCTCACATCCCCTCGGGACCGCGTGGGGCGCTCTCCCTCCCCACCCCTGCCCCAGTCCTGTCTGCCACCAGTGCCCTTTCGGCCCTCCTTACGGTCGGGACCACCACCGCTCCCTCCACACCCTTCACGGTGGGGCCAGCTGGCCTCACCCTGGACTCAGCTCACGCCTGGACCCTGGTTTTCTGATTTATCGACTTGGGGCGCAGGCACATCGACCAGGACGAAGTTTCTCCAGCTGACAACAAGAGCAACGTTTATTTGTTGCCGTGAACTCAAGACCGAATTTCTGCCCACCCTCACCCTCAGACCTCAGTCAAGGACAAGACTTTCAGAAGCTGGCAGGCCCGGGAGACGGCCGGTCCGCACCCAGGAGAGAAGCCGCAGGGCTCCCAGGGGGGCCCCGGGCTACTGGGTGGGGGGAGCTCCGGATGATGGCTCCTGCCAACCGACCCTCACTGCAGAAAACCACACCCAAGCCCCTTCTAATGCCCAGTTGGTAGAAATCTTCACCAACACTACCTTGTGAGATGGTATTCAAAACTCCAAAGACACCCCTTCCACTGAGCCAGCAGTCTACACAGCATGTCCCAGTGATTCCCCAAAACCCTCATTTCCTGAGGGGGATGGATACTGTCCATGCAGCTGCCTCTGCAGTGGTCTTTAAGTGGGATTTCTCTTTTACTGGACTTTTAAAAGAACATTTTTATTTATTTTATTATTTTATTTTATTATTATTTTTGAGACAGAGAGCGTGTGAGAGCGGAAGTGGGACCGGCATAGATGAAGAGAGAGAATCCCAGGCAGGCTCCATGCTCAGCAAGGAGCCCATTGCAGCGTTCGATCCCACGACCCTGGGATCATGACTTGAGCTGAAATCAAGAATTGGACGCTTAACCGACTGAGCCACCCAGGCCCCCTCAAAAATTTATTTTTAAATCTTCATGCAATAACAAATGCCTAAAGCCGTGTGAAACCCCCAGACCGGGGCGCAGAATAGTTTCCTCTTCCCCCAAATTCCTTGGTGCGACCCTTCGAGGCAAACACTGCCTCTCCCTGTGGCCGCCGATCTCCCCATGACCCCGCGGCTCTGCCCTCCAGGGCACCCCTCGGACGGAGGCCCGAGCACAGCGCACCGCCTTTGCTCCCGGCTCCGTTCCCTCGGCACCGTCAGCCGGGTTGTTGGGTGTGTCCACAGCTCCTCCGTGTAGAGTCCCTTCTATGCTGTGACAAAGCCCACAGCTGCTGAGAGGCACTGGGCGTTCGGAGTCTGGGGTGATTATGAACAATGCTGCTGTAAGCATTCATGTATGAGTTTTTGTTGTAAACACAGGTTTTCATTTCTCTAAGATTAATCCTAGGCCTGGGTGTGCTGGCTCGTATGGTAAGTGTGTGTTTAACTTGATAAAAACCGCCAAGCAGTCTTCCAGAGGGGCCGGGCCAAGCCTTAGCCCGCCAGCCCGGCCTGAGGGGCCCCACTGGTCTGCATGCTCGAGCACTTGATGCTGAGAGGTTTATTTTCTGTTATTTTGGTTTTTTAATGTTAGCTAGTCTGTGTGGTGTGTGGTGGTATCTCGTGTGATTATTTTGCATTTCCTGACGATCGGTGTTGTTGGACATCTTTTCCTGTGCTCACCTGCAATCCTGAATATTCCGTGGTGACCTAATGTTTTTACACTTATGTTAATTGGGTTGCTGGTTTTCTTACTGTTGAGTTTTGAGAGTCTTTCATCAGATAAGAGATTTATGATCATTCTCTCCCAGACTGTGACTTGCCTTTTTAATTTCTTCAAAGTGTCTTTCAGAGAGCAAGGTTCTTACTTTTGATGAAGTCCAATGTATCAGTTCTTTCTTTTATCAGTCGTGCTTTCGGGCTGTGTCTAAGGCTCCTTGTCTAACATGGGGTCGTACAGACTTGCATCTCCTGAGGGCTGTGCATGCATTCAGGACGGGCCCACTTTGGTGAGTCTTCGGTGAGGAGCGGTGAGGCCCGGCTCCTGTGGTGCCCTGTGCTTTCTTTCTGCATCAGGATGGAGACGTCCCAGCAGCCTTTACTGGAGAGTCCTTCCTCCATTGAGCTGCATTTTCCTCTTTATCATAGGGTCCAATTTTTCAAGGGGAGATGGGAGTCCAGGGACAAGCTCGGGTGGTTTCCAGGAGGGTCAAGTTCAAGGCCCTTCGTGTGTCAGCAGAGGGCTGTCCAACCCTTCCGGCCTCCAGGGACGAGGGGCCTGGGGTAGACCAGCCCCCCGTCCCTCTCACGATGGGTCCGGAACCTCTGAGTTGCTGTCACGTCGTCTGGCTCCACTGTCCTTGTTAGTCCCGCCCCTCCGTGCCGGGCCCTCCTGCCTCTGCGTCCCAGCAGCTGGCCCTTCGTCCACGACGCTTTCCCACCCCGCCTCTGCCAACCTGGAGCCTGCGGGGCGCACACGCCACCTGCACCCAGGCACACCAGCCACGTCCCCAGCAAACCTCCCTGTCCTGGGCCCAGCACGGCAACTCAGCCCCGGGTCCCTGACGGGTCCCCACAGGCCGTGCTGTGAGTGCTCTGAGCAGGGGCCTCTCCTCCACAAAGGCCTGGCCCCCCTGGCCGGGGACCCTGAAGCCTGTCCTTCCAGGCAGTCCTGTGTTTCATCATGATGAGAGGTTTCCTGTAATGCTGGATGTTCACACAGCCTCCAAAATTTGAGTAAATGTTTACATTTCAGACCAATTCACTGGCAAATATTCCTAAAAAGAGTTAGTGGCTTCCAGAGGAAGGAACTTTCTGTGGATGTTTGCACCTATTTTTATTTTTAAATTTTATTTATTATTATTATTATTTATGTATTTTAATTTTTAATGTTTATTTTATTTTTGAGAGCAAGACAGTAGAGTACGAGCTGGGGAGGGGCAGAGAGAGAGGGAGACACAGAACCTGAAGCAGCTCCAGGCTCTGAGCTGTCAGCACAGAGCCCGACACGGGGCTCGAACCCACAAACCGTGAGATCATGACCTGAGCCAAAGTCGGATGTTTAGCCAAATGACCCAGCCAGGTGGCCCTGGGCCTATTTTTAAGTTAAGATGGAATGTCCAGTAGAAAAGCCTCGGGCCTGAGCGCACAGAGCCGTGGATGCCCCCGCTGGTGCTCATGGTCCCCTCCAGGTTAGGTGCGTCTCCAGGGCCTCAGCCCCCACGTCGCCGTCACCAGTGGTGCGGTTCCTGTCACCGGCATTGACTTCATGTAAACCAGGAGCTCCCTGCGTCTGGATTATACCGCCCGGTGTCGTGTCTCTGACACCACCCATGCGGCGAGCGTGCCGGTGGCTCGTCCCTCCGTAACGGCAGCGCACCTGCTCACCTGTTTGCGCTTAGTGGCCGTGTGAGTGTTGCTGCCGTGGGTGCTCACAGCACGGAGACCCGCCGACAACATCCGGGCTGCTGGTTGCTCCGCATCCTTCCAACACTTGGTTTAATCGAAATCATTTTGGTGGATGTTTAGTGATATCTCATCATGCTTTTAGTTTGTATTTTCTTGATAAACAATGAAATGAAGCACTTTTCAGATGGTTATAAGCTTTCTGAATAATTTTTTTGGTGACTTAAACCAACACAAATTTATTATCTTACATTTCTATAAGCTAAAAACCCAAAATGGGTCTTACTGGGCCAAGATCAAGGTATTGATGGGCTACACCCCCCGCTGAGGCTCTGGGGGAGGGGAGAAAACCCATTTTCTTGCTGTTCGAGGCTTCTGGAGCCTGTTGTATTCCTCAGCTCATAGCCTCCTTTTTCCATATTCAAAGCCTACAGTGGAGGGCTGAGTCCTCTGATCTCTTCTGCCCCTCTTCCATTAAGGACCTTGTGATTACATTGGGTCCCTAGGGTTAATCAAGGATAATCCTCTTATCTTAAGGTCGACTGAGTGACAATCTTCATTCCACATTCAACCCAATTCCTGGTTGCCCAATTCCTGGTTGCCACGTAACCTAGTGAGTTCACTGGTTCCAGAGATTTGGATGTGGGCGGCTTTGGGGAGTTGCTACTCCGCCTGCCACAGATATTTCACCGAGTATAGAATTCATGGCTTTTTTTCTTCCATCGTTTTGTCCTCTGGTTTGCGTTGTTTCTACTGAGAGACATGTTTGAATTCTTGTCTTTGTTCCCCTGGAAGTAATGTGTCTTTTTTCCTCTGGCCACTGTTAACACTTTTCCTTGATGTCACTGATTTTTAGCAATTTGACTCTGATGTGCTTTGATGATTTTTCTTTGTGTTTATCCTGCTTGGGGTTTATTGTGGGTTTTTTTTTTTTTTTTTGTCTGTAAATTTATAGTTTTTATCAAATTTTGGGAAAAATTCAGCCATAATTTATTCAAATAATTTTTCAGAGTTTTCCTCCTCTCCCTTCTGGAGAGGGAGCCCCTTCCGGAACTCTGATCTTACTAGACCACTTGTGTTGTCACACAGGTTACTGGCAGTCACCTCAGTCTTTTCTTCGGTGTTTTAAATCTTTCTCTGCTTCAGTTTGACTTTTTTTAACGTTTATTCAGTTTTGAGAGACATGACATGTCTCCAGAGGCAAGGGAAACAAAAACGAAAATGAACTATTGGGACCTCATCAAAATAAAAAGCTGCACAGCGAAGGAAACAAGGCAACCGACGGAATGGGAGAAGGTATTTGAAAATGACATATCAGATAAAGGGCTAGTATCCAAAATTTCTACAGAACTTATCAAACTCAACACCCAAACAACAAATAATCCAGTGAAGACATGAGCAAAAGACATGAATAGACACTTTTCCAAAGAAGACATCCAGATGGCCAACCGACACATGAAAAAATGCTCAACATTACTCTCATCGGGGAAATACAAATGAAAACCACAATGAGATACCACCTCACACCTGTCAGAATGACTATCATTAAGAACTCAGGCAACAACAGATGTTGGCGAGGATGTGCAGAAATATTTCTTTTACACTACTGGTGGGAATGCAGACTGGGGCAGCCGCCCTGGAAAGTAGTATGGAGGTTTCTCAAAAAAATTAAAAATAGAACTACCCTATGACCCAGCAATTGCACTACTAGGTATTTATCCAAGGGATACAGGTGTGCTGTTTTGAAGGGGCCCATGCACCCCAATGTTTATAGCAGTGCTATTGACAAGTGCCAAAGTATGGAAAGAGCTCAAATGTCCATGGATGGATGAATGGATCAAGAAGATGTGGTACATATATACAATAGAGTATTACTCAGCAGTCAAAAAGAATGAAATCTTGCCATTTGCAACTGCATGGATGGAACTAGAGGGTAGTATGCTAAGCAAAATTAGTCAGTCAAAGACAAATATCATAGGACTTCACTCATATGAGGACTTTAAGATACAAAACAGATGAACATAAAAGAAGGGAAGCAAAAATAATGTAAAATCAGGGAGGGGGACAAAACCTGAGAGACTCTTAAATATAGAGAGCAAACAGAGGGTTGCTGGACGGGGTGTGGGGGGGGATGGGCTACATGGACAAGGGGCACTGAGGAGGACACTTGCTGGGATGAGCACTGGGTTAGTTATATGTAGGGGATGAATCACTGGAATCTACTCTTGAAATCATTGTTGCACTAGATGCTAACTAACTTGGATGTAAATTTAAAAATAAATTTAAAAAAATAGAAAGGGAAAAAAAATCCATGACAAGAAAATGTGGCTTCCAAAATACTGCCTTCTTAACAAGGATTTATTTCATGCCTACTATGCACTGGGCTGTTCACAAGGCCAAGCAAGGACAGGGTCGTCCCAGGGCGTGTCACAAGGTTCTGTAGTGGCAGGCGGCAATGACAGAGGCACAGCGGTCATGGGGCCCAGAGCCCAGGATTCTCAGCTCAGCTCGCCTGACCAGCCACCAAGCCACCTGACAAAGGAGCTGACTGTCCACACTGGAAGTGATATGGTGAGGCCAGACTCGGTGATCTCTTTAAAAGTGCTTCATCAAGAGTAAAATGGGACCCCTCCTCTCCCAGCCTACGCCGCCCCCTGCTCCTCCCCTGACCAGGGTCTATCCTGGTGGTCTCCCTCTCTTCTTTGATCTTGTTGTGAGGAGCCAGTACTCAGAGGACACAAAAAGATGAGAAGAAAGGGACTTGGGCCCACGTCAGTTCCCGTCATGTGATGCCCCTGTCATGGAAGTTACAGAAGTGACATTGGTAGGAAAGGAAGCGTAAGGACCCTGAAAGCCTGCTACCGTATTAAAACACTGCTCACATGGCAAAAATGGTCAAAATCAACTTTTAAAGAGCTCTGGAAATTGGTGAAAACTTGCAACAATCGGAAGAGTGTTTATTCAAGTCAACCCATGGAATCTCAGTAAGAACGTGAGCACCGTGGAGTTTTAATTTGCTGTAGTCCCATCCTTCAGCACCCCCCCCCCCANTCCAGTGAAGACATGAGCAAAAGACATGAATAGACACTTTTCCAAAGAAGACATCCAGATGGCCAACCGACACATGAAAAAATGCTCAACATTACTCTCATCGGGGAAATACAAATGAAAACCACAATGAGATACCACCTCACACCTGTCAGAATGACTATCATTAAGAACTCAGGCAACAACAGATGTTGGCGAGGATGTGCAGAAATATTTCTTTTACACTACTGGTGGGAATGCAGACTGGGGCAGCCGCCCTGGAAAGTAGTATGGAGGTTTCTCAAAAAAATTAAAAATAGAACTACCCTATGACCCAGCAATTGCACTACTAGGTATTTATCCAAGGGATACAGGTGTGCTGTTTTGAAGGGGCCCATGCACCCCAATGTTTATAGCAGTGCTATTGACAAGTGCCAAAGTATGGAAAGAGCTCAAATGTCCATGGATGGATGAATGGATCAAGAAGATGTGGTACATATATACAATAGAGTATTACTCAGCAGTCAAAAAGAATGAAATCTTGCCATTTGCAACTGCATGGATGGAACTAGAGGGTAGTATGCTAAGCAAAATTAGTCAGTCAAAGACAAATATCATAGGACTTCACTCATATGAGGACTTTAAGATACAAAACAGATGAACATAAAAGAAGGGAAGCAAAAATAATGTAAAATCAGGGAGGGGGACAAAACCTGAGAGACTCTTAAATATAGAGAGCAAACAGAGGGTTGCTGGACGGGGTGTGGGGGGGGATGGGCTACATGGACAAGGGGCACTGAGGAGGACACTTGCTGGGATGAGCACTGGGTTAGTTATATGTAGGGGATGAATCACTGGAATCTACTCTTGAAATCATTGTTGCACTAGATGCTAACTAACTTGGATGTAAATTTAAAAATAAATTTAAAAAAATAGAAAGGGAAAAAAAATCCATGACAAGAAAATGTGGCTTCCAAAATACTGCCTTCTTAACAAGGATTTATTTCATGCCTACTATGCACTGGGCTGTTCACAAGGCCAAGCAAGGACAGGGTCGTCCCAGGGCGTGTCACAAGGTTCTGTAGTGGCAGGCGGCAATGACAGAGGCACAGCGGTCATGGGGCCCAGAGCCCAGGATTCTCAGCTCAGCTCGCCTGACCAGCCACCAAGCCACCTGACAAAGGAGCTGACTGTCCACACTGGAAGTGATATGGTGAGGCCAGACTCGGTGATCTCTTTAAAAGTGCTTCATCAAGAGTAAAATGGGACCCCTCCTCTCCCAGCCTACGCCGCCCCCTGCTCCTCCCCTGACCAGGGTCTATCCTGGTGGTCTCCCTCTCTTCTTTGATCTTGTTGTGAGGAGCCAGTACTCAGAGGACACAAAAAGATGAGAAGAAAGGGACTTGGGCCCACGTCAGTTCCCGTCATGTGATGCCCCTGTCATGGAAGTTACAGAAGTGACATTGGTAGGAAAGGAAGCGTAAGGACCCTGAAAGCCTGCTACCGTATTAAAACACTGCTCACATGGCAAAAATGGTCAAAATCAACTTTTAAAGAGCTCTGGAAATTGGTGAAAACTTGCAACAATCGGAAGAGTGTTTATTCAAGTCAACCCATGGAATCTCAGTAAGAACGTGAGCACCGTGGAGTTTTAATTTGCTGTAGTCCCATCCTTCAGCA
>NW_027528796.1:700699-706397 GCF_008692635.1 Crocuta crocuta
ATGGTGATTGTGTCAAAAACAAGCAAGCAGCCTAGCAGCCACTCGAAGGGGTAGCCTGCATTTGGACCTCCCTCAAAGAGTAATTCTTAGAGAATTATTTTCTAATTCTCTAAGAATTATTCTTTGGCATATCTGGAAGTTTCCTGAACAACCCCATTTAAAATGCTTGCTTTCATTTTTTCTGCCCCACACCTTATATACTGCAAAAACATTTTGTCCAGGAGCATTTGTTGAAAACAAAAGAAATGAATGGCTTATACCCTGAAATTTACAAAACATTGTTGAAAGAAATGAGAGAAGACATGAGTAAATGCAAAGACATCCCATATACATGGATTGGAAGACATAAAATTAAGATGGCAACACTCCCCAAAGTGACCTACAGATTCCTCACAATTTCAACTAAAATTTCATCTGGCTTTTTTTTTTTTTAAATAGAAATTGACAGGTTGATCCTAAAATGTATGTGGGAATTCAAGGGATCCAAACTGTCGGACAATATTGAAAAATAAGGACCACTTTGGAAGACTCACACTCCCCAATTTCAAAGCTCACTCCAAAGCTGCAATAATCAAACCAGTGTGATACCAGCTTAGGGACAGACATATAGATCAGTGAAACATGTCTGAGAGCCCAGAGGAAAACCCTTACATTTGCAGTTGATTGATTTTCAACAAGGTGCCAAGACCATTCAATGAGGGAAAAATAATCTATTCAACAAATCATTCTGTGCCAACTAGATATCCACATGGACCAGAATGAAGCTGTATTCTCACCTTGCACCATACATAAAAACTAGCTCTATTTGGATCAAATACCTAAATGTAAGAGATAAAACTATAAGCCTTTATAAGAAAACATCTTCATGGACTTGAGTTAGGTAATGGTTTCTGGGATATGATTCCAAAAGCACACGTTACCAAAAAAAATAGATTATTTAGACTTCATCACAACTAAAAATGTTTGTGCTTTGAAGGAAACAGTAAGAAAATTTAAACACAACCCACAGAATGGGCAAAAACATTTTCAAATCATATATCTGATAAATGAGTTGCATCAGCAATGTTTAAAGAAGCCTTACAACTCCATAATAAAGACTACTGATTAAAAAGTAAACAAGGGACTTGAATAGACATTTCTGTAAGAGGACATACAAATAACTAATGAGTACATGAAAAAATACTCAACATTGGTAGCCGTGGGGAAACGTAAACCAAAACCACAATGAGATGCCACTTCACACACACGAGGGTGTGAAGACTAGAATAAAAAACATGGATATTATGAAATGTTGGCTGGAAGGTAGTCAATTAGAAGCTTCATACAGTGTTGGCGAAAGTGTAAAATGATGCAGCCATTTTGGAAAAGAGTACTTCAAAAAGTGAGACCTAGAGTTCCCATATGATTTAGCAATTCTTCTCCTAAGTATCTACCCAAGAGAACTGAAAACAGTATATACAAAACTTCTACATAGATGTTTATAGCAACATCACTCATAATAGCCAAAAAGTGGAAACAACTTAAATTCCCATCAGTTGATAAGTGGATAAACCAAAGGTGGTATGTCTGCACAATGAACTGTTCAGCCATTGAAAGGGGGTGAAGCCCTGACCCAGGCTACCGCATGGATGAACTCGGAAAACATTATGCTCAGTGAATGAAGCTAGTCACAAAAGGCCACATACTGCATGATTCCATGTAGATGAAATGTCCAGAATAGGGAAATCCAGAGACGGAAAGTAGGTCAATAGTTGCCAGGCACTGGGAGAAGGGGAATGCTGATGGGTATAGGGTTTCTTTTTGGAGTGATGAAAATATTCTGGAATTAGATAGTGGTGATAGTGTACATCTCTGTGAATATACTAGAAGCATTGGATTATACACTCTAAAATGGTGAATTCTATGGCAAGTGAATTATATCTCAAAAAACAAAACAAAACAAAAACACCAAGAATGTACTCCTGGCTAAAAACAAAGAAGGAAAGGAAAGGGAAAAAGAAGGTGCACATGCCCCTAAGAACATGTGGAAGAATCTATAAAAAAAGAATTAAAAATTCCATAAGCCCACCCACCACCCCATCATTCCCTCTTTTAATATTTTTGCGTGTATCCTTCCACAATGTTCTCTGAGTGTGAACACACTGACACGTCTGGGTACTGTTTTCACAGGTGGGAACACTCCGCAGGCAGGTTTGTAACTTGCTTTTCCCCTAAGTATCAATGTAAACTGATATAAAATCCTTTATGTATATATGAACACTTTTATTTCTTTTTTTTTAAATGTTTTATTTATTTCTAGGAAAGAGAGAGAGACAGCATGAGCAGGGGAGGGTCAGAGAGAGAGGGAGTCATAGACTCTGAAACAGGCTCCAGGCTCTGAGCTGGTAGCCAGCCCAGAGCCCGACGCGGGGCTCAAACCCACAAACCGTGAGATCATGACCTAAGCGAAAGTCGGACGCTTAACCGACTAAGCCACCCAGGCGCCCCTAAACACTTTTATTTCAGTAAATACATATTGCTGTTAAAAAAATGAAGATGAAAAAGTGACTTCCGTACAAGGACCACAGCAGGGGGCAGGCCCCCCCGCTTTCTAAGCCCCACTGGCTTCGGTCCGCGAAGGGCAGGACAGACGTCCCAGGGAAGTGGGGCCCCCTGAGGGGGTCCAGCCCCAGGGAGGTGACGGGTGGCCCTGGCCCTGGCAGGTGCTGGTGGCTTCAGGGTCTCGGGAGGGTGCTGCGGCCCGGGCTCTGTCACTAGGGGAACACAGCCTCTGTGCTGCGGGAAGGGGCAGTTTACGTTCCCGAGTGCCCCAGTGTGAGGGCCAAGAATCTTCATTTTTCATGAGATGGAAGGGTTAAAATGTTATCAAAAACAGAAAGAGAAAACAAGGATCCTTGGTCACGGGATGAGGCCCAGCGTGCTGTCTGCATGCTAACATCCCGGGGCAAGGGCTTTGGAAGAGTCTCCACTCACTGGCAGGAGGCAGTCTAAATATTTACGGGCTTCTGGCCGCGGCAGCTGGCCTGTGGCTCGGGCCCCGCACCCCGCAGAGCGCTCTCACGAGGGGTGCCGGTCACCCCCAGGTGGGCTCTCCCAGCCGCACCTCCTCCTTGGCTCCGTGGGGACAAAGATGTGGGGGGGGGTGCTTGGCATGTTGCTCACCCAAATGTAGCCCTGCACGTGGTGTGTGCATGTGTGCGCGTGTGCGTGTGGGTGTGCATGTGGGCCTATAGGACAGGACCACTGAGGCACAGAGCTGGCAGGAAAGCAGATGACGCAACTGCAGTCAAGACCTGCCTCCTTGCTTCGGGCCACTCGGGTCCCAGTGAGAGCACAGCCAGGCAGGTCCCTGTGTGACGTCAGGACCTCCTGCCGGCTGACACATTACAATATGTGTGTGTGTGTGTGTGTGTGTGTGTGTGTGTGTGTGTGTGTGGCCCCTCTNCCACTGGTGGCCCTCAGATCTTTGAGGAGGCCTGGAGACCACGGCCGTAGGTGGAAGAAGAATGCGCTTTGTTCTCTGCCTGGGCCCCTCCCTGACCTGCACGGCCCTCGCCTAGAGGCCTAACCCTGTCTGCCATCCAGGGCACCCGCCTGCAGAGCGTCACCGTGAGAGGTGAGGCTGGGACCCCCCAGCCGGAGGTGCGCCCCTGCCTGGTGACTGCCGCTCTGTGCCTCAGTTTTCCTGTCTGTAAGGAGGGGGCAATGACAGCATTTCTCCCGTCCCCCTAACATGGGGCTGATTCAGGGTGGAGGGCTCTCACCCGTGTGGTAGGCGTCGCTGCTATTGTTACCACCACGGCCGCCCAGCCCAGTGTCAGGGGCCCAGTTCACCCCATCTGGTGCCATGGAGCCCAAGCCAGCCCCTCCCGGTGGGCCTCAGGTGTCTGCTCTTCTCTGTCCCCATGACCCTGCCTCGCCCCTGGGTCGCCCCGGCCTTGGGGTCTGGGTGTGAACTCAAGGCCTTCCCAGGGCATCTAATAGCTGTCTGTGGGAAAGCAGGGCTGTCCCTCCGTCTGCCGCAGCGCCCGGCTCCCAGCACGCCCGTGTGCGGGCCGGCCAGCGGTGGCCCGAGCGCAGCGTGACCCTGGTTCGGAGGCCGGGTCGGGTGACCGGCCCCAGCGCCTCCGGGGCCAAGTGGGGCGTTTTCCAGGAAGGCGGGAGGTTCTCATCACCCAGACGCTCCATCTGGACGCCCCGCCTGAAGCTGTGAGGCCCGGGGCAGAATGCTCCAGCCCGGACTCTGGGGCGGGGACACGGTGGGGGCCAGGGGGCCGGGCGCATCCTGCGGGGCCCCTCTGGTCTCCAAAGGGCTTTGGGACCCTGGACCGTGGCTGCGTGGTGATAAAGCAGCCGGCTGACCCGGGCCCCTCCCGCCGCCCGTGTCTCCTCGGCGCTCCGCAGGCAGGACTTGGCGGACCCCCCAAAGGCCTCATTTCCTTTCTTCCAGTTCAGCAGAAATCCTTCTCCAGATGTGTTCTCAGCATGTTTGTTTAGAGCCGACTGACATATTACAGGGAAGGGGTGATTCACAGCAGCCCTCAGCTCCTGAAGCCAACAGCCGCCAGGAGAGGCCCAGACTTCTGGGCAGGGGGTGGGGACCCAGGCCCATCCCGGCGAGAGGACAATGTCCAGGCCCCAACAAGGCTGGTGCCCTGGCCTCGGCTGCCCGGTAGAGCGGCCTCTTGTCCCGGGAGTGAGCAGGGACCTTGGTCCTGGGGTGAGTGGGGGAATGCCAAAGAGGGGGGCGGGGACATGGACCGGATCTCAGCCCTGTGGGGTCCATCTCACAGTCGGGGCCTCCCCCCTCCTCCATCCTGAGGGATGCCCTGTGTGGACCCAAATGCGCAGACCAAGGTCACTTCTGGACGCTGACCCGCAGCAGCAGGTGGGCACAGCAGCTCCGACAGGGGACAGACAAGCCTTCATCTCCCCTGTCCCAAGTCGTCCTTGGTGCTGTCACCATGTGTCCTCCGAGACACAGGGGCTGGGGTGATGTTGGGATGTGAACAGAACCTGTGTCCTCCGGGACGTGAGCTGCCACATGTGGCTTCAAAGCGAGCCCCTCTCAGGGCTGGGTCCTCAGACCATGGACACACACACGAGGTGAGCAAGTAAGAAACAAACACAAAACCTGCTGTTTCAACCTCTGCTGTTTGGGGATGTTTGTTTCCCAGCCCATCTGACTGATACAGACTCCAAATACCCCAAACTGCAAAGGAAGACCTGCACCTGCACGTTGACAAAGCAATTGTAGGACAGAGGCAAGGAAATGACTTTGATTTGGGGTCTGCACACATTCTACGTGCTTTCTATCTCATGGGGTCAAAGCGTGCTGTGTTACGGCATCACGGCAGCTGCTGCCGCCTGAGCCCCGAGGACCGTGGTCCCTCTTGGCCCTTCCCTCGGCCCCAATTCCAGAGGCTCCACTCAGCCCCCTGCGCTTGCCCTCACTGGTCTGGGCACGGTGGTGGGCAGTGAGGGGTGTGCCCTGGCTGCAGCCCAATCTCTGCAGGCCTCAGTTTCCCCCTCCCTGGAACGGGATTCAAACAGTGATGGCTTCCTTCTGTCAATGTATCTCAGCCAAGAAAATCCTTAGAACCGTGGAGCTTGGTGCCTAGTAGGCTCTCAGGGAGGGTCTGCTAGTGCAGGGAGCTTCGTGTCCAGCTGGCATCAGCCGAGATGCTGTTTTATCAAA
>NW_027528796.1:706422-707795 GCF_008692635.1 Crocuta crocuta
GTGCACAGGCCGCCTGGACGCGGTGAGCCGACCTTCCGCAGGATGGATGCCGGGTGCCCCGCCTCCCGTGGGAACAGCAGGGCCCCTTCCAGCCGCCCTCGACACCCGCCCCAGGGCAGCCACAGTCCTCATTCCTAACGGACCGGGTTGTCCTGCGTGGTTTTGAACTTCATACAAGAGGAATCCTACACATACAGCTCCTTTCGTCCCGTGGCATCTTCGAGGCCCGGTCCCTGCGTTGTGGTCCGTCACCATGTAGGTCTCCACTGTGGACGCCACCATCTGCCACCCGTCCAGGACAGGTACTTGGGGCTCAATCAAACAGCACCCTTGATCCTTCTGTGGGGGCGTGGGGGTGCTGGCTCACAGGCCTGGCTCAGGCCGAGGCCCCCACCCCCAGCACCGGCACCGCTGTCCCTGCTGCCCACCCTGCCAGCGCCTAGCCGCGGGCAGGCAGGGACACTCCGGGGGACAGTGCGCCTTGTGCTTAGAGGCCGGGCTTTGGTGGAACAGCGTGTGGGGTAACCGGTGGTGGCAAGGGGGTCCGGGCTCGGCTCTGTGCTCCACCATGTCCACTGGCCATCGGTCCCCTGCACACAGACTGACTTTTCTCACTCCAGAAAGGAAGTGCATTCCCGCCTCAGGAGCCCCAGACTGACTTTGACTTCCTGTCTCCCCATCCCCCCCCGAAGCAGAACCGCCACAAGGGGACCCCTTAAGGACAGCAGCCACAGGAAGCCACGCTCTGTCCACAGCAGCCGGTGGCTGGCCACAGGACCTCTGCCTGTCCTCGTGGGGATGTGAACCCACTCACTGGGCGGGGGTGTGACTGCTGACTGGCCACACTGGCCTTCCATCTGGAGAGAGCAGAGCCAGCCAGGCCGGGACTTAGAGGGGGTGCTGGGCAGCTCTGCCCCTGGGACTCGCCCTCAGGTGCACACGGCCCCACTCTTTTATCTGCTCCCCACAGAGTTCCCAGGCCTGCCCCGCACCCTCCCCCACCCGAGCTGGGCTGAAACCTGGGCCTCTGGGCAGATGCTGGACCCACCTTTCTGTACAGGAAGTGGGGACTTCCTTACCATGAGGCGATGCTTACTCAGGGGCAGGAGCAAGGGGCAGTCCTGGCGGGCTCAGCGGAAACGTCTGTGCAAGACGAAAGTTTCCGCCACACATCATGACTCCTGATCCTCTTCTCTTGGAGGCAACACTTCAGCCAAGGGGGTGCAGTGTGGCCGGGAAGGGGTCCTGGAAGCATTTGAGCCTGGTGCAGGGAGGAGCGAGCCCGAGAACATTGAAGGCACATGCCTGGCACTGTCACCATGGCCATCCGGGTCTCCTTGGCTGAGCCAGATACTGGAAAGAGTTCCGGGGGG
>NW_027528796.1:707848-722469 GCF_008692635.1 Crocuta crocuta
GGGGGGGGGGGGGGGGAGCTGGAGAGGACCCCTGGCTCCTGAAGCACCATGTTAGAACCGGACCACAGACTCCGTTCCAGACCGTTTATAATGCGTTCCAGATCTTCAGGCTCCATCCTTTTCTCTTATCAGTCAAACCCAACCTCTAATAGTCTATGTGCGTGTGCATTTTTCTGTATGGTGTGAGGTAAGGAGCTTTCACAGAAGCTATTTTGCATCTGTTCCCCATACATCTTCATTTTCCTCTCATAATTTTTTCCTCTTCATATTCTCTTCCATATCCTAGTAAATTTTCTTGAGCTTTTTTTTTTTTTTTGGAAATGATCTGGTCTTCTATAAAATCTGAACGGCTATTCATTCTTTGCATTTACAAAATGGAATATGTCAAACAAAAAAATACGGAAGCAATGTTATCAACACCCATGGTGCCACCACTTAGGTTTAACATACACTGGCATTTTGTTGTATTTGCTTTCTTTAAGAAATAAAACATTGTAAATATAATCGAATCTTTGTGGCTCTTCCCCAATTCCAAAAGGTGCTGGTTGCTTAAAGAAGAAAGAGCCATCTTGTTCAACACTACAAAATGTACCTGTTCCCAGTACTACAGGAATAGATTAAAGAGAAAACCCACACAATCATAATAGGTGCAAAAATAGCATTGAATAAAATTCAATACCCGCTCAAAACAAAACATGAACAAGTAAGAATAGAAAGAATTATTCTTAACCTGAGGGAGGATGTTCATAAAAAATTCATTGTTAACATCAAACCTAATAGTGCAGGTAGAAAGGTCCGTTGTAGCCAGGAACGAGATGGAATCGCAGACTGTGTCTGCAAGTGATAAACCCCATGTTAGGCTGAGGGTGCCTGGGAGCCAGAGAAAATGGGATCATTCAGCCCTTCTCATCTCTGGTAACTTTCAAATAGTGCTCTTTTGTCTAATGTTAACATAGACAAAGTTTTTGTTTAATGAGCGTTAACCTGAGCTATACTTTTTCTTCTCTTTATTTTTAGCCTGTCAGTGTGGTTTATTTTAGGTGTGTCTCATGTAAACAGAATTAACTGAATATTATTTTATTTTACTTTCATACAGTCTGTTGATCTTAATTCTTTTTTTAAACAATTTTTATTATTAAAATTTTTAAACGTGTATTTGTTTTTGAGAGAAAGGGACAGAGTGTGAGCCAGAGAGGGTCAGAGAGAGAGGGAGGCACAGAATTGGAAGCAGGCTCCAGGCTCTGAGCTCTCAGCACAGAGCCTAATGCGGGTCTTGAACCCACAAGCGGTGAGATCATGACCTGAGCTGAAATCAAGAGTTGGATGCTTAACCAACTGAGCCACTCAGGTGCCCCTCTTTTACCTTTTTAAAAGACTAAGCTTGGGGTGCCTGGGTGGCTCACTCAGTTAAGCATCTGACTTCGGCTCAGGTCATGACCTTACGGTTCACGGGTTTGAGCCCTGCGTTGGGCTCTGTGCGACAGCTCAGAGCCTGGAGCCTGCTTCAGATTCTGTGTCTCCCTCTCTCTCTGACCCTCCCCTGCTCATGCTGTCTCTCTCTCTCTCTCAGAAATAAATAAAACATTAAAGAAAGTTTTTAAAATAGAAGACTAAACTTTTCGAAAAGTAATTTATTCTGGATGCAACAATTTCACCATTTTTCTTATTACATGTGCCATTTATTCCAATTCTTTTTCTTCTTGACCGAAGTACGTCCCTTAATCTCTCTTTAGGGAGCACATCTAGGCGGTAAGGGTTTCAGTTTGTGCCGCGGCTCTCTGCTGCTACCCAACCCGCCGCGGCCAAACACAGTGGGGTAAATGACGGCTCTTGCAGTTTGCTCCTGGACTCTGGGGGTCAGGAATTCTGACAGGACACCCGAGGTGGCTCAGTTCTGCCCTGTGGTATCTGGGGTCAGGGCTGGGGCGCCTCGAAGGCGGGCTCAGCTGGCGGTGCTGGCCGCAGCACCCGGCGTGGTTCCGCCGGTTCCGAGACGGCTGCCCCAAGTCACAGGCCTCCCGCGGTGCTCCCGGGCGCTCCTCTGCTGGGGTGGGGAGGGGAGCCGCTCCCTGGGTCCACAGAGCCACCCCACCGGCCTCCATTCGTGGACACAATCACAGGCTCACTCGGATGCAGAGGAGGGGTCACAGGCTGCCCCTCTCGTGGGGACAGGCTTGAAGAACTTGCGTCCATGTTTTAGAGCCGCGGCAATCTGTCTAGACAGACGTTATTTATATCCTCACCCCAAGCAAAATACACTCGTTTTCTCTCACGACTTCTCCAATTTGCTTCATCCCATTGCGGTTTCAGGCCCACGCTCAGAGTTGAGGGTCTCGAGCCCTAATCGAGTCCGGATCTGAGAAGGCCCCAGGCCTGGCTCTTCTTGCTCCAAAGGCCTATAAGAAAAAGAGACAGATGGCCCTGCTCTCCACGCTCAGCGCACAGAGGTGGGCAGGGCAGGGCCGTCCCAGTGAGCACAACCGCCCACGGAGGGCTGCAGCGGCAGCTCACACGGTCCCCGGCCCCCGCCCCAGCGAGCCCCAAACCTCTGGGCACCTACCACCAGGTCCCCGATCCGGCCTCCACCTGTTTCTTAAGGGGGCTCTTCTCTCTTAGCTTGGTTTCTCACACTCCTATTGACCCTCTGACTCATCCTTCATCCTCAGTAAGAAATGACTAGTGTTTGCCGCTGGCCTGTTTCCTCTACGTAGAAGTTCAGGAGCCAAAGACCTCTGTGAATTCTGTGCTACTCTGTCCCCCCCAGGCCAGGCTGATACATTCCTTTAAAAACATTGTGGTGTTCAATTTGTAAAAACTGCATCAGACAAAAGGTGCACCTGCAGGGTAGATCCTTCTGCAACCTCATCTCCCTGTGAGGCTACAGTGCAAGGGCTGGTTAACATAGAAGGTCTGGAAGACATGCCTATAAGATCCTCTGAAAGCTGTTGTTTATTGGAAATGATCTTTGAAGCACTGCTTTAAATATTTCTGAGGCCTCACCTATGGGTTTTACAGTTACACTCTTGCTTCCAATCTTTGTTCTGAGACCGCATTTTTCTGAACAGTTACCTGGATTTGATCTTTATTCTCAAGTTCCATAGCATTTTGAGAGTCATGCTCTGACAGGGAGGGCTGTGCCTCTCTAATTCCTTTACATTTTGCTTGGAATTGGAGAAGTTTGCTTTTCAGTGCCTCTTTCCTGTTGCATTTTATGGTAGTAGCCAAGGGTCCAGGCAGAGCCTTCACCACGTCCTGCCCAGAAATCTCCTCCACGAAATGCCCAGAGGTAATCACGTGTAGTAGAACATTCCCTGTTTTCCCCATCACTGCAGATGAGCGCTGCCAAGCTTTCCGTTCTGCGTTAGGAGCGTTCTCTTTCTTCCAGCTTCCAGGGACATTCTTACCCCATTCCTTTAAGCCTTTGTCAAGGCCCACCAGGCTCCTGCCTGTTTGTCTACTGTCCAAGTCCAAGTAACAGACTTTTACTTTTTGGTACAGCAACACCCACCGTTCAGCTACCAAAATCTTAAGCCATTTTACTGTCTCCCCCCACCCCCCCGGCTTTGTCTTTCTCCAGATACTGTTTCCCTGCCAATCCTGGGTTTATCTTTGCCCCGAGGCCCTTTCTTGTTTTGAGAGTTCTCTGCTGCCTGGAAAGATTACCCTAAGCCTCCTGTGTTTTCTCCATACTCTGCTGGGAAACTGAACAGTTCGTTCTTTTTAGGTTATGTCTCTACACCCAATTGTTTTTTTATTATACTCTCACTTCTGAGTAAAACCTTAGCTGGGTATAAAATTCTAGGTTGTGAGTTGGAGCTCTTTCTCCATTATTTTCTTGATTCTCTTAATCTTGATGAGAAGCCTGCTGTTAGTGTGGTTGTTCCTTCATAGGCATTCAGTCTATCCCTGAAGTTTAGTAGTAGCACTACAATGTGTCTGGGTGGTGGACACTAGTTTCTCTATTTGAAATTGGACTCTGCTTCATATTTGAGGCAAGAGACAGAAGGTAGTGAGCTCCTCGGGACCACAGAACAGGTTGGCAGCAGAACCAGAATGAGAACACAGGCATCTGGACTCCCCAGTGAATGTTCTCCCGTGGCCCTGCTCCTCCCAGAGGACTGTGGTCTGTGCTCCTCTGCATTTGCTGTCTTAGGTGCCGTGGGAGGGGCAGGCAGCCAGGGGACCTCGCCTCCACGGTGATGTTCTTTCTTCCCTGATTGGGTGTACATTTCTCATCCTTGTTGATAGTACAGTGTCATGGAGCAGGTAGGCTCATTTGAAAGAGAACAGACTTCAGTGCTGGACAGATGTGGGTTGGAATCCAAACTGCCACTGAGAATTGTGTGGTGTTGGACAAATTGTTAATATCTCAGAGTCTTGCTTTTCTCATTTAAATGGGACATCTCACCATCTTCCTACAGGGCGTGGGGATGCTGGGGGCACACAGTAGATGCATGGCAGGCGCTCAGTACAATCCTGTTGAACAGGTGTTTGAGGCTGCTGATGTGGGGCTACAAACTACTAACTTAGAACCACCCAGATGCCACACTGTCAGGGCGAGGGGAAGGGCTAGCAATAGAAGGACAGAGGTCTGCTCTTCCTTGTCCCCACAAGCACATGCAGGCCTGAAGGTACCTCTGGCCAGGACATGCGTCAGACTTTTCTTTGCTCCCCCGGGTGGATAATGTTACTGGTTTTGGCTATCACCTCCTTTATTTTTCTGAGAGTGGAGGAGATTTACGGAAAGAAAAAAACAGATCCCTAATCTCTGGCTTACTCTGTGAGTTCATTCCAGAGCATTCCAGTAATATTCCCCAGAAATCTCAGAGCAAGGGCTGTAAAACCGGGGAGGGGGGTGGTTGGTTAGCTTCCTCCAGCACTGTGGTGAATGGTAGTCTCCAGATGGATTTAGGTCTCTGCTGTGAATAATGCCTGTTGGCTTCATAATCACTTAAAAGCAGGACAATGCAGAAGTGGATTAAAAAAATATTTTGAACTTATTTTCTTCAAGACAAAGCATGTACGTTGGAGGGCTCTGAAAAGAAAACTTAAGTCACTTAAAATACAATGATTTAACACTTCTGATGGGTGTGTTTTGGGTGCCCTGTGGACCCAGTCCTCTGCAACGCTGGCTTCTCTGACCTACCTAGGGTTAGTGCCGACAGGGCTGAAGAGAGTATGTGGCTCAGAGCAAACGAGAGACCAAATCTCTTCTTATGAAAGTCCTGGCAGGTCAGACAGACTTCCATCCAGCAGATTCCCCTGAAATGAAAGCTGTTTTTAAGAGATGCCAGATCCTGGATCATGATTTGAAAATGTTTTCTAAGCTCTGTGATAACCTCACTGGGGTCACATCTGGCCTGGAGGCCACATGCCAAACATTCTGTATTTAGAGCTGAATTTGCAAGTTCACAACAGGAGAGGGAAATTTTAATAGAATGTGTCAAGATACCTTCTCTAGAGGGAACTTAAGGACACAAAATTAGTTGACCACACACCTTGTGGATTGCATGGTCATGGTCAGTCCACACAAGGCCAACTCCTCATGTCTTCACCTACCTTAGCTTTTGTCAGTCTTTTGCACTTGAGTCTTATTGTTAGTACAAAGTGGTATCTGATTGTGGTTTTAATTGGTAGATCTCTGATGACCAATGATGTCGATCCCCTATTTGTTTTTTGGTGTGTTTGTTAGATATCTGGACTCTTTAAGGGGCAACTGGGTGGTTCAGTTGGTTAAGCATCTGACTCTTAATTTTGGCCCAGGTCATGATCTTATGGTTTGTGATTTTGACCCTCACATCAGGCTCTGTGCTAACAGCATGGAGCCTGCTTGGGTTTCTCTCTCTCTGCTTCTCCCCTGCTCATGGTCTCTCTCTCTCTCTCAAAATAAATAAATAAAGCAAAGAATTAAATAAAAAGAAATGACTCTAAGTCCTTTGCCTGCTTTTAATTAGGTTGTTTTTTTACTATTGTGTGATAGGTTCTTTATATATTATAAACCCAAGTCTTTTTTCAGATATATGTATTATAAGTATTGTATCCCATTCAGTAGCTTGCCAATTTATATTTTGAAGTATGGGTTTTGATAAGGAAATGTTTTTAATCTCGGTAGATTTAAAGTTACCCTTTTTTCTTTCATAGTTAGTAATCTCTGTGTATCCTGTCAGTCCAAAGGTTGCAAAGGTATTCTCCAGAGTTTCTTTTGGAGGTTTTACAATTTAATCTTTTATGACTAGGTTTTTGATACACCTTGAACTATTTTTCATGTGTGTGGTGAGATGGGCATTAAGATTCATATTTATTCCCGATGGTTAACCGGTTGTTCAAGCACAACTTGTTGAAAGACTTCCCCCTAATGAGTTGTTTCCGCAGTTTGGTTGTACATCAATGGGCTATAAAAGTGCTGCTCTGTTCCTGGACTTCTATTCTGTTTCACTCATCTACTTATCTGCCTTTACATCAATGCCACACTCTCATAATCATTATATCTTTACCAAGTCTTAAAATCCGGTAGGGGTAGGATGAGTGCTCTGATTTTGCTGCTGTTGTTTTCTTCTCCCCAAAACCTTGGTCCTTTGGCATTTTTCTTTGAGTTTTAGAATCAGCTGTTACTTTCTCTTTCTAAAAAGTTTACTGGGATTTTTATTGACATTCAGTAAACCTATATATCAGTTTGGGGGAAGTTGGCATATTAACAGTATTGACTTTTCTGATCCTTGAACATGATCTATATTTTCACAAATAGATTTTCAATATTTTCAAAATTGGATTTTCTTGAATTTTTCTCAGCAATGTTTTGTAGTTTTTGTGCATAGGTCTTGCATATCTTTCATTAAATTTAAACCTAAGTATTGTTAAGTTTTGATGCTATTACTAGTATTTTTTCTGCTAAATGGTTATATTTTCCAATTGTTACTAGTATGTAAGAATTCATTTGATTATTGTATGGACTTTATAACCTATGACCTTGCTTAATTCACTTATCCTTAAAATTTTTTGTTTTTGATCTTTAGGATTTTCTTTTTTTCTCCCTAAGTTTATTTATTAATTGTGAGAGAAAGAGAAGAGGAGAGGAGAGGAGAGGAGAGGAGAGGAGAGGAGAGGGGGGAGAGAGAGAGAGAGAGAGAATCCTCACTAACAGTGAGGAGCCTGACTTGGGGTTCAATCACCTGAACAGTGAGATCATGACTTGAGCTGAAATCGAGTCAGATGTTCAACTGACTGAGACCCCAGGCGCCGTGATCCTTATGGTTTTCTACGTACACAACCATCTCCAACAGAGACAAGTGTATTTATCGCTTTCCTGTGTTCATCTTTTTTGTTTTTCTTTTTCTTATTAAATATAGCTAGGGCACCAACACAGTGTTGGATAGAAGTAGTAATAGCCAACAACATCCTTGCCTTGTCCTCAATCTTAGATTGAAAACATTCAGTATTTTACTAGAAAGTATCATGTTATCTGCAAGTTTTCAACTTAAGTTCTTTTCTATTTCCCATGTTCTGACAGTTTTTAAGATGAATGGGGTTTGAATTTTGTCACAAGGTTTTTAATACTTTTTATTTATTTAGATGATCTTATGAATTTTGTCCTTTAACTTGTTAACATGGTGAATTACATTTATTGAGTCTTGAATTGCATTTCTAGAATAAACCTCACTTGATCATGATGGAGTATCCTTTGTATATTGCTGTTTGATTAGCTAACATCTGTGTGTGTGTGTGTGTGTGTGTGTGTGTGTGTGTGTGTGTGTGGTTTATGCTCAGTAAGGATACTGGTCTGTAGTTTTTCTGTAGTTTTGCAAGGGTTTGGTATTGGGATTATTTGGGCCGTATAAAATGATTTGGGAACATTCCATGCTCCTTTGTTCTTTTCTGAGAGGGTTTGTGAATAATAGGTATTATTTATTCCATAAATGTTTGATATAATTTACCATTGAAACCATCTGACCTTGTTATTTTCTTTGTTGGAATGTCTTAAAGTATGAATTCTATTTTCATTTATTTTTGGGTCAGTTTTGGGAAGGCTTATCTTTCAAGGTTTTTATCCATTTCATCCAAGCAGTTGAATTTATTGATATAAGATTGTTTATAATATTCTACTATTTTTTAGGAGTGGTTTAGAGATGCATTTCATGTACCATAAAATCCACCTTTTAAAGGTATATATATGGGCACCTGGGGGGCTCAGTCAGTTAAGCGTCCATCTTTGGCTCAGGTCATGATCTCACGGTCCATGAGTTCGAGCCCCGAGTCGGGCTCTGTGCTGACAGCTCAGAGCCTGGAGCTGCTTCCGATTCTGTGTCTCCATTTCTCCCTGCCCCGCCCCTGCTCACACTCTGTCTCTCTCTCTCTTTCAAAAATAAATAAACATAAAATTTTAAAAATATAAATAAAAGTATATAATTCAGGCATGCCTGGGTGTCTCAATTGGTTAAGTGTCTCTGATTCTTGATTTCAGCTCAGGTCATGATCCCAGGGTCACGGGATTGAGCCCTGTTTCAGGCTCTGTGCTGAGCATGGAACCTACTTCAGATTCTGTCTCTCCTTCTGCCTCCCTCCCCCACTAGTGTGCTCTCTCTCTCTCTCTCTCTCTAAAATAAAATTAAAAAAATAAAAGTTTATAATTCAATGATTTTTTACTATATGGGTAAGGTTGTGCAACCGTCAGTAGCATCTAATGTCACAAACCCCCAAAGAAACCAGATACCCAATGGTGGCCATTCTCCATTTCACACCCTCCCAGCCCCTGGCAAGCACCAATCTATTCATCTCTGTGAATTTCCCTATTCTGGAAATTCCATATAGCTGGGATCATACAGTGGTCTTTTGTGACTGGCTTCTTTCACTTAGCATAATGTTTACATGGTCCATCCATGTTGGAGCATGAATCAGCACTTCATTACTTTTTATGGCTGAATAATATTCTAGTGTATGGACACACCATCTTTTATTGAACCATTTATCATGATAAACATTGGGCTGCTTCCATATTTTGGCTATTATGAATAATGCTGCCATGAATATTCAGGTACAAACTTTCATGTGGACATGTTTTCAGTTCTCTTTGGTATATACCATGGTGTGGAATTGCTGGATCATATAGTAACTCCATGTTTAACATTTTGAAGAACTGCCAAACTGTTTTCAAAGTGGCTGCACCATTTTGTATTCCTATGACAGTGCACAAGTGTTCTAATTTCTCCACATCCTTATTTTTTTTTAATGTTTTATTTATTTCTGAGAGAGAGAGACAGCATGAGCAGGGGAGGGGCAGAGAGAGAGGGAGACACAGAATCTGAAACAGGCTCCAGGCTCTGAGCTGGCTGTCAGCACAGAGCCCAATGCGGGGCTTGAACCCACAAACCATGAGATCATGACCTGAGCCGAAGTCGGATGCTCAACCAACTGAGCCGCCCTGGTGCCCCTGTCTGTCTTTTTATTATAGCCATCCTAGTGGGTATGGATGTGTATCTCCTTGTAGCTGTGATTTGCATTTCCCTGATGGCTAATACTGTGAGCATACCGGGGCACCTGGCTGGCTCAGTCAGGGGAGCCTCCAGCTCTTGATCTTGAGGCTTTGAGTTCGAGCTTCACACTCAATGCAGAGTGTTCAGAGATTACTTAAAAATATATCTTAAGGGGCACTGGGGGAGGGGGAGCTCAGTCATTTAAGTGTCTGACTCTTGGTTTCAGCTCAGGTCATGATCTCACAGTTCATGAGTTCAAGCCCTATGTCGGGCTCTGTGCTGCCAATGCAGAGTCTGCTTGAGATTCTCTCTCTCTCTCTCTCTCTCTCTCACACTCCCTCTCTTGCCCCTCCCCTGCTTGTGCTGTTTCTGTCTCTCTCAAAATAAATTAAAAACTTACAAAAAATAAAATCTTAATCTTCTTTGGAGAAATGCATACTCATTTTATTGTCTGTTTTAAAATTTGTTATTTGTCCTTTTATTGTTGAATTGTAAGAGTTCTTCATATATTCTGGATACTAGTCCCTTATCAGACACGTTATTTGCAAATATTTTCTCTTATTCTGTGAGTTATATCTTAATAGAGTCTGATAGTATCCTTTGAAGAGCAAAAGATTTAAATTTGGATGAAGCTCAATTTGTCTATTTTTTCTTTTCATTGCTTGTGGCTCTGATATAATAATAGGCTGTTCTAAAAAATTATCATTGAATGAATGGATAGAGCACAGAGGATTTTTAGAGGAGTGAAAATACTCTGTATGATATTATAATGATGAATACATGTCACAGAATGGGGTTCACCGAGTGAACCCTCATGTGAACTACAGACTTAGGGCGATAATGATGTGTCCATGGAGATTCACCATGTTAACAACACAGTTGTCTGATGAGGTATGTTGATAGCAGGGGCTGCTGTGCATGAGTCAGGGTAGGCTGGATGGGAAATTCCTGTAACTTTCTCTCAATTTTGCTGTGAACATAAAACTGCTCTAAAAGAAAAATTGTCTCTATAAGAAAAATTATTAATCAGTTAAAATATTTTCTAATTTTCCTTTTGATTCCTTCTTGTGTTATTTACATATACATTGCTTAATTTCCAAATAGCTGAGATTTCATAATTATTTTATTAATTTTATTAATTTATTTTTTCTTATGCAGAAATGTAGCTCTTTCCCAGTTGCATCTTTCCTTTTCATCGGCCTCTGGGGGCTGGGGGTGGAGCTCACCCTCCTCAACCAAAGACCCATCAAAAAATATTCCCAAACACAGTCATCTACTCTGTTTTGAATTATGCCTCTAGTGTGCTAAAGCTGCTCTGTCAGATATATTTCTGTTATCGATTTCTAGACAATTCCATTATAGTCAGAGAACATAGTCTGTATTCTTTCAATCCTATTAATTTTATTGACATTATTTTATGGCCCAACATATAGCCTATCTTGGAGTATGTTCAATGTGAAGTTGAAAATAATGTGTATTCTTCAAATGTTGGGTATAGTGTTTTATAAATGTCAATTAGGTTAACTTAATTGACACTTATTCAGGTACTGTATATCTTTACTAATATTTTTTGTCAAAGAGAAAAGAGTTAAATCTCTAATACTAGTACTAGATTTATCTCTTCTTAGGTACAGATATATTTATATTTGTTATGTTTCCTTAAGGAACTAATGCTTTTATCATTATGAAATGTTCTTTGTCACACTAACATTTCCTGTCTTAAAATCTACTTTGGTTTTAGGACAGCTTGGTGGCCCAGTCGGTTGGGCATCCAACTTGGTCTCAGGTCATGATCTTGCAGTTTATGAGTTCGATCCCTGTGCTGACAGCTCAGAGCCTGGAGCCTGCTTTGGATTCTGTGTCTTCCTTTCTCTGTGCCCCTCCCCGCTTGCATTCTTTCCCTCCCTGTCTCTCAAAAATGAATAAACGTAAATGTTTTTTTAAAAATCTACTTTTGGTTTTATGAATATAGCCACTCCACATTTCCTATGATTAATGTTTTCATGGTATAACTTTTTCCATTATTTAAATTTGTATCTTTCTGATATCTCTTAAAATCAACATAGAATCAGCTTTTATGTTTTTAAAATCTAGTTTGGCAATATCTGCTTTCTAATTGGAGGATTTAGGTCATTTTAATTTACTGTTTTAATTATTAATAAGGTTTGGTTTAACTGTGCTGCCTTGCTATTAATTTTCCTTTTTTTTTTGTTCCTCTTTTACTGCTTTATTTTTTCCTTTTTTTTTTTTTTTTTTACTATTCCAGTGTGTTTTTGTATTCAACTTTTTCTCCTTTATTGAATTTGAACTGTATATTTTTAGTAATTGTTTTATATATTTGACATATACTTTTTTTATCAGTCTACCTTGAATCAATATTATACTGCGGGAATCCTGCTCCAGGCAGTCCAGAGCTCCCTGAAGGATGGACGGTGTCGGCGGGAAGGAGGACAGAGCCACAGGGTTCTTCCTGGTCCCCAGGCAGGCATCTCTGTCCTGTCTGTTTCAGGGTCTTTATTCATAGGCTAAAGATTACATGACACCAGAAAATGAAATTTTATTAGTAGATAAGTTTTAGTGATAGGGTGTTTTGATCAGGAGAAAGTGGGCAGAAAATAGGTTTTACAGAAGGATCCTTGCGGAACTTTACATTTATCATTGACGTCAGTTCCCTTGACCATGATAGCAACAGACTTATCTTGAAGGGGCGGTGAGGCTTTCAACAATGTTATGACTTTGTTCTTAGGCATTGAGCTATAAGCAACTCACAGAATGTTCTTACAGCAAGCTTGGGTAAATCTTGCAGCTAAGAGAATAACAGGATATTCTTTAAGTGAAAAACAGGATAACTCATACATAGCTTGAGTCAGTGGCATTAAGATTGAGACATAGGTTAAGTTATATATAGATAGGCTAGGAGCCATTCTGTCTAGTATATAAACCACAAGAGGAAAGATGCCACTGGAGCTTATTGAAAACAAGGCCCAAGTTGCTTGCATAAATCCTTTTCCTTGTTGCTGAGTGAGCAAGTATCACGGGGGTACCTTCTGTATGGCCCCCATATAAATAACGGTGTTTTTAGCAATACCTCTAAGTATTATATTTCTCCATTCTATCCTCATCTTTTATAGGGATGTCAGTAAGGTGAGGGCAAGTACACGAGGCTATCTGTGGAATGCAGGCCTTAGGTAAGGGATCGCCATCTGCCAACAGTTAGCAGAGGTACAAGAAGTAACCTATGTCCCAGCCCGGTCTGATCTATATCACGAGAGAGTTTCTTCGCTCTGTGCCAAGCTACCTGTAACTCTTGTGTTCTCAACCACCTTAACGTCCTTCCATCAGACTTACAAGGGTTCTGCAGGAGAGCCAATTGAAGGACGTTTGAAGTGCTTTGATCTAGTATCTTCCCAGTAGGAGCAGAATCATGAGTTGTTCTGTGAGAGCTTTGATCTGGTCTAGGGTTTAGCGAGGCTGGACTAACAATAGCAGGCTATTTCCTAAGATGGGACTCAGTTATAGCAGAGGGAGATACTGGTTTCTCTTCTCACGGCAGGAGCTATGCAAACGCTGCCATTTCCCCGCTGTGACTGTGTCATCCAGCGAGGCCCGGGTGGCTTCCAGCATTATACCACTTCATCTGTAATTCAAAAACCTTGCAACAGGATATTTCTATTTACCCTCTTCATATCTTTGTGCTATTTTTGTCTTATACTTTACTTTTACATATATTATAAACCACAAAATTCAGTATGGCTGTCTTTGCTTTTAATTGGCTTTCAAAAATTAAAAACACATAAAAACATTATTCTATATTAATCAATAGTAACCTAGTTACTGTCTTAGTCAGTTTGGGCTGCTATAATAGAGTTGCAAAGGTTGGATGGCTTATAAACCACAGAAATGTCTCACAGTTCTGGAGGCTGGAGATCAGGGTGCCAGGCTGCAGACTGCCAACTTCTCCCATTAGAGTGCTCCCATCAGGGCACTAATCCCAGTTATCAGGGCTCAACTCTCATGATCTAATTACCTCCCAAAGCCCTCACCTTACATTAGCGGTTAGGATTTCAACGTGTGAATTTTGAGAATCATTCAATTTCTGAACAACACAAACGTTTGGTACATAACAGCTTCCTTCATTTTCCCAGGCAGACTTAATTCCCACAGGAGACATTTTTGGTTGTCCCAGGGGGAGGAGAGTGCTCCTGGAACCTGGTGGGTAGAGGCCAAGGATGCTGCAAAACCCGGGGTGGCTCTGCCCTTCCCCCCAACAGAGACTTATTTGGCCCCAAGTGTCAACAGTGCCGTGGGTGAGAACTTGCTAGAGATCCATGTTTATATTTGGCTTCGTCTCTCTTCAGCCCCCAAATCTGCCTTTAGTATTTCTTGCAGTGGAGGTTCAATTGCTACAGATTATTTTTTTTAGCTTTTGTTGGTGTGAAAAATCTCAATTTTATCTTCTTTTTGAAGGATAATTTTGCTGGTTATAGAATTTTAAACTGAAGGGTTTTTTTTTCTTCCTCTCAGCACTTTAAACATGTTGCCTTCATTCTCTTCTGCCTCTCAGTGTTTCCAATGGAAGCAACAATCTAAAAAAATCATTGTTCTCTCTACATAATATATGAATACAAATATATACACATGTATATTTCTCTGACTGCTTTTAAGATTTGTCTTCATATTTGGCTTTCAGCTAGTTGTGCTTTTCTTTGTATTTACCCTGTTTCAGATTCATTCATTTCTTGAAGATATGGGTTGATCTTTTTCATCAGACTGGAATATTTGGGCCATTAATTTTTCAAATATTTTTCTCCTGTTATCTTTCTTCTTCCTTTTATTTTATTTTATTTTTTAATTTATTTCTGAAGTATTTTTGTTTTGCTCTGTTTCTTCTTTGCAGATTTTAGTCCATTTCCTCCAAAAGCAATAAACAGTGAGGAATTAATCACTCAGCTTTCTGCTAGTGTCTAGTTGAGCCAGAGAAGTTGCAGCTGTCTTCAGGTTCAGTTAATTTGTGATTAGCCCAACCGGAAGTCCTGAGTTATAGGTTTTTGGAGCTTGTGTTTGGGCTTCAGCTTCAACTCATGCAGGGGTACGGAATCCATTTGTGATTTCTCTCTCCAACCCTCCTCCACTGCCACTTTCCTGACAACAGTT
>NW_027528796.1:722613-723244 GCF_008692635.1 Crocuta crocuta
GGGAAGGAGGAGAACTGTCCGGGTTTAGTGCTCTGTCCTTGACTTTATGGCTCTTCTATGCTCCAATTTGTCCATAGGCCCATAATACCATCCAAAATCCAGCTGACAGCCATTTGTTTTTACAAAGCTTCTTCATTTGTCAAAGGCCAACTCTACCCAGACTTCAGTTATGGAAGCAGACAGCTGTCATATCTCTGCACAGCCATGCTTGTTTCTTTCTGGAGTTTCGTTCTCAAGGCTTCTGTCCTCTCCTCACCCTTAGAAAAGTATACGTTTGTCTTGGTTTCTCTTGTTCCCATGGGAATAAAGGTCTTTTTCATTCAAATATGAATCAGAAATCTCTTATACTAGGTATTTTGCTACATGCTTTTTCTAGTCAACAGTATATCATGGGTACCTTTCCTTGTGAACACAGACCAGTGTATCACATAATTTTAGAGCTTTAAACATTTTTAGGCTTTCAGAAAAAGCAATGCCTTTTTTTATTATATGCAACTTGGTATAGTATTAAAAATACGATGGAATACTACATGGCAATGAGAAAGAATGAAATCTGGCCACGTGTAGCAACATGGATGGACCTTGAGGGTGTTATGCTGAGCGAAATAAGTCAGGCAGAGAAGGACAAATA
>NW_027528796.1:723324-764388 GCF_008692635.1 Crocuta crocuta
GACACACACACACAGGCTACTTTCATCATGACTCTTGCCAGTCAGTACTTTCACAGAGATAATAATTGTTTTGATTTCTAGCATGATATATTGGTTTTGCCTGTTTTGAGTTTAATATAATTAAATGAATGTAGTAGGTATTGTATTGTGTCTGGCCTCTTTTGCTCAAAATAATATCTGTGAGGTTAGTACATGTTTATATGTTTCATGTTTCTGTTCTGCTGTATAATATTCCATTGATGAATTACAGCATAACTTATTCATTATACAGTTGATCGATATTGAGTTGCTTCCGGTTTTTGCTTTGTTATGAACAAAGCCAACATGAATGTTCTTATATGTGTTTTCTGGTAGGCACACACACTAATTTTTCTAATTTTGCCTAGGGTGGAATTGTTGTATCAAAGGGGGATGCATATATAGCTTTAGTAGAAACTGTTAATTTTCCCAAGTAATGGACCATTTTATATTTCAGAAGTGTGTGAAAGTTACAGTTGTTTTATACCCTCACCAGACATTTGGCATTATCAGTCTTTTTAGATTTCTGCCTTTCTCTGGGGTGTGTAGTAAGACCTCAAATTTTAGCTTGCCCTTCCCTTATGCACTTCCATTCCTCTTAATGACGCATGGTATTCCCCAGTGTGAATGTTCTAGAACTTATTTAGGCATTTAATTATTGGTGGGTATTATCTTTGTATCCATTTTTAATTCTTAAAAACAATGTAGCATTACACATCCCGGACATACACCTTAGAGTCTGCATGCAAGGGTTGGTGGGCACAGGCCTCTGGGCACTGGGCACTGCACTGTAAAGCTCAAGGGAGCAGGCCTGTCACGTAAAGCCCTTACAACCTGTCCACAGCCTTCTGTCCAACATCACGCTGCCATGTCTCACGGGACACAGCCACCTCTACCCAAAACATCAGGGAAACGTGAGGACTTTCCCATGCTGAACCCAGAAACATTTTTCAGGCAGTGTTTTCATCTCCTGTTTTTTGAAATGCTCTTTCCTGGGGCTCACATTTCCTCTGACATCAGCATGGATGGGATACATTTCCTTGGCTTTCCCTTCCTGGCTGCTCTTTTAAACAAGGCATTTTCAAGAATAACAGTTGTCTGCCTGTTGCTGAAGCAAAGCAGGCCGGCAGAAACAGAAACGATCAGAGCAAGTTGTACAGCTTAGAAGCCCTCCTGCAGCCTTGAGTCTTGCAGTCTGGGTCCTCAACCCACACCACGGATCCATGCTGCTAATATGGAATTCAGCGGCCTCCCTCACCAGGGATTCCTTTTCTCTGCTCATGTCAGAAGTCTCCTACATTTAGACTTAGAGGAACTCTGTCTTCTTCAAGTTCCTGATACCGGGAGAGCTTTGAGTCCATCCAAACACCAGGTTAGGAGACCAGAGAGGATCATGAGTGAATGACGCCCAGCCCAGAAACCATTCCAAAACCCGCCCTAGGCTGAGGGCGAGTGTTCTGACGTTGGTCATCCCGGACTTAATCCTGGCTCCCCAACTCTTTAGCCATGTCAGTTTGGGTAAGTAACTTTAACCTCTCCTTGCCTCATTTTCCTCACCTGCTAAATATGGAAAGGAACAGGACTGATTTCGTAAGATGGCTGTATCGGGGCACCTGGCCGCCTCAGTCTGGGGAGCGTGCGATTCTGGATCCCAGGGTAGTGGGTTCGAGCCCCCCTCGGGCGTGGAGCCAGCAACCATCCACGGTACTGTTGACATAGGAATAGGGCTGTGATCTCCACGCCGAACGAATCTCCAGCGAGGAGGGAGGCGCTAACCAGGTGGTCGTTACAAGAAGAGACTTCAGAGTGCTCGTGGCAGCGTCCATGAAGTCGCGGACAGGACCGGCTCTGGGAGTGGACCACTCCGAGTTCGAATCCGGCCTCTGCCCCACTTGTCTCATCTCCCGATGGGCGGTTAGGCCTGTGGCCGGGGGGTGTCGTGGGTCCCAGTGCCTCAGTGCGGACGCTGCTAGAACGCGCTGTGAAGCCTCAGGAAAGCTGTCCTTGCTGCACAAACTGCCGGGAACAGCAGATACTTCCAGCCCACAAACCCGGAGACGCGGAGGTCGGGCGGTTTGGCGCCGACCTCCCACTTCCGGTGGGGGCCCCTGTGGCGGTAGCTCCGCTGCTTTGGCCCAGGCCCGGACTCAGTACTTCAGGGAAGGGATCCCAGCCCCTGCAGAACCCTCCGATCGATCGCCGGGGGCCTCGCAGCAGGGCAGCGCCGCGCCGCTGGTGGACCCCCCTCACCGACCCTAGGCCACGCCCCCTGCTGCACGCGACGTCAGCCCCGGGCCCCGCCCGGACACGCATTTCCTTCCCCAGCCTGCGATTGGCTTAGAAAGACACACGCGATGCCTCGCTGGCCAATGAGATGTGAGGACGATTGCCGAGGGGGATTCTGGGAAGAGCTTCCTCCCTGACAGAGAGAGATAAAGAGAGAAAGAAGGAGAGAAGCAGTGAGCTCCGTGTCTGGTTAGTTGGGTGTGTGCCAAGTGGTCTTACGATGCGGCCCCGCGAGATGGTCCCATGAAGTGGTCCTTGATGTGGACTTCGGTAGTAGTCCCCAGGAGGTGGTCCCCTGCGGTGGTCCCGTGAGGGGGTTGTGACACGGTCCCCTGCGGTGGTCCCGTGAGGGGGTTGTGACATGGTCCCCAGAAGCGGTCCCGTGAGGGGGTTGTGACATGGTCTCCTGCGGTGGTCCCGTGACGGGGTTGTGACACGGTCCCCAGAAGCGGTCCCGTGAGGGGGGTTGTGACATGGTCCCCAGAAGCGGTCCCATGAGGGGGTTGTGACACAGTCCCCTGCGGTGGTCCCGTGAGGGGGTTGTGACACGGTCCCCAGAAACAGTCCCGTGAGGGGGTTGTGACATGGTCCCCTGCGGTGGTCCCGTGAGGGGGTTGTGACACGGTCCCCAGAAGCGGTCCCGTGACGGGGTTGTGACATGGTTCCCAGAAGTGGTCCCGTGAGGGGGTTGTGACATGGTCCCCAGAAGCGGTCCCGTGACGGGGTTGTGACACGGTCCCCAGAAACAGTCCCGTGAGGGGGTTGTGACATGGTCTCCTGCGGTGGTCCCGTGACGGGGTTGTGACACGGTCCCCAGAAACAGTCCCGTGAGGGGGTTGTGACATGGTCTCCTGCGGTGGTCCCGTGACGGGGTTGTGACACGGTCCCCAGAAACAGTCCCGTGAGGGGGTTGTGACATGGTCTCCTGCGGTGGTCCCGTGACGGGGTTGTGACACGGTCCCCAGAAACAGTCCCGTGAGGGGGTTGTGACATGGTCTCCTGCGGTGGTCCCGTGACGGGGTTGTGACACGGTCCCCAGAAACAGTCCCGTGAGGGGGTTGTGACATGGTCTCCTGCGGTGGTCCCGTGACGGGGTTGTGACACGGTCCCCAGAAACAGTCCCGTGAGGGGGTTGTGACATGGTCTCCTGCGGTGGTCCCGTGACGGGGTTGTGACACGGTCCCCAGAAACAGTCCCGTGAGGGGGTTGTGACATGGTCTCCTGCGGTGGTCCCGTGACGGGGTTGTGACACGGTCCCCAGAAACAGTCCCGTGAGGGGGTTGTGACATGGTCTCCTGCGGTGGTCCCGTGACGGGGTTGTGACACGGTCCCCAGAAACAGTCCCGTGAGGGGGTTGTGACATGGTCTCCTGCGGTGGTCCCGTGACGGGGTTGTGACACGGTCCCCAGAAACAGTCCCGTGAGGGGGTTGTGACATGGTCTCCTGCGGTGGTCCCGTGACGGGGTTGTGACACGGTCCCCAGAAACAGTCCCGTGAGGGGGTTGTGACATGGTCT
Source organism: Crocuta crocuta (assembly GCF_008692635.1). NCBI lineage: Eukaryota > Metazoa > Chordata > Mammalia > Carnivora > Hyaenidae > Crocuta > Crocuta crocuta. Next base: position 727,145 of record NW_027528796.1, read on the forward strand.
CCTGCGGTGGTCCCGTGACGGGGTTGTGACACGGTCCCCAGAAACAGTCCCGTGAGGGGGTTGTGACATGGTCTCCTGCGGTGGTCCCGTGACGGGGTTGTGACACGGTCCCCAGAAACAGTCCCGTGAGGGGGTTGTGACATGGTCTCCTGCGGTGGTCCCGTGACGGGGTTGTGACACGGTCCCCAGAAACAGTCCCGTGAGGGGGTTGTGACATGGTCTCCTGCGGTGGTCCCGTGACGGGGTTGTGACACGGTCCCCAGAAACAGTCCCGTGAGGGGGTTGTGACATGGTCTCCTGCGGTGGTCCCGTGACGGGGTTGTGACACGGTCCCCAGAAACAGTCCCGTGAGGGGGTTGTGACATGGTCTCCTGCGGTGGTCCCGTGACGGGGTTGTGACACGGTCCCCAGAAACAGTCCCGTGAGGGGGTTGTGACATGGTCTCCTGCGGTGGTCCCGTGACGGGGTTGTGACACGGTCCCCAGAAACAGTCCCGTGAGGGGGTTGTGACATGGTCTCCTGCGGTGGTCCCGTGACGGGGTTGTGACACGGTCCCCAGAAACAGTCCCGTGAGGGGGTTGTGACATGGTCTCCTGCGGTGGTCCCGTGACGGGGTTGTGACACGGTCCCCAGAAACAGTCCCGTGAGGGGGTTGTGACATGGTCTCCTGCGGTGGTCCCGTGACGGGGTTGTGACACGGTCCCCAGAAACAGTCCCGTGAGGGGGTTGTGACATGGTCTCCTGCGGTGGTCCCGTGACGGGGTTGTGACACGGTCCCCAGAAACAGTCCCGTGAGGGGGTTGTGACATGGTCTCCTGCGGTGGTCCCGTGACGGGGTTGTGACACGGTCCCCAGAAACAGTCCCGTGAGGGGGTTGTGACATGGTCTCCTGCGGTGGTCCCGTGACGGGGTTGTGACACGGTCCCCAGAAACAGTCCCGTGAGGGGGTTGTGACATGGTCTCCTGCGGTGGTCCCGTGACGGGGTTGTGACACGGTCCCCAGAAACAGTCCCGTGAGGGGGTTGTGACATGGTCTCCTGCGGTGGTCCCGTGACGGGGTTGTGACACGGTCCCCAGAAACAGTCCCGTGAGGGGGTTGTGACATGGTCTCCTGCGGTGGTCCCGTGACGGGGTTGTGACACGGTCCCCAGAAACAGTCCCGTGAGGGGGTTGTGACATGGTCTCCTGCGGTGGTCCCGTGACGGGGTTGTGACACGGTCCCCAGAAACAGTCCCGTGAGGGGGTTGTGACATGGTCTCCTGCGGTGGTCCCGTGACGGGGTTGTGACACGGTCCCCAGAAACAGTCCCGTGAGGGGGTTGTGACATGGTCTCCTGCGGTGGTCCCGTGACGGGGTTGTGACACGGTCCCCAGAAACAGTCCCGTGAGGGGGTTGTGACATGGTCTCCTGCGGTGGTCCCGTGACGGGGTTGTGACACGGTCCCCAGAAACAGTCCCGTGAGGGGGTTGTGACATGGTCTCCTGCGGTGGTCCCGTGACGGGGTTGTGACACGGTCCCCAGAAACAGTCCCGTGAGGGGGTTGTGACATGGTCTCCTGCGGTGGTCCCGTGACGGGGTTGTGACACGGTCCCCAGAAACAGTCCCGTGAGGGGGTTGTGACATGGTCTCCTGCGGTGGTCCCGTGACGGGGTTGTGACACGGTCCCCAGAAACAGTCCCGTGAGGGGGTTGTGACATGGTCTCCTGCGGTGGTCCCGTGACGGGGTTGTGACACGGTCCCCAGAAACAGTCCCGTGAGGGGGTTGTGACATGGTCTCCTGCGGTGGTCCCGTGACGGGGTTGTGACACGGTCCCCAGAAACAGTCCCGTGAGGGGGTTGTGACATGGTCTCCTGCGGTGGTCCCGTGACGGGGTTGTGACACGGTCCCCAGAAACAGTCCCGTGAGGGGGTTGTGACATGGTCTCCTGCGGTGGTCCCGTGACGGGGTTGTGACACGGTCCCCAGAAACAGTCCCGTGAGGGGGTTGTGACATGGTCTCCTGCGGTGGTCCCGTGACGGGGTTGTGACACGGTCCCCAGAAACAGTCCCGTGAGGGGGTTGTGACATGGTCTCCTGCGGTGGTCCCGTGACGGGGTTGTGACACGGTCCCCAGAAACAGTCCCGTGAGGGGGTTGTGACATGGTCTCCTGCGGTGGTCCCGTGACGGGGTTGTGACACGGTCCCCAGAAACAGTCCCGTGAGGGGGTTGTGACATGGTCTCCTGCGGTGGTCCCGTGACGGGGTTGTGACACGGTCCCCAGAAACAGTCCCGTGAGGGGGTTGTGACATGGTCTCCTGCGGTGGTCCCGTGACGGGGTTGTGACACGGTCCCCAGAAACAGTCCCGTGAGGGGGTTGTGACATGGTCTCCTGCGGTGGTCCCGTGACGGGGTTGTGACACGGTCCCCAGAAACAGTCCCGTGAGGGGGTTGTGACATGGTCTCCTGCGGTGGTCCCGTGACGGGGTTGTGACACGGTCCCCAGAAACAGTCCCGTGAGGGGGTTGTGACATGGTCTCCTGCGGTGGTCCCGTGACGGGGTTGTGACACGGTCCCCAGAAACAGTCCCGTGAGGGGGTTGTGACATGGTCTCCTGCGGTGGTCCCGTGACGGGGTTGTGACACGGTCCCCAGAAACAGTCCCGTGAGGGGGTTGTGACATGGTCTCCTGCGGTGGTCCCGTGACGGGGTTGTGACACGGTCCCCAGAAACAGTCCCGTGAGGGGGTTGTGACATGGTCTCCTGCGGTGGTCCCGTGACGGGGTTGTGACACGGTCCCCAGAAACAGTCCCGTGAGGGGGTTGTGACATGGTCTCCTGCGGTGGTCCCGTGACGGGGTTGTGACACGGTCCCCAGAAACAGTCCCGTGAGGGGGTTGTGACATGGTCTCCTGCGGTGGTCCCGTGACGGGGTTGTGACACGGTCCCCAGAAACAGTCCCGTGAGGGGGTTGTGACATGGTCTCCTGCGGTGGTCCCGTGACGGGGTTGTGACACGGTCCCCAGAAACAGTCCCGTGAGGGGGTTGTGACATGGTCTCCTGCGGTGGTCCCGTGACGGGGTTGTGACACGGTCCCCAGAAACAGTCCCGTGAGGGGGTTGTGACATGGTCTCCTGCGGTGGTCCCGTGACGGGGTTGTGACACGGTCCCCAGAAACAGTCCCGTGAGGGGGTTGTGACATGGTCTCCTGCGGTGGTCCCGTGACGGGGTTGTGACACGGTCCCCAGAAACAGTCCCGTGAGGGGGTTGTGACATGGTCTCCTGCGGTGGTCCCGTGACGGGGTTGTGACACGGTCCCCAGAAACAGTCCCGTGAGGGGGTTGTGACATGGTCTCCTGCGGTGGTCCCGTGACGGGGTTGTGACACGGTCCCCAGAAACAGTCCCGTGAGGGGGTTGTGACATGGTCTCCTGCGGTGGTCCCGTGACGGGGTTGTGACACGGTCCCCAGAAACAGTCCCGTGAGGGGGTTGTGACATGGTCTCCTGCGGTGGTCCCGTGACGGGGTTGTGACACGGTCCCCAGAAACAGTCCCGTGAGGGGGTTGTGACATGGTCTCCTGCGGTGGTCCCGTGACGGGGTTGTGACACGGTCCCCAGAAACAGTCCCGTGAGGGGGTTGTGACATGGTCTCCTGCGGTGGTCCCGTGACGGGGTTGTGACACGGTCCCCAGAAACAGTCCCGTGAGGGGGTTGTGACATGGTCTCCTGCGGTGGTCCCGTGACGGGGTTGTGACACGGTCCCCAGAAACAGTCCCGTGAGGGGGTTGTGACATGGTCTCCTGCGGTGGTCCCGTGACGGGGTTGTGACACGGTCCCCAGAAACAGTCCCGTGAGGGGGTTGTGACATGGTCTCCTGCGGTGGTCCCGTGACGGGGTTGTGACACGGTCCCCAGAAACAGTCCCGTGAGGGGGTTGTGACATGGTCTCCTGCGGTGGTCCCGTGACGGGGTTGTGACACGGTCCCCAGAAACAGTCCCGTGAGGGGGTTGTGACATGGTCCCCAGAAGCGGTCCCGTGAGGGGGTTGTGACATGGTCTCCTGCGGTGGTCCCGTGACGGGGTTGTGACACGGTCCCCAGAAGCGGTCCCGTGAGGGGGGTTGTGACATGGTCCCCAGAAGCGGTCCCATGAGGGGGTTGTGACACAGTCCCCTGCGGTGGTCCCGTGAGGGGGTTGTGACACGGTCCCCAGAAACAGTCCCGTGAGGGGGTTGTGACATGGTCCCCTGCGGTGGTCCCGTGAGGGGGTTGTGACACGGTCCCCAGAAGCGGTCCCGTGACGGGGTTGTGACATGGTTCCCAGAAGTGGTCCCGTGAGGGGGTTGTGACATGGTCCCCAGAAGCGGTCCCGTGAGGGGGGTTGTGACATGGTCCCCTGCGGTGGTCCCCTGAGGGGGGTTGTGACATGGTCCCCAGAAGCGGTCCCGTGAGGGGGTTGTGACATGGTCCCCAGAAGTGGTCCCGTGAGGGGGGTTGTGACATGGTCCCTGGCGGTGGTCCTGTGACGAGGTCCCATGTGGTGGTCCCTGTGTGGTGGCCAGGTGACGTGCGGCTGCGGATCAGGACCCGGGGACAGGGTGGGGGTGAGCGCCCGGGCCCTACGTGGGTTCCTAGGGGCCGCCGTGTGCGCTGAGTCCACCGCGGGGCCAGCCTCAGGCTTCCCCTCGGCAAGAGGAAGAGGAAAGCAAACAGCCACGGCGGGAAGAGCCTGACTGCCTGCAGCCCGTAGCTCCGGTTTGAGCCGCGCCAGCCCGGGGTGGGCGCGAGGGACTGTGGGTCTTCCGGGACCGGGGCTGTGAGACGGTGACTGCCAGGATTTCCAGCCCGAGCTCCCCCAGAGGCCTGGCAGGAAGCTCGGCCCCCTCACTGAAGGAATGCTCGGCTGCAGCCGGAGTTGCTCTTATCTTCCTCCAAGTGGTGTTTGGACAAAGTGCGTTGTTTGGTTTCTGTAGCTCCCGCAGCACGTAAGGAATGCTAAGGGCTTATTTCCCTCCACGTCAGGGGCTGCTCCTTAAAATCACCTGGGCTGCCTCCAGGGCGCGCTGGGCCGGGGCTCCGGTCCAGAGTCGCAGTTACTTGGGCTGGGCCGCGCCTGGCATCAGGGGTCCTAAGGGCCCCCTTGCCTCTCGCGCCTTTGTGCTCATATGAAGTCAGCTGGAAACCTCTGCTCTGGGGACTTGACTGGGTTGGGCCCGAGGGCCGCCTGGAAGAGACGGCGCCCGTGGAGTCCATGTGCTGGCTCCAGTTCTCTGCCCGACTTGTGCTTTGGGTCTCCATGGCCACCTCTGCGCCCTCAGCTGCTGGGGCGTGGCCTCACACATGGAGAGTCCCCTGTGGGTCTGGAGCTTCTTGCTTAACCTGTGCTCTCCGACCTCTGGAGCAGGGCAGACCCTGCTGTCCTCAGCTCAGCCACCCCAGACGTGCTCTGCCACAGGGGGGTCTGAGCACTGCGGCTGCCCTGACAGCCTCTCCTGCCACATTTGGGAACCATCTGGGAGAAATGGAGATCAAACACAAGCCTGAGAAGAAACTTCATTAGATCCAACTGGCAAAAGATGAATAAATATGCAGAACACAGGGACAGAACCCTCAGAAAAGCAACATGAAGGCAAAAGTAGTGGGGATCTGACCTAGGAATGATGTCCTGCAAAAAGCAAGATAGTGGATGGCACTGACTTGGGTGCATTAAACACTTCTGGGGTGCGAGGCACAGTTAGAACCCCCTTGTTCCTTTATCTCACAGCCATGGGATCAGCACTTTTATCAGGTTTATAAACTTCATTTAAACACTTCTCATTGTACTTACCAAGTCCCAGGCACTGTCTAGGTGCTTCACAAAGACCACTCTAACCTTCAGGACAGCAGTCTACCATGGGTGCTGTTATTGCTCCCATATCAGAGATGTGCAAATAGAGGAACCAACAAACAATATCTGAATCCAGTCAGTTGACTCCAGTGCCCGTGCTCTTAACATTAGTGCCCAGCTACCTCTGGAATAGCAGTCAGGGACCAACACCAGGAAGCTAGCAAGTCTGAGTTCAAGGCCTGCAAAGATTAGATATGATCAGCCTTGACTCCAGCCTAGTGAAAATCCAAAGTTCCTAAGGATTTCTGCTAATTCATGGGGACTCTCACTCTCGTGATCTTTGTGCCCCAGCATCAGGGTCTGTACACTGTCCTTAGTCCTACTCTGTATCCACCAGGTACAGGACTCCTCACATCTCAGTAACCCTCAAAAGCTTTAAATGAGAAATACCGACCATACTGAGAGGTACATGGGTAGGGGAGGAGGAGGTTCATGTAAAACTCTAAGATGTGCCTGACTTTCTGAAGTTCACTTTGCTCTCTCCCGGTTTACCTCCTACACACCCTCAGCATTTTTCTTTTCCTTACCACATTTAAACTCCTCTAGTGACTTTAAACTTCTCTCTACTGTGTTGTACATCCACATCACTTGTCCCTCTTCTGAAGGCTTGTTGTCCTTGATCACAGTGAGAGGAGAAGAAGCCAAATTCTTTGCCTTTCTACTCTAGTACTTGTTAAGGAGTTCTTTCCAAGAAAACAAATGTTTTTTTTCCACCAAGACTACCTCATACTGAATGAAACACTCCTACTGAATGAAACAATTTTTGATCAGGAAATGTTGCTTCTGTCCGTACCATATTTAAGAAGTCAAAGTACAAGATAGAAATGAGAAGGCTCCATGCTATATAGCCCCATCACTTGCTGGCTGAAGCTCTGGAAGAAGTTCCTTGTTTCTTCATCCATAAGCTAGGAATCAAAGTCACCACTCCACATTTTTGTAGAATTGTCAGTTGCTTTTGGCTTAGGAGGTTGGGTGAAGCCAGTTCTCAGTCTTACTACCCTCAAACACAAGGGTATGAACAACACAGGGATTTGGAGACATTAAGCCAAGTAATAGCAGAAGTCTTTATTGTTGAAAAGGAAAGAGACAGATCAACTTGCCTGCCTAGAAGCTGTGGAGAGAGAGGATGAAGTCAGAGTCTTGGGGAAAATGCCCCTTGATCCTGTCAGCAGTAGGGGCATGAAGGAGATGTGACTCAGCAGCCCTGGGAAAGGCAGTGAAAGTTTCAAAGAGGGTGAAGTCTTTCTCACCCCTTTCCTCTTGCACCAACATAGTGATGGTGATTTCTTCTGGAATAGGATGAGGTCGCTAGCTGGCAAGGAAAATGAAAGATGGAACACCCAGTGCAGCTTATCACCAACAACAGACAGAAATGTGGCCAAAGACAAAAAAAGGATAAGACAAATGAGACAAGACCTGAGAGAGCAGGATGAGGGAGCTGGCACACTAAACGTGCCAGGGGATTCAACATGGTAGCCCTCAGCCGCCTGCTGTTAGCTTTTATTCCCTTCTGATTTGAGGGAAAGATATGAAAAGCACCAACTTCCAGAAAGAGGTAAAATGTGCAAAAGCAAAATAGCTATTAGACTTGGGGGTGACACCTGAGATCCTTCTGCCTTGGACCGGAGAATGGATTCTTCCACTGGCCATTGAACAGCAACCAGAGGTCAGGCCTGCACCCAGCAAGGCACATAGTTTGGCTTGGTCTTCTAGTTTGGGAGGGCCCAATTTTCAGAGGGTCCTCGATGGGGGGAGGGAGAACATTGAGATGACTGACCTGAATATATAAGAATAAGGAAAAGATTTAGCAAGAGCTGAACAAGCTACACATGAGCAAGAAAAATATAAGCAAAACCAAAATTTTTGCTTTTTTCAATAAGGCTCCTCAGCTAGACCACAGGACACAGAAAACGATTGAGTAACTATTTTCTCAATTATCCCAGGATGGTTTATGACTAGTACTGTTCCAGATGCAGAGAAATCAAGTTGATTTGTTATCAGCAACAGATGTCTTAGGGTATTATGATTTATTTTTCTTGGGGAACCCAGTTAAGAAAGCTTGAAAGAAGCCTGATATGAAAAATTCTTTTCCGGAAAAAAAATATCCAAGGGTGAAAATCACAAGGCACTTTCAGTTGTGGAAGTAACGTCAGTTATACTTTAAAAAAAAAAAAGTTTGCAGTGATGTAACGGTTAATAAGAGAGGTGAAAAAGGAAATTCCCCAGCCAAAGATGGGATGAGAACACTGAAACACTGAGAAGTCAACAGATGCTATGCCATGTCAAGCAGTCATGCAAGTAGAAAAGTAGGTAATTGTCTCAAATATGAAATTACTCTGGATGATAGCTCTGTTAAGTAAAATTAAACTCTTTAATTAAGAGATGAAAGGAAAACCTACAAGGCAAAGATAGGTGATGAGCACAGACTTAACACTATAGAAAAGTAAATCCCACAACTATAGGACAGAGTCTCAGAAATCAAGAGGTTTGGGGAAAGAGTATGAGTATTAGAATATTGATCTTTTACAGTGGAATGGTACAGATATTTTCTAAGAAAAAAAATCAAGAAACAGTGATAAAGGGTCCCAGAGAGGGAAGAACTTAAATAGAAATGAGCATGAATTAAAACCAGGAAAACTCAGAACATAAGAAAGGAGAGGAGAGTTGTGATGAAGAGGCAGTCTTTGATTTTCTTGTCCTCTTTAGCACATGGTCAATAAATATTGTCTAAATATTCTAAATCCAAGAAAAGTGTTAGGGTATAATATATGAAAGAAGAAACAAGAGTAATTAAAACAGATTGAAACCCTTTCAAATTACCAGAAGGAAAACACCCAACTTCAGAAAGAAGAAAGTCAAGTAGCAAGAATGAGAAAAATTTTAAAAACATTATAAATAGAAAATGTAAGATGCTGGCATCAAGACAAAAAGATCTGGGGGTGCCTGGGTGGCTCAGTCAGCTAAGTGTCCAACTTCGGCTCAGGTCATGATCTCAGGGTTCATGGGTTCAGGCCCCGCGTTGGGCTCTGTGCTGACAGCTAGCTCAGAGCCTGGAGACTGCTTCAGATTCTGTGTCTCCATCTCTCTCTGACCCTCCCCTGCTCACACTGTCTCTCTCTCAGAAATAAATAAAACATTTTAAAAAATGTTGAAAAGACAAAAAATCTGTTATGCCAAATTCAAATTAAATAAACTCATCTATTGAAAAAAATAGCAAAGCCAACATATATGTTATAAATAATAAAACGAAATGATTCAGAAAAGACCCATTCAACCTTAGGAAGACAAGGCAGATTGAACTGAAAACACAAATTATGAAACAAGTTAAAATATCACTGTATATTTATAACAAAGATAAAATTGTCACAAATCTCAATACACCAAATAGCATAGCAATAAAAATACATGAAACTGGCTACTTCTTTGGGACATGGGCATACTTTTCCTTATTCCACCCACTAAGTACAACTAAAAATTGGATATTGTATATGAAACAAACCTAAAACGATTCTACAGGGTAGAGAGAAGAAGGGAGACCACCAGGGACATTAGGAACTGAGGAACAACATGCTGGTGAGTTCCTTGGGTTTTCTTTCTGCTTTATAAATTTCAGGCTTGGAGCTGAAAAAGCTGGTAACCTAGAAATAATGGTACAGACAAAACTAGTCCCAACAAAAACTTGCTCTTACTAGTCAAAGATCAGGAAAGGGACAATCTAGAAAGGCAGAAAACTTTGAGACAGTAATCTCTCTATTCTGGCTATAAACCACATAAAAGGAAAACTATGGCCCCACTCCCACTATGCAAACAAAGGCCAAGTGGGGGACTTTCACTCTCACAAGACTGATACTACAGAATGCCAAACAGGGAGCTAGGCTTTTCATCCTCATTAGCTGGTAATGAGGCATGACTCCTTGAAGCTCAGTGGAGACCACAGAAAGAATGGATTTCTACCTTTATCCATCAGTAATGAGTATATTTCTCCCTCCTCACTGGAATGGTGTCGATGGATCCTCTTGAAGAGTTAGGACTTACACATGGCTCAGCAGTAATGAGGCCACGTCCAGTGTGGTATCAGTGTAGACCGCAGAGGGAGCTGGAACTCCTACTGTCACCCAAAAGTAACAGCGTCCTCCTCCCCTTGGGTACCAATGGAGGGTTTCATGAGGAACAGGGACTTCTACCTCTGCCTGGCTGAAACAAGGTAGTGCCCCTTCTCTTTTCCAGAGCACTGTCAAAAAAAGCCAACTAAAACAAGATTTAAAACAGATCCAGAGTCTCATAACATAATACAAAAATGTCCTGATTTTAATCAAACATTACTAATTGTACCAAGAAGCAGGGAGATCTTAAAATTAATGAAAAAGACAATCAATAGATGCCAATACTGAGATAACAGATGTTAGAATTATCTAATGAACATGTTTCAGTCAATAATTACAAACATTCTTGAAACAAATGAAAAATAGGCTTCAGCAAAGAAATGGAATAGAAAGTCTAAAAAAATAGAAGGTATAAAGAAGAACCAAACAAAATTTAAAACTAAAAACTATAATAATGAAAATAAAAGCTCAACAGGGTTGGGTTCAACAGTAGAATGAGGAATTTGACAACAAATTAAAAGGAAACAACAGTAGAATGAGGAAAGTCAGTGAACTGAAAGATAAAAGAAATTACCCAATATGAACAATAGAGAGGTAATAGACTACAAAAGAATGAACAGAGGCTCCGGGACCTGTGGGACTCTGACAAATGATTTGACATTCATGACATCAGGGTCCCAGAGGGAGAGGAGAAAAGGGGTAGGGTTTCAGTTCAATGGAAGAAAGATTGCCATTCCAATAAATGATTCTAAAGCAACTGGACATTCATAAATTTTAAAAAATGAACCTCCAGCTCACACTTTATACAAACATTAATTTAAAATGGATCATAGAGCATATAAATAATGAAACTATTTAGGAGAAAATAGAAAAATTTTAGGATCTAGCACTAGGCAGAATTCTTAGACGACACCAAATGCATGATACATAATAGGAAAATTTATAAATTGGAGTTTATCAAAATCAGGAATGTTTGCTCTGTGAATGATCCTGTTAAACGATAAAAAAACGAGGGGCACCTGGGTGGCTCAGTCGGTTAAGCAGCTGACTTTGGCTCCAATCATGATCTCACAGTTCGTGAGTTTGAGTCCCCCATTGGGCTCTGTGCTAACAGTTCAGAGCCTAGAGCCTGCTTCCGATTCTGTGTCTCCCTCTATCTCTCTGCCCCTCCCCTGCTCATGGTTTGTCTGTCTATCTGTCTCTCTCTCAAAAATATATAAACATTTTTTAAAAAAAGGATGAAAAGCTAGAGAGTTGTAGGAAATGTTTCCAAACCACATATCTGAAAAAGGACTAGTAACTAGAATACATGAAGAACTATCAAACCTCAACAGGGAAAAAGACAATACAACTAGGAAGTAGGCAAAAGACATGAAGAGAAATTTCACTGAAGAGGATATTGATGGAAAGTAAACACATGGAAAGATGCTCAACACCATTATCCATCAGAAAATGCTAATTAAATGAGATCTCATTGCATATTTATCAGAATGGCTAAAATGGAGGGTGGTGTTAGCACCAAATATGGTTGAGGATATGGAGAGACTTACTTAAACGATGTTGGAAGGAAATGGAAAATGGGATAAGAATTCTAGAAAACAGTTTGGAAATTTTTTTTAAATTACAACTTTGTACGACCCAGCAATTTGCATTCCTGGGCAAATTTGTCATCCCAGACAGTTGAAGATTTATACTCACACAAAAGCCTGTAAACAAATGTATATAGCAGCTTTATTTATAATAGCCTCAAACTAGAAGCAACAACATGTCCTTCAATGGGTGAATGGTTAAGCAAACTGTGGCACATCCATACCATGGAATACTACTCAGCAATAAAAAGGAATGAACTACTGATACATACAACACCTAGATAAGTCTCTAGAAAATTATGCTGAGTGAAAAAAACACCTATCCCAAAACACTTGTAAAATGACAAAATTAAAGAAATGGAAAACATATTAGTTATTGCCTGTAGTTAAAGGATGGAGTGGAAGTGGGAGGGAAGAAGATGTGACCATAAAAGAGCCCTGGAGGGGTCCTTATGGTGATGGAACTGTTCTGCATCATAACTCTGTCAATGTCAATATCCAGGTTGTGTCATTGTACACAACACATTGTATAGTTTTACAAGATGTTACCATTGGGAAAAATTGGGTAATGCATACACAGGGTTTGCATTTCCACATTATTTCTCAAAACTGCATGTGAATCAATTGTCTCAGAATAAAATACTTTAAAATTTTTAAGTACATGAAACACTACAAAATTTGTTTCATTTGAAAATCAATTAATATAATTCACCATGATAGCAAACTAAAACAGAAAAAAAGTATGATCATCTCAAAAAATGCAGAAAAGCATTTGATAAAATTCAATATCTTTTCTTATAAAAAAACACCCCCAAAATGGAGAGGTATAATATGTTAATGGTATTGTTAAGTTGTTCTTTCTCCCCAAATTGATCTCTTGATTCAATTAAAAATTTAACAGTCTGTTTTGTAGAAATTGATAAGCTGATTTTAAAATTCAAATGGGAATCCAATCATTTTGAAAATGGGAATCAATCATTTTGAAAAAGAAAGTTGAGAGAATAAGACTAATTTTGAGACTTAAAAACTATAGTAATCAGGACAGTACAGTGTTAAAACAAGGTAGACAAATAGATTAATGGGACAGAATAGAGTTCAGAAATAGATCCACACATATATTTACAACTAATTTTTTTTACAAAGGTGCAAATGCAATTGAGTGCAGAAAAAAGAGTCTTTTCAACAAATGGTACTGTAATAATTGTATACCATGTAAAATAAAATGAGCTTTGATCCATATCTTACACAATATGCAAATATAACTCAAAATAGATAACTTAAAACATAAAACTAAAAATTTATAGAAAAAATATTGGATTGGGCACCTTATACATAGGACACAAAAAAGCATGATCCATTTTTTTTAAAAAGAAAAAGCTGAAATGGACTTCATAAACAGCAACAACAACAACTTCTGCTCTTTGAAAGACATTGCTATGGGCATGAAAAGACAAGCTACAGACTGGGAGAAAAAAATTGCAAACCATACATCTAATAAACTACTTGTATCCAGCATACGTAAAGAACCCTCAAAACTAAACAAGACTAATAACCCAATTTTTAAAAACAAAGAGTTTGAAGAGATATTTCACTAAAGAAAATATATAGATAACAAGCACAGGAAATCTCAACATCATGAGTCATTAGGGAAGTACAGTTTAAAACTACAATGGGGTTAGAATGGTGACAGTTTAAGACTGATCATACCAGTTGTCGGTGAGAATGTGAAGCAATTGGAATTCTCTCATATGCTGCTGGTGGGAGGGTAAATTGGTACAACCACTTGGAAAACAGTTTGTTTCTTCAAAATTTCAACTTATATCTATCATATGACCCAGTCATTTAACTTTGAGGTTTTTATCTAAAAGATATGAAAAGATATGTCCACACAAAAACTTGTATACAAATGTTCATGCTGATAAATGTGTGGAGAAATGGTCATGGCCATGCACTATCAGCAAGACCCCATTTTTTATAGACTTTTTTGAGGGGGGAAGTTTAGCAACATCTGTCATTTTTTTTTCCCCCAAGAGAAACTTAGTCCTCAGCTTGTGGGAAGTTACCTCCATGGTTACCTCCTTCATTTGGAACATTCTGGATTACTCTGGATATTCAGAAAGCAACAGAGGGGTGCCTGGGTGGCTCAGTAGGTTAAGCGTCTGACTTCAGTTTAGGTCATGATCTCACAGTTGGTGAGTTCAAGCCCCGTGTCGGGCTCTGTGCTGACAGCTCAGAGCCTGGAGCCTGCTTCAGACTCTGTGTCTCCTTCTCTCTCTGCCCCTCCCCCACTTGTGCTCTGTCTCTGTTTCTCAAAAATAAATAAATGTAGGGGGAAAAAAGAGAAAGCAATAGAAATAAAACTGTTACAGAAATACACACTAAAATATGTTAGTTATGTGTTTGTGAGGATTTTTCTTTACATGCCCTATTTTCCTTGCTTAATTATTATTAGTAAATTTATTCCAAATGGAAACTTTGTTGAAAACATTTTAATTGTGTAGCTGTTAGTTCTTTTGCAAAAATTGCTTATTAAAACTTCTAAAGAAAGGCTAATTTCATCAGTGAATATACTTGGTATTATTTTTATCCCTAAGTACTTCAGTGTGTGTTTCCTAAGAATAAGAACATTGTCTTACATAGCCAGCGCAGTGATCGAATTAGGAAATTTAACACTGACACAATGCCATCATTGAATACACAAAATGTATTCAAATTTTGATGATTGTCTAAATAATTCCCTTTATAGCATTTTTTCCTCTTCTGGCACATGATCTGGTCTCAGGTCACATGTTGCATTTAACCATCATGTCTCTAGTCTCTTTTAATCTGAAACAGTTGCTCAATCCTTCTCTATGTTTTGTGACTTTGACATCTTTGAGTAATATAGACCAGTTATTTTGTAGAATGTCCCTCCGTATGGGATAATTGGATGTTTCCTCATGTTTTAGATTCTAGTTATGCATTTATATCAGTATGTTATGGGTAGGAATACCACAGAGATGAGGTTGTGTCTTTTTTTTACTATATCCTATCAGGATGCCCATGATGTCTATAAGTTTCAGGTGTTTTGGTTTTTTTAAATATAGGTATTTGGTTCCTCCTAAACCATTAGTTGAGAGAGTTTTCTTTTCCCACCAGCTTAAATCTTTGCTTTCCCTTCCCCTTTCAACCAGTGCTTTTCTTTGGGCCTCTTGCACTCTTGAAAATGTACAGATCAGTGGTCAGTCAAGGATCTGGTGTTGATACACAGATTTACAGGTGGACACCCTGCCGCTCTGTGGCCTTCTCCATTCACAGACCCTCCACAGAAACACACATTCTACACACAGGGTAATTTGAGGTGCCTCATAGGCCTACATGTAAATGCTTAAACAAATGTTAGAAGAGAGTGTCCTCATGACTTGGGGTTAGGCAAAGATTTTTTTTTAGGACCCACAGAAAAGCAATAACCATGAGATAAAAGTTGAATATTAGACATTATAAAGGCTGAAATCCTATGCTTATCGAAAGATCACATTGGGAAGATAGTGATTAGACTAGTCATGGAGTGCAAAAAACATTTTCAAAGTATATGCAATAAAGGATTTGTATTCAGACTCTTAAAAGAACTCATATACAACTACATACATAGAACTAGAAAACCACACAACCCAATAAAGTTGGGCAGAAGATGACACCTCACAATGGAGTGACTAGTCAATAAGTACTAATCATTAGAGATCAGGAAAAAGAAAATTAAAACCATAATAAGATACCACTGCACGCCCACCAGAATGCTAAAATTAATAAGACTGGTAATATTAAATGTTGACAAAGGTGAAGCAGCTATAATGCATACATTTCTGATGGAAATATAAAATGGTACAAACACTTTGGAAAACAGTTAAAATGTTAAACAGATACCATGTAATGCAGAAATTCTTCTCTTAGGTATTTATCCAAGAAAAGGGAAATATTGGTCTAAACCAAAACCTGTATGGAAAAGTTTATTGCAGCCTCATTCATAAGAGGCCAAACCTGCAAACAAGTCCAATTATCATCAGTGTGTCAAGGATAATCAGAATACTCGTACAATGGAAACTGACTATGCTCAGCAGCAGAAAGGAACAGATTCCTGACAACACGCATGGACCTCAGAAACACTGTTAATGTTGAGTGAAAGAATCCAGACACAAGAGTGCATACTTTATGATTCCACTGTTATGCAACTCTAGACCAGACAAATCTAATCTGCAGTGTCAGAAGGATGTCAGTGGCTGCTTGCGGTATGGGAGGAGGCCTGAGGCTGGGGATGCCGATGTTCTTGACTGTGGTGGGTCCTATGCAGGAATGCACATTTGGCGAAACATAACCTAACTACACACTTAAAACAGACTCGTCTTATTGTATATAAATTTGTTTCAGTAAAGTTGATTTAAGTAAAGGAAAACAAAGATCAGGACATATTTGGGGCCAGCATTAAATGAGAGGAGGACGGACATCAGAGTGTGGGCTGCTTTTCATAATGACTGCATTTTAGTGACAGCTATTTATGCAGCAAATGACACAGCCACAATTGTTATGAAGGAGAAACTATAGGACATAATAGGAGAAACAGAAAGAAATCCCACTATTAGGAGATTAAATTCTCCCTATCAGTCCAAAACAGATCCGGGGACATAAGGAGTTAGAATGTAGAAGTCCAATACAACATAGCGTGGCAGGTCTTGTGAATAGCTGTTGAAGTCTGTGCTCCGATCATAAAGAATGCACATTTTCTGTTCCAGGACACATAGAAGAGTCATGAAAACTGACCACAAATTATGCCACAGCAAACATTTCAATTCTAGATAGAAGTAATGTAAACAACATGATATAATTAAAAATCAAAACAAAGTTTAAATGTTCTTTTGCCTGTATATTTTTAAACTTTGTTTAAAAGCTCTTATGTCAAAGGGTAAATGCAAACTAATTTCAGAATTGCTAGGAAATGATGGTAATGAAAACATACCATAATCCAGGGAGTGTTGCTCGGGCAGTGTTCAGAGACAAATTTACAGCCTTATATTTCTATCAAGAAAAAAAGAAAGAAAAACAAATGACATGTCCAATTCCAAGATTTAAAGTAATAACAATGGAATAAACTGAAAGTAGCCATTAATAAGGGACAGTCAGAAATTAACAAGTTGGAAAACAGAAAAACAGTAGAATTAACAAATAAAAACCCAGTTCTTTGAAAACAACAAAATAAGTCACTAGATAACCTAATCCAGAAACGTAAAACCATAGCAAAAGTTGTAAAAAGAGAAAGAGATGACCATCAAGATGGAGAAAATTAAATCTTAAGAGATTACTTATAACTCTAGGCTGAAACACCTGGGTGAAAAGGTAATTTTCTATGGCTACCAAAATTGAGTAAATAAGGGGCGCCTGGGTGGCTTAGTCGGTTGAGCGTCCGACTTTCGCTTGGGTCATGATCTCGCGGTTCGTGGGTTCGAGCCCCGCATCGGGCTCTGTGCTGACTGCCAGCTCAGAGCCTGGAGCCTGGTTCAGTCTGTGACTCCCTCTCTCTCTGACCCTCCCCTGCTCACGCTCTCTCTCTCTCTCTCTCTCCTAGAAATAAATAAAAAATATTAAAAAAAATTGAGTAAATAAATACAGAATGTCAAAACAGATGTATTCACATAGAAAGGTTTGAACCATTTCTCCCCATCTCCCATCCGCAAATCATCAGGCTTCAAAAAGGAGCTAAGGAGAAAATTAGATGATCATCTCCATATATGCAAAAAAAGACTTATGGCCTAATCTTTTATGGACAAATAAAAAAAAGTGTCTTTTTGAACACTATCATCATCCCTGTTATTTAATATCCTATTGGAAGCATCATCAAATGCAGTTACACACACACTCACATACTTGTGTGCACACACACACACACGGAAGCATAGGAATTGGGAAGGAAAAGGTAAAACCATTGGAGATTGTACTTCTGGTAAAACCAAGGCAATCAACTAAGAAACTACTAAAACAATAAGAGAATTCACTAATGGAGCAGGATATAAAATCAACTTAGAGAAATCAGTAGTCCCTATAGAAACAACGACCAAACAATAATAAAAATAGGCAAAATAGAAATTAATATTAAATATGCAAAATTTATATGAAGAAAGATTTAATTTGAAAAAGACTGAAGTAGACAAACAAATGAAACCATAAGGCAGGGCACCTGGCTGGATCAGTCGGTTAAGTGTTCAGCTTCCACTCAGCTCATGATCTTGCAGTTTGTGGGTTCGAGCCCCTGCATCAGGCTCTGTGCTGGCAGCTCCGAGTCTGCAGGCTGCTTCACCTGCTCACGCTGTCTCTCTCTTTGAAAAATAAATAAACATTAAAAATTAAAAAAAAAGAAAATATAGGGCATGTTCTTGGACAGGAAGAATGGGTATCATGAAGCTGTCAAATCTTAATTTATAACTAAAAACACCAAAGGGTTTTTCCTCTCCTATAGGGCCTAGAAGAATTGATTCTAAAGCTCATATGAAAAAATATGAGTTGGGAATATGCTGGAAAAGATTAGCAATGGCAAGGGAAATGAGGCTATTCCTAGCAGATGTAATAAATACTCTAAAGTGTCTGTAATTAGAAGTGTGGTACTGGCGCATAAATAGAGTGATCGGTGGAACAGACTGTAAGATCTGAGAATGGAGCCACACACATCTGTGGAGTTTAAGTATAATAAAAAGCAAATTTGGGGAAAAGATGAGCTTTTTGATGAATGGTATTGGGTGATTTGGATAACCATTTGGAAAATAAAATTGGATCCTTATGCCACGCTATGCACTATAGGATAAACTCCAAATAGATCAGAGATCTAAATATAAAACATAAAAACCAAGTAAGTGCTAGAAGAAAACATGTGAATTGCTTTATAACTTGGGTATGGGGAAATCCTTCCTAAATATTTTTCAATTTTCAAAATTCAGTATCAACAAGTAAATGATCAATGTTTTGTATTAAAGTACAAAACATCTCTTACTAAACTTTATTTTCTTCCAAGTTCTTATTTAAATTCTAGTTAACATGTAGTGTCGTATTGGTTTCAGGAGTAGAATTTAGTGATTCATCACTTACACATAACACCCAGTGCTCAGCCCAACAAGTGCCCTCCTTAATGCCCATCACCCATTTAGCCCATCTCCTCATCCACCTCCCCTCAGCAACCCTCAAGTTGTTCTCTGTATTTAAGAGTCTTTTATGGTTTGCCTCACTTTGCTTTTATCTTATTTTTCCTTCCCTTCCCCTATGTTCATCTGTTTTGTTTCTCAAATTCTACATATGAGTGAAATCATATGACACTTTTCTTTCTCTGATTAATTAATTTCACTTAGCATAATATGCTCTAGTTCCATCCACATGGTTGCAAATGGCAAGATATGCTTTTTGATCGCTGAGTAATATTCTATTGTATATATACACCACACCTTCTTTATCCTTTCACCAGTCATCAGATGGACATTCTTTACATAATTTGGCTATTGTTGATAGCACTGCTATAAACATTGGGGTACATGTGCCCCTTCAAGTCAGCAATTTTGTATCCTTTGGGTAAATACTTAGAACTACCTTTGTAGGGTAGTTCTATTTTTAATTTAAATTTTTGAGGAACCTCCATACTGTTTTCCAGAGTGCATACTGTTTTCCCTCTCACCAACAGTGCAAGAGGGTCCCCCTATTCTCACATTCTCGATAATCTCTGTTGTTTTCTTGAGTTGTTAATGTTAGCCATTCTGACAGGTGTGAGGTGATAGCTCATTGTGGTTTTGATTTGTATTTCCCTGATGTGAGTGATGTTGAATTGAGCATCTTTTCATCTATGTGTTAGCCATCTGGATGTCTTCTTTGGAAAAATGTCTATTTTATATCTTTTGCCCATTTCTTCACTGTATTATTTGTTTTTTGGGGGGAGGGTTGAGTTTGGTAAGTTCTTTATAGATTTTGGATACTAAATCTTTATCAGATATCTCATTTGCAAATACCTTCTCCCATTCCGTAGTCTATATTTTAGTTTTGTTGATTGCTTCCTTCACTCTGCAAGAGGCTTTTTATCTTGATGAAGTCCTAGTTGTTCAGTTTGGCTTTTGTTTTCCTTGCCTCCGGAGACATGTCTAGTAAGAAAGAAGTTGCTATGGCTGAGGTCAGAGAGGTTGCTGCTTGTGTTCTCTAGGATTTTGATGGCTTCCTTTCTCACACTTAGATCTTTTATCCATTTTGAATTTATTTTTGCGTATGGTGTAAGAAAGTGGCTCAGTTTCATTCTTTTGCATGTCCTGTCCAGTTTTACCAACACCTTTTGTTGAAGAGACTGTTATTTTTACATTGGATATTGTTTCCTGCTTTGTCAAAGATTAGTTGACCATATAGTTGTGGGTCCATTTCTGGGTTTTCTATTCTATTCCACTGGTCTATGTGTCTGTTTTTGTGCCAGTGCCATACTCTTTATGACTATAGCTTTGAAATATAGCTTGAAGTCCAGAATTGTGATGCTCCCTGCTTTTCTTTTCTTTTTGAGGATTGCTTTTGCTATTCAGTGTCTTTTGTGACTCCATACACATTTTAGAATTGTTTTCTCTAGCTCTGTGAAAAATGCTGGTGTTATTTTGATAGGGATTGCATTGAATGTATAGATGGCTTTGGATAGTATAGACATTTTAACAATGTTTGTTCTTCCAATCCAAAAGCATGGAATTTTTTTTTCTCATTTCTTTGTGCCCTCTTCAATTCCTTTCATAAGTGTTCTATACTTTTCAGAGTACAGATGTTTTACCTTTTTGTTTAGGCATATTCCTAGGAATACCTAGATGTTTTATGTGTGTGTGTGTGTGTGTGTGTGTGTGTGTGTGTGTGTGTGCATACAGTTGTAAATGGGATCGATTCCTTAATTTCTTTTTTTCTCTTGCTTCATTATTGGTGTATAGAAATGCAACAGACTCTGTACATTGATTTTTATATCCTGCAACTTTGCTGAATTCATGTATTAGTTCTAGCAATTTTTGGTGGAGACTTTTGGGTTCTCTACATAAGAGCATCATGTCATTTGCAAATAGTGGAAGTTTTGACTTCTTAGTTCCAGTTTGAATGCCTTTTATTTCCTTTTGTTGTCTGATTGCTGATGCTAGGACTTCCAGTAGTATGTTAAATAGTAATGGTGAGAGTGGACATCCCTGTTTTGTTCCTGACCATAGAGGAAAAGCTCTCAGGTTTTCCCCATTGAGGATGATATTAGCTGTGGGTTTCTCATACATGGCTTTAATGATGTTGAAGTATTTTCCATCTATACCTACTTTATTGAGGGTTTTTATCAAGAATGGATGCTGTATTTGCCAAAGCTTTTCCCGCATCTATTAAGAGGATCATACATATGGTTCTTATCCTTTCTTTTATTAATGTGGTGTATCACATTTTTTAATTTGCAGATATTGAACCATGCCTCCAGCCCAGAATAAATCCCACTTGATCATGGGGAATAATTCTTTTAATGTACTGTTGGATTTGACTTCCTAGTATCTTGCTGAGAACTTTTACACCCATGTTCATCAGGGATATTAGTCTGTAATTCTCCTTTTTGGAAGGGTCTTTGGTTTTGGAATCAAGGTAATGTTGGCCTCGTAGATAATCTTGGAAGTTTTCCTTCCATTCCTATTTTTTGGAACACTTTGAAAAGAATACTTAGTAACTCTTCTTTAAATGTCTGGAAAAGGCATCTGGGTGGCTCAGTCGGTTAAGTGTCCAACTTCGGCTCAGGTCATGATCTTGCGGTCTGTGAGTTCGAGCCCCACGTCGGGCTCTGTGCTGACAGCTCAGAGCCTGGAGCCTGCTTCAGATTCTGTGTCTCCCTTCCCTGCTCATGCACTGTCTCTCTCTGTCTCTCAAAAATAAAAATAAATGTTAAAAAAAGTCTGGAAAAGATATGTACACTGAAAACTATAGAAACCTTTTGAAAGAAATGGAAAAAGACACAAAGAAGTGGAAAAACATTCCATGTTCATGGATTGGAAAAACAAATATTATTAAAATATTTGGTATGCTTTGCATACCAAACAATATGCACACACAATGCAATCCTAATCAAAAGGGCACTGACATTCTTCTCAAAGCTGGAACAAACAATCCCAAAATTTGTATGAAGACACAAAAGACCCCAAATAACCAAAGAAATTTTGAAGAAGGAAACCAAAACAGGATGCATCACAATCCTGGACTTTGGCCTCTACTACAAAGCTATAATCATCAAGACATTATAGTATTAGCACAAAAACAGACACACAGACCAATGGAATAGAAAAGACAACCCAGAATTGGACCCACAAACTTATGGCCAACTAATCTTTGAAAAAGCAGGAAAGAGTGTCTAATGGAAACAAAACAGTCTCTTTAGCAAATGGTGCTGGAAAGACATGGTAGCAACATGCAGAAGAATGAAGCAGTACCACTTTCTTATACCATGCACAAAAATAAATCCAAAATGGTTGAAAGGCCTAACTGTGAGACAGGAAACATCAAAACCCTAGAGGAGAAAATAGGCAACAACCTCTTTGACCTCAGCCACAGCAATTTCCTGCTCAACACGTCTCCAAAAGCAAGAGAAATAAATGCAAAAATGAACAATTGGGACCTCATCAAGATAAAAAGCTTCTGCACTGCAAACGAAACAATGAACAAAACTAAAAGTCAACTGATGGAATGGGAGAAGATATTTGCAAATGACATATCAGATAAAGGGTTAGTATGCAATATCTATAAAGAACTTACCAAACTCAACACCCAAAAAACAAACAATACAGTGAAGAAATGTGCAGAAGACATAAATAGACACTTTTCCAAAGAAGATATCCAGATGGCCAACAGACATATAAAAAGATCCCCGACATCACTCATCATCAGGGAAATACAAATCAAAACCACATTGAGATACCACCTCACACCAGTCACAGTGGCTACAATTAACTCAGGCAACAACAGAAGTTGGTGAGGATGTGGAGAAATGGGAACCCTCTTGCACTGTTGGTGAGGATTAAAATTGGTGCAGCCACTCTGGAAAACAGTGTGGAGGTTCCTTAAATAATTAAAAAGAGAACTACCTTATGACCCAACAATAGGACTACTACAAATTTATTGAAAGTATACAGGAGTGCTGATTCATAGGGGCATATGTACCCCAATGTTTATAGCAATACTTTCAACAATAACCAAATTATGGAAAGAGCCCAAATGTCCATCAACTGATGAATGGATAAAGAAGATGTGGTTTATATATAGAATGGAATACTACATGGCAATGATAAAGAATGAAATCCTGCCATTTGCAACAACATGGATGGAACTGGAGGGTATTATGCTAAGAGAAATAAGTCAGGCAGAGAAAGACAGATATCGTATGTTGCACTCATATGTGGAACTTGAGAAACTTAACAGAAGATCATGGGGGAAGGGAAGGGGAAAAACAGTTTCAAATAGAGAGGGGGGTAAACCATAAGAGACTCTTAAATACAGAGAACAAACTGAGGGATGATGGGGGGATGGGGGAGAGAGGGAAATGAGTGATGGCCATTGATGAGGGCACTTGTTGGAATGAGCACTGGGTGTTGTATGTAAGTGATGAATCATGGGAATCTACCCCCAAAACCAAGAGCACACTGTATACACTGTATGATATGATATTAACTTGACAATAAATTATATTTAAAAAAGGAAATATTTTACAATAGAAAAAAAAAATGTCTGGTGGAATTCCCCTGGGAAGCCATCTGGCCCTGGACTTTTGTTTGTTGATATTTTTGATTACTGATTCAATTTCTTTGTTGGTTCTGGGTGTGTTCAAATTTTCTATTTCTTCCTACTTCAGTTTTGGTAGTTTGCCCAGTTTGTTGGCATATAATTTTTCATAATATTCTCTTATAATTGTATTTCTGTGGTGTTGGTTGTGATCTCTCCTCATTCATTTATGATTTTATTTACATGAGTTCTTTCTCTTTATTTTAATATTTATTTATTTTTGAGAGAGGGGGAGGGACAGAGAGAGAGGGAGAGAGAGAGAATCCCAAGCAGGCTGTGCAGCAAAAGTGCAGTGTCCAATGCAGGGCTCAAACACATGAACCGTGAGATCATGACCTGAGTCAAAACTGGATGCTTAACTGGCTGAGCCACCAAGGCTCTTTTCTTTTTGATAGGTCTGGTGAGGGGTTTATCAATTTTATTAATTCTTTGCAAAAACCAGCTCTTAGTTTCATTGATCTGTTCTACTGGTGTGTGCGTGTGTGTGTGTGTGTTGTTTATTTCTGCTGTAATCTTTATTATTTCCCTTCTTTTGCTGGCTTTAGGCTTTATTTGCTGTTGCTTTTCTAGCTGCTTAAGGTGAAAGGTTAGGTTGTATATTTGAGAATTTTCTTGCTTCTTGCGGTAAACCTGTATTGCTATATACTTCCCTCTTCAGATCGCCTTTGCTGCATCCCAAAGGTTTTGGACCATCAAGTTTTCATTTTAATTGGCTTCCATGTATTTTTTAGCTTCTTTAATATCCTCATTTACTCATCCATTCTTTAATAGGATTTTCTTTAATATCCATGTATTCGTAATTTTTCCAACTTTTATCTTGTGGTTGACTTCAAGTTTCATAGCATTGTGGTCTGAAAATAAGCTTGGTGTGGTCTCAGTCTTTTTGTACTCATTGGGGGAAGATTTGTGACCAAGTATGTAATCTGTTTTGGAGAATGTCCCATCTGTATTGAAAAATGTGTATTCTTCTGCTTTAGGATGGAATGTTTTAAATATATCTGTTAAGTCCATTTGACCCAGTGTTTTCATTCAAAGCCATTGATTTCTTGTTGATTTTCTGCTTAGATGATCTTTCCATTGCTATAGTGGGGTGTTAAGTCCCCTACTATTGTATTATTATCAATGAGTTTCTTTATGTTTGTTTTTAATTGATTTATATTTTAGGTGTTCCAAGTTGGGGGTATAAATATTTATAATTATTAGATCTTCTTGATGGATAGTCCCCTTAATTATGATATAATGTCCTTCTTCATCTTTTGTTACAGTCTTCGGTTTCAAATATAGCTTTTCTGATATGAGTACGGCTACTCCAACTTTCTTTTGGTGTCTATTAGTATGATAAATATTTCTCTATCTTTTCACTTTCAATCTGCTGATGTCTTTAGGTCTAAAATGAGTCTCTTGAAGGCAGCACATAGATGAATCTTGTTTTTTTAATCCATTCTGATACCCTATGCCTTTTGTTTGGAGAATTTATTCCATTTACATTCAGGGTGATTATTGAAAGATATTAATTTAGTGCCATTGTGTTCTTGCAAAGTTGGTGTTTCTGGTGATGTTCTCTGTTACTTTCTAGTCTTCGTTGCTTTTGGTCTTTTTTCCCCCTACTCAAACGGTAGGGGGGAATCTTTAATCTTCCTTTAATCTTCCTTGCAGGGTTAGTTTAGTGGTCACAAACTCCTTTAGTTTTTGTCTGGGAAAGTCTTCTCTCTCTCTTTCTTTCTCTCTCTCTCTAATGTTTATTTATTTTTGAGAGAGAGAGAGGAAAGGAGAGAGAGAAAAAATGAGCGGGGAGGGGTAGAGAGAGAGGGGGACAGAGTATCTGAAGTGGAGTCTGTGCTGGCAGCAGCAAGCCTAATGTGGGGCTTGAACTCATGGACCATGACATCATGAACTGAGCCAAAGTCGAACACTCAACTGACTGAGTCACCCAGACACCCCTCTTGTCTCTCTTTCTATTCTGAATGACAGACTTGCTGGATAAAGTATTCTTGGCCGCATATTTTTTCCTTCAGCATGTTGAATATATCATGCCACTCCCTCCTGGCCTGCCAAGTTTCTGCAGATGGATCTGCTGTGAATCTGATCTGTCTTCCCTTGTTAAGGTAAGAACTTTTTTTCCCCTTTTTGCTCTCAGGATTTTTTACTTGTCTGTGTATTTTGCGAATTTGACTATAATATGTCTTGGTGATGGCTGGGTTTTGTTGAATTTAATGAGAATTCTCTGTACTACTTGGATTTCAATGTCTGTTTCCTCCCCCAGATTATAGAAGTTTTCAGCTATAATTAGCTCAAATAAACCTTTTACTCCTTTATCTTTTCTTCTGGGACTCCTATGATATGAAAGTTATTATGCTTTAAGGAATCACTGAGTTCCCTAAGTCTACACTCGTCATCCAATACCTTTCTTTCCTTCTTTGTTTCAGCTTCATTGTTTTACATAATTTTATCTTGTATATCACTGACTCACTCCTCTGTTTCATCCATCCTTGCTGTCATTGCATCCATTCAATTTTGCGTCTTCATTAAAGCATTTTTTTAAAAAAATTTGGCCTGACTTATCTCTGCAGTCAGGGATTCTCTAGTGTCTTCTATGCTTTTCTCAAGCCCACCTAGTATCCTTAGGATTATTATTTTAAATCCTAGTTCATACATCTTACTTATATCTGTATTGATTAAATCCATGGCCATAACTTCTTCCTTTTCTTTCTTTTGGGGTGAATTCCTCCATCTTGTTATTTTGCCTGGGTCAATGATGTGTGTGTGTGTGTGTGTGTGAGATTGTTAGGAAAGCCTATTGTATTTCTGCTCCTGAGGGTAATGGCTATGTTAAGAAGAGGTTAAACAAAAGAAAATAAAACAAAAAACCCCAAAAACAAAATCAAAAACAAAACAAAACAAAATAAAATAACAGGCAAGATCCTATTTTCCTTAGAGTTGAAGAAATGCAGCACTTGATGATCAGCACTTGTTCATGTGAGGGGTTTGTGCTGGCCTCCTGGGGAAGGGGCCTGCTGCTCTGATTCTCAGGTGTTCTTGCCCTAGTGGAGATGAACCTGCAGGGGCCCTGGGTGGGGATGGGGACTTGGTATAAGCAAGGGCCCTCCACTGGATGGTGCTGTTTTGCTCTCTGAAGTCAGCCAGTGCTAATGGGAGCAGATAATGCCCGCAAGCAGCTCTCTCATCCCTGGATTGGGGAGCTCATGCCTGCCACTCTTCAGGAAGCCCTCACAGAAGAGAAACAATCACCTCTCTTGTGTCCATGGCTTCTGCCAGATCCCCACATGCACCCTGCCAGTGACTGAGCTATCTGCCTGCCAAGCAGCAGAGCACTCCTGTATTTTGTCCTGTGCAGCTGGGTTTCAAAACTCCAAATTTTAGAGATCTGCACGGTGTGGACCTGTGCTGATCCTCTGGGGAAGGGTCTCGCTGTGCTGTGGCCAGTGCAGTCTTGTCCCAGAAATCAGTTGTGCGACTGCACGGCAGTTCAGAATTTACTGTAAAGTGCAGCTAAAAGCCAGCACCAAGATTTGTTGTCCTCAGCCAGAGTGCCTTTGTTTCTATGCTAGAGAACAGGGTAGCATGCTGGCGCCACAGGGAGAGGCCATGCTGTCACTCCCAAATGCGCTCTAAACAGGGGAACGGCTTCTCCCTGTGTGAGCCAGAGGATTCTCAAACCACGTTGCCTGCTCTCAGGTCTCTGCCCCCTGTCCCCACCAGAGCACTGCCAAGCCCATCAGGCACGACCCTGGTGATGGTGCAGACCTCTAAAACTTCAGATTCTGTACTCTACTGTCTATGAAATCTTGCAGTATTCAACCCTTCTCCCTTTTCCAGCCAATGATTTTGAGGAAGAGTTTATCTTGTACAATTCCCAATGAGTGCTTTCTTTCACTCTTTCTCTCTCTCTTTTTCTTTCTTTTTTCACTCTTCCCAATCTCAGCACCCATAGCTCTTCTCTCCCTCAAACCTACTCTCTGCAGTTCCTACCTTACATGATGTTGCCATTTTTTCTACCTCTAGTTATGCAATTTTGCTCTCTCAGTACTCAGGTAGACTTCTTGGGTGTTCAAGGTGATTTAATTTTTTTAAATGTTTTATTTATTTCTAGGAGAGAGAGAGAGAAAGACAGCGTGAGCAGGGGAGGGTCAGAGAGAGAGGGAGTCACAGACTGAAACAGGCTCCAGGCTCCGAGCTGGCAGTCAGCACAGAGCCCGACGTGGGGCTCGAACCCACAAACCGCGAGATCATGACCTAAGTGAAAGTCGGACACTTAACCGACTAAGCCACCCAGGCACTCAAAAGTGATTTAATTTTTATCTAGCTGTGTTCAAAGGACAAAGCAAGCCTTGGGTCTCCCTACTCCTCCACCGTCTTGAACTCCTCTTCTCCCTGACTAAAGTTTAAAAAGTAAAAGCAAAAGACCAAGGACAGAGAACAAACACTTGCAAGTTGTCACTAAGGGCTACCTACTTAGTATGAAGAGTTTCAGTAAATGGAGAAGAGAAAACCAAGAACAATGGAACAGATGGCAAGGGCCACAAATATGCCTCTTCTGAGAACAAGTGAATCCCAACATATAAATAAGTGCTCACCATCATTTGTAGTAAGAGAAACTAAATCCATGCCCTGAAATACCGGTTCTCAGCCATGAGGTTAGTAAAACCCCAGAGGCTTGACAAGCAATTGCATTGGTGAGGCTGAGGGGAGGCTCAGTGTACGTGTTGGCCATCCTGTGGAGGGATTGCCTGGGTCTAACAAAATTACAGATGTGTTTCCCTGGATCTGTTCTAAAGATGCACACATGTGCAGGAACAGGAAATGATACATGCATGGGGGGTTTCTTTGCAGCCTTAGGATTGGAAACTGCCCAAATGTCTTTTTACATGATACTGTTTGAATCCATCGCAGATCCATGAGATGGAAAACACAATCACTACAAGATAGGAAGAATGAGCTGGAATAACCCCCAGCTTATGTTGTTAAGTGAGGACATGGAGTGCAGCTCTGTGAATACAGGGCACTTTATTTTGTATGGAGGTAATGTTGCAAAAAGAAACACTGAAAGAACTAACTAGAAACCAATGACAATGGGTGCCTGCAGTGTGCTTTGACCTTTGATTTTTGAACCAAGTCAGTATTTTACATATTTGAACAGTTAAATTAAAAAGAAAATATATGTGATCACGAAAAGAAGCTGAGAAAAAGTAAACCTACCAGCATAGTTTATTGATAATAGGACCCCACACAGGAAAAAAATCATTTCGAGCACTTTGAGAACACAGTAGCTTTTCCATCCACCACTGCTGCCATACTGGATGGAGAGGTCCAGAAGCAAGCCCTACCCTTCAGTCAGAGTTTAGGAGGAAAAAGAGCTTATAGAAGATAATTTTGGGAAATTGTGGAAATTTAAATATGGCCCAGGTATTAGATGATGTAGAAGCTATTTTTAGCTTGGTATTATATTTTGAAATTGATTCAACAATAGTTATTATGCCTAATGTAGAAAGCAGTCATTTTTTTTTAGAGATGAATACTGAAGTATTTATGTGTGAAAAGTCATAATGTCTATAATTTAAAATGTCTCAACAATGAAGTCATTAGAGCAAGAATGACAAATGTAAGATTGACAAAGCTATAAAATGGGTTTAGCGATGGTCATTGCTCTGCTCTCTCTACTCTACTCTGTGCTTGAGATAGCTCATAAGTGAAAATAAAAGTGATGGCAATAAATGAATAAACAGGATCCATTTGGGACAAGGGGCTGGGGTGGGGGCATTTAAGCTGGACCTTGAGCATGAAGAAGTCCATGTTGAGAGAACAAGGGTCTGGGTCTCAGCAGGAGCAGGGCTCGGGGTCACAGGTCCTTGACACAGTCTCCTGACCCCTCATTTCTGTCACCTTTTCTTATCCTAAAAATGTATTCCCTTCAAAACCACTGATACCCTGTCGCGAAGGCCTGTTCTCATAAGGGGCCATACTTCTCTGCGGGCCAAGTTTGAGCTCATCGGCTGCATGAACCAGATGTGTGCCTGTTCTGCCAGCAGCTTCTCTGGAAATGGGGACGGATGCCTCAGAGACAGAGCAGCTGCTGCTCTCGGCCCTGAGGAGCAGAGGGAAATTGCATGCGCCTCTTCTCTGTCCCCAGAAGAGTCTTTGGGCCCCATTCCCCCCTCAGCTCATCCACGGGGCTGAGACCTGGTCGAGGGCAGGCCCTTCATGTTCTTTCGGCTGAATATTTTCTGAAGAATCCAAAGTATTTAGAGGCCAAAGTGATATAGTCCAGTTAAGGATTATAAACTTTATTTTTATAAACATATCAATTCATCATTAATTGACCTCAGCTACATTTTGGACTCTCCAGTGGATTTTCACAGGCTCCCCCAGGAAGTGTGCAAGCCCTGGCTGTGTGGTCAAGGCAAGGCTGAGAGACAGGCTGCATTTCAGTTAGAAAATGTGTGTCCTAAGCAGGAAAGAATATCCAATGGAAAAAAGACAGCCTCTTTAACAGATGGNCGAGGGGGGATGGGCATGGAGGAGGGCCCTTGTGGGGACGAGCACTGGGTGTTATGTGGAAACTAATTTGACAATAAACTATTTGTAAAAAAAAAAAAAAAGAAAGAAAGAAAATGTGTGTCCTTTGCTGCTGTAACAAATCACCACAAAATTGATGGCTTAAAACAACACAAGTTTAGTCCTTTACGGATCAGAATGCAGAAGTCCAAGATGGGCCGGTAGGGCTGCCTCCTTCTGGAGGCTCCAGGAAAGACTCCATCTCTAGCTTTTTCCAGTCTCTAGAGGCACCTTCACTCCTTGGCTCCTGGCCCTTCCAGCACCTACAAAGGCAGTCACATTCAGTCTTCTGGTCCCCACCACTCTTCCCACCTCCCCCACGCACATCTCCTCCCTGTCGTGAGACCCTGGTGATGACACTGGGCTCACCCAGGCAGTACCCTGTAATCCCTTGTTGAGGAGATGTGCCCTGTAGAGGGAGAAGCAGCCAGAGCGCATGGAAGCCCAAGAGGGGGCAGCCCTGCTCAGGGGGCCTGGCAGCTGGGCTCCACAGAGAGAAGCTGGCGTTCTCGCGGGTCCCGACAGGGGATGTCCGTCCTGGGAGACAGGAAGGGTGCACCCAGAGTGGACTGATGGGCCTGATTCCGGGGGTGAGGGGTGGGGAAGGGGAGCGAGAGTTTACAAGGGCTAGGCGGTGAGCCATGCGGATGGGTGTCTACTTCCAACCAACACGGCTGCATAACAGATTACCACCCACCTTGACGCTTAAAACAACACAAACAGACCATCTCATGGTTCCTGTGGGTCTGAGGTCTGGGCGCAGCTCAGCTGGGTCCTGCGCAGGGTCACAGGGTAGAACCAAGCTCTGGGCCCATCTCATCTGAGGCTGGGGGCCTCTTTCAGACTCACTGGTGGTGAGCAGGATTCAGTTCCTTGCAGTTGCAGAGATGGGGTCCTCATTTTGTTGCTGCCCACCCTCAGGTTCTAGCTGTGTGGCCCCTCCGTGGGCAGCAGGAGAAATCTCTCCGACGCCTTTTAGGTCTGACCCACCCAGGACAATCTTCCCCTTGATTAACTCAAAGTCATCTGGTTCGGGACCTTAGTTACTTTGTAAAATCCCTGGTTCACATAGTGTAACATGACCCCAGAGAGATTCACACTCAGGAGAGGGTGCAAAGGGTATATGCTGCAGAGGTGGATTCATGTAAGGAAATAAATACCACGTTCCACTTACAAAAGCGGCCTGTGGTTGCATTAATAGAAGCACCAAGGGATTCCGCACCCCGGGGGGCTGGACATGTGGCCATGGGGAGCAAGCAAGGAGAATGTGCAAGCTTTAGGAGCCGATGTAGACGGGAAAACCAGAGGTAGCAATTCTGCCTTTTCTTTTTGTAAGGTAAAGCATGTGTTCAAGGAAATGTGCAGATCTAACATGTACAATTCTAAGGATTTTGAGAAATGCACCCATCTAATCCACACACCGGCAAGACAGACGGTATTCCCATTGTCTAAAAAGTCCCCTGTGCCCTGCAGGCCAGGCCTCACACCGAGAGGCGATCGCTGCCTGAGTTTTAGCGCCAGTGAGGAGTGTTGCTGGGCCTCGAGCTTCCTGTGAATGGCCGCGCCTGACTTTCACTCAGCGCAACGTGTGTGAAACTTATCCATGTTCATGTGCTCCCGTTTTGTTTTTTTCTGGGCAGCGTTCATGGCACGGGTGAGCCACAGCTGCCCGGCCTCCTGACAGCGGGCAGCCGGGTTGCTTCTAGTTTCTCACTCTTGTAAGTAAGGGTGTGCATCCTCCTCCTGCTGGTGAAGAGGTGATGTTCTCATCGCTCTTGGCCGAGACTCAGGAGTGGAGGGGTGAGTGGTGCGGGAGCGCTTGTGTGATTTTAGGAAACCGTGAGGAGATGCTAAGTGGTTGTCCCCTTTCATGCCGTCCCAGCCACATGTGGGGCTCCGTGTCCTCCTGAACACCGGGTGGGCAGGCTAGGTTCAGCCATCCTGGTGTGTCGTCAGGGTTTCCCTGGTGTTCCCTGGGAAGCCTGGACTCTTAACTCCAGAGGTGGATGCTCAGTGTCCAGGGGACCCTAAGTGTCACCGTCTCAACAGCTAGACAGGCCACACCCCTGGCGTCACATGGCTGTCCATCTCTTTAGAAAGTGGCTGCCAGGGGGCACCTGGGGGCTTCATTCAGCTGAGCAACTGACTTCAGCTCAGGTCAGGATCTCATAGTTTGTGAGTTCGAGCCCCACGTCAGGCTCTGTGTTGACAGCACAGAGCCTGGAGCTGCTTAGGATTCTGTGTCTCCCTCTCTCTGCCCCTCCCCCTGCTCGTGCTCTGTCTCTGTCTCTGAAAAATAAATAAACGTTAAAAACAAAAAGAAAAGAAAGAAAGCAGTGGCTGCCAGACCAGCAGATAGGGACTCTGGGCGGGGACATTGCCCGGGGTAGGAGTGGGGGGCTGGCTCCGAGGGTCCTGGCCAGTGCAGCTCTCTGGCTTGTGCTGCCCATGTGCTTCCAAAAATCTCAGATGGAAAAATGTACCTTCCTGCATATCCTTAGCATAGAAAATGCATGATGAAGACCAAGTGTCAGTTGTAGTAGCAAATGTAAATGTGTTTGAGTTTTGTATAAACAGCAGGACGGTCAGCAGGGTGGGAAACCCCTCTCGGGGCCACCTGTGAGATGTGCGCCCAAAACGATGCAGCTGCAGAGACCGAAGCAAAAGCACCACCGAGAGACGTCTGCCGAATGTGAGCCAAGGAAACAAGGGTTGCGGGCCTCACGCCTCCAGGCGGAACTCACCGCCGCGGCCCAGGGCAGCGAGGCCGTGGGCACCGAGGAGGGAGAGCTGGTCACGGGTGGGTGGGGCTGACCTGCTGGCGGGGCTCTGGCTCCCCTCTCACACTCGGAGGGATGGACCACGGGGTGTTACGGGCAAGGCCGGAGCTGGTGGATAGAGTGTGGGGAGCTTCCTGGGTCAGCAGATGGGGCAGAGCTGATCGGGGAGCAGGTGGGGGCTGGCAGGGAAACTTCCAAGCACCCTTTGGACTTTTAGTCCCTTTTCCTTCGAGGCCCACTCTTCCCGGGAGGCGGAGGGAATTGCGCCCAGAGGCTCCTAAAGGGGAGAGTGGCAGGGGCCAGGGAGAGGCCTGGGGCTGGCCCGCACAATCCTGGGTCGGGACAAGTGGGGTGAGGAAGGACACCTAGCGGCGTCCAGCACCTCCCGCCAGGCCTGTGCCCTGCAGCTCCAACCGCGTGCAGGGGGGGCTCGGGGAGGGGGTGGCAGAGCCGCAGGACCCTGCTGCTCCCGGCCCAGGAATGGATGGGCATCACGGCCCCCTTACAATATTGGGGGAACTGGCTTTGCACTCGTGTTTCAAAACTTCATGCAATGATCTGAAATTCTGCTTTTGTAGATGTGGAACGGGCACGGGCACGATGGAGCCTGATTTCTAAGTGTGAGGCTCCACGGCGTGAAGGAGGCTCCTTATCCTTTCCTCGTGGGTGTCAGGAGGCGAGGAGAAGCACAGCGGGGAGCAAAGTGTGGCCCGATTTCGGACCTGGGTTCTCGGCCGTCCGTTCCAGGTAGAGAGATGATTCAGGGACTGAAGACGGGGTCCTTTCTTAAACACACTTCCGCTCTCCCCCTTTCCCTCAGGGGGGGCCTCGTGACCCCTCCCAGGCAGGAGGAGAAACCGCAGACCCCACCTGACCAGGGTGCAGACCAGGAGGGAGCCCGTGCCCGGAGGGGGAGGGGGAGGGTCTGAGGCGGGCACCTTCTTCACGGGGGCCCCTGCTGTCTGCCCCGGCCGGCCCTCTGGCCTCCCCTCGGTGGGCACCAGGTGGCCCAAAATGGAGCAGTGGGCGATGCTGCTCTGGTGAGGGGCCTTGGGCCTCCTCGCGGCCCTCCCACCTGGGGGTTACAGTTTTGTGAACCCATTTTGCAATCACAAGAGTGAGGTGAGGGGCAGGTGATGCTCAAGGTTACCTGGCTGTGGGTGGGGGGAAGGAGACAGGGTCTGTGGCCGCTGAGGGACAGCGCTCAGGCTGGGGGCTCGCGGGGCCTGGCGGGCGCACGGCGGGCTCGCGTCACTGCGTGCGGGCCCCAGGGATGCCGGCCGAGGGGATGGAGACGGTCCCGGCCGGCAGCTGTCAGGTTCTGGTCAGGTGCGTGTGTGACGCAGTGCAGGGGTGAGACAGGGCGTCGCGGAGAGCCCCTTGGCAGACTGTGCTGACACCGGCCAGCTGTGCTGTTCTGCGCTGGAGTCGTGCCCCGGCCCCACTGCCCGGCTTTCCGCGTGTGTCCCGCGAAGCGTGTCGTCCCTGCCCCTGCTTGTCAGGTTCCCTCCTGGCTAGGACCCTGTGCAGTGCGTGCCACCCGCTTCTACTGGCCCTGGTGCCTGTGGGCGCCCGTCCCGCACACCTGCCCCCCCCCGCCCCTGGGGCCCGAGCGCAGCCGGTCCCACACCCTCCCCTCACCCTCTGGCAGCCCTGCGGCAGGGCGCCGAGCACTCAAGATTCCAGTGGCTGTGCGTGTGTCCCTCGGGAAGCTGAGCCAGGCTGTGCTCCCCCGTCCACTTCTGCCCTTTCTGAGGCCAGGGCCACCCCTGGGAAGGGGACAGCCACGGCTGCCTGCCACCTCCCTCTGGACAGGGGCCGGGCCCCCCAGGCAGCTTTCCGTGGGGCCTGCCTCCCGCCTCTTCCTTGCTGCTTCTGGTGCCACAATGCCGGCCTTTCTGGGGTTCGCCATGTTGGCTCTGACCGGCTCTCCCAGCCCTCGGAGACCTAATGTGCTTCTGATTTTGCGGCTCAGGGTGTCGGGCCCTCCCCGCTCCTCCCCATGCATGCAGGCCTCCCTTAGCCTCAGAGCGCTGTGCGCCCGGCGCCAGGCGGGAAGACAGTGTGCCGGCCGGGCCCCTGCCCGTCTCCGCGCTCTCCTCCTGCCACTTTCACTCCGCAGAAAGATGACCACGGACAGAGGAGGGAAACTTTTATTTCAAAAAGTCTCTGATAGACACAGTGAGAAAAAACACAGGAAGGACTAAAAATAAAACAAAGAGGATCTTCAATAAAATGTGGAACCAATCACTCCCTTGAGGAAAAAGAGCTTTGGGTTATTTTTTATTTATTTATTTATTTATTTATTTTTAAACACATCACTTTGTGCCACTGGATGGCCCAGGGCTCCGAGTAAAAGGGGCAGGGGTCTATAGGTAGCACCTTTGTAATTGGGTTTTTTTTTCAGGGACACAGGGTCGGGGAGTCACCATTTTCTGCCGCCTTCTGGAGATGCTGGTTGGTGTTTGCTCGCCCTGAGCTCTGCGGCTGAGCCCTCGGGAACCAAGGTCTGAGCCCGGAAGGAGGAGAACCTCATGTGGAGGAGTCTACTCGCCAGGGGTCATGTTTTAAAAATCCTCTCAACCGTGACTTTCCAGAAACGAAGCATCCACCATCTCACACGAATTTACTAGCAGACTTCGAGAGTGTACGTGAAAGGCTAACTAAAGAATTCTGTAGGATTAGCAAGAAAAATCAGGCTACGGGGGGGGGGGCGTGCGGGAGGGGAGGCCGCACTCAAGCGACCCCCCCAGAACGGGAGGAGGGAGGCAGCTTCGGGGATTCAGAGCCTGCTGGGGGCTGGGGGCTGCTAACACGAGAGCGGGGCAGGCGCTGGCGGGGTCCCGGGACCACAGGGGTGGGCAGAGCACACGCGGCTTTTCAAGCCTTTCCTTTAAAACATTGAGTTCATCAGGTTGGTCAGGAGCATTCATGTCACATCTCACTTCCTGCTCTGGTGGCGGGAGAGGCGCCCGAGCTAGCCCTGCGCCACCTTCCTGGACACAGTCTGGTAGAAGACGCCGCGCATCAGGGCCTGGTAGCTGGGCACACGGAACAGGTGGCGCTCACCATAGGCCACGTCATACTCGGCCGCCTTGCCCGTGACCAGGACGCGGATGTGGGGCTCGTTCACCTGGCGGCCCACCGCCACCACGAAGATCTCGATGTCTGCCCGCTGGGCCTCCTGCACCGCCTTCTCGATGGCCGCCGCCGTGGTGCCCTGCGAGTTGCCGTCGGAGAAGAGCAGCAGCCTCTTCTTGGCTGCGCCCGACGAGGCCTCGCGGTAGAAGCGTGTCACGTAGCTGAGGGCATCATTGACGTCGGTGGCGTCGTTGAAGAAGGTCATGCCGTCCACGGTGTTGGCCAGCACGGTGTAGTTCTGCAGGAACTGCAGCGAGGCGCGCTCAGGCTGCTGCTGCCTGGGGCCGCTGTACTGCACCACCGACACCCGCACGTCGTGCGAGGGGCTCGTCCTGCCCGCCGTCAGGAAGCGCTCGGCCAGCCGCTTGGCGAAGCTCCTGGTGGTGTCGAAGTTGTGGCTGCCCACACTGGCCGAGCCGTCCAGCAGGATGGTGATGTCGGCCGGCGAGGAGAAGGTGACTGCGGGGGGCGGGGGGCGGATTGGTGCCCGGCCGGGGGCCCCCAACTCAGCCACCCCAGACTCCCCTTCCCTCCCACCCTCCTCCAGGCCCCCCCCAGCCCCCTGTGCACACACTTCCCTCCCACCCTCNACAGTACTCACTTGGGCAGGTGTAGTCTGGGCATTTTTTGTCTGTAAGAGAGAAGACCCCCACGTGGCGTGAAGCAGTGATCAAGCCCGTGCTCCCGGCTGTGGCCCCAGTAGAGGGGCAGCAAAGCTCCCGCACGGCAGGCGCGGTGTGTGTGCCAGGTGTGCACAGGTGACGCCCCAAAACGCCGGGCCATCACCTGCTCGGCCTGCTCGGCCCCACCAAGAAGGGGCTCCCCCTATTCGAGCGGGGGCCTTGAGGCCTTGGGGCAGCCCCCCACCTGCTGTTCTGTGGTCCTCACACCAACCCAGTGAGGGGCGGGGGGCAGCCCCTGGGCCCCTCCGAGGACAGGGCAGCCGGAGCTCAGCGAGGAGAGAGGATGGTCTGCAGCTCAGACACCCCGCGGGCGACACTGACCAGGTGCCAGCCGGGCAGGCATATCTGATGGCAGCGGCTGCCTGTGCTGTAGCCCCAGCCCTACCACCAGGCCGAGGCCGGGAAGGCGTGTTCTTCGGGGGGAGGGAGGGTGCGTGGCTCTGAGTGCTCTTGGGCTCCAAGGCCAACTAACATACCAGCATGCGCGGTGCCTGCCGGGGCCACAGCAAGCACGGGACAAAGTGCGAGAAGCACAGTGCATCCCACACTGGGAGCGCGGGGGCTGGGCCACGGCGTCCTCAGCCTGTGGGGAGGCCGTCGTGCTGCTGGCCGGGGTGCTGGGCCCTGGCAGCCAGGACATTGTGGGGCCGGGAGCAGAGCTGCGCCTCTGCTGCCCCATGCTGCCCTCCCAGCATGGCCGGCGTCCT
>NW_027528796.1:764522-774172 GCF_008692635.1 Crocuta crocuta
CCCCGCAAGCAGCCCCCCAAACCCACCTATGCAGATCTGGGTGGTGATGTTCTTCAGGAATGCGTCCTCCAGCAGCTCGGCGTAGTTCTCCTTCACCAGCGAGATGCCCGGTGGGCCCTGGGGCGCCAGCCCATGGCAGGAGATGACGTTGAGCTGGTCGGAGCCCGCCACGAAGCCAAACATGTCCTTGATGCCAACGGAGACCACCTGCGGGGGAGGGACGGTGTCGGCGTGGCCCAGGCGGACAAAGTCCCCACCTTCCGGGGGCGGGGGGGACAGCGTGTGGTGTGGGGGGGCCCCACCTGGATGTCCGGGCCGCAGAGCACGTTGAGCGGGGTGGGGTCCCTCTGGGTGTCGGAGCGGCCGTCAGTGATGACTAGTGCTATCCGGTTGTTGGTCGTGGGCGGCAGCAGCTGGTTCCGCGTGTACTGCAGGGCCTCGCCCGTGAACGTGCCCCCCGCCATCCACTGCAGCTTCTTGATGGCTCTGTGGGGCCAGAGCGCGTACTGTCAGGGCTGGGCGGGGGCAGGGCCGGGCGGCACGGGCTGGGGGCCTGCCAGGGGCCTTCAGGGCGGTGGTGGCCCGGCACACGGCACTCACTCCTTGAGCTCCTGAACGTTCTTGATGTTGGAGTTTCTCAGGTCCACGTGCTCCTGCATCTGGTTGTGGCTGTACTGCACCACGCCCGCGTGCGACTCCTCGGGCTCAAACTGCACGTGTCACGCGCCAAGGTCAGGAGGGGACATGGGGGCCCCACAGCCACTCCTCCACCCACCATCCGTCCCTGCCCCACAAGCCCCCTGACACCCACACTCTGGTGGGTGGAGGTTACGGCTTGTGACAAAGTCCCTGGGAGCCTCCCCTTTCCAGCCTGGTGTCCCTGGGAAGCACCAGGGTGGGTCTGCCTCACCTTGACCAGCTCGTCTCTGCTCAGCCGGTCGATGACCTTGATGATGAAGTCCTTGGCGATCTCAAAGTTCTGCAGGCCGATGCTCTCCGAGCTGTCCAGCACGAAGAGGATGTCGATGGGGCCACACTTGCACTCTGCAGGCAAGGAAGGGGTCAGCCCTTGGGGTCCCAGGGCCCCGCTCGGCCGAACTCGCCCTCCAGCCGGGACCTGGGGCTTCTGGGCCCCGCCTGTGGCTGGCCTCGTGAGTTCCCGTGGCGAGGACGGGGACGGGCCAGCGCCCCAAGGCCATGGTGGCTCGGGGAGGGCGTGAGGCTCCCTGCTGCTCTACAGCATAAACTAGGAGGAGGGGGCACAGCCCTGCCACCCACAGGGAACCCTCTAGAAATATTCAAATGACTCACCACAGCAAGCTGGGGAAAAGAGGAGAAAGCAGTTACATTCCAGTCGAGACTCCACGTCGTATTAGAAATCAGGTCATAAACCCTCTGCCAGCCCCCCGCCCTCCTGGGTCGCCCTCACCAGGGTGGGCTGTTCTGCCCGGTGCTCCGGCCACCCGGACGGGGCGGCGGGGGGTGACAGGGGCTTGGCCCGCGCTCTCCACCTCCGGGGACCTTCTCATGGGTGGGGCACACTCCCGCCCCCCCCCCGTCTGCCTCCCTCTGCGAGCGCCAGCGGTGGGTGCAGGGGCCAG
This sequence comes from Crocuta crocuta, assembly GCF_008692635.1. NCBI lineage: Eukaryota > Metazoa > Chordata > Mammalia > Carnivora > Hyaenidae > Crocuta > Crocuta crocuta. Next base: position 766,124 of record NW_027528796.1, read on the forward strand.
AGGCGCCCAGTTCCTTCCAACGGAGACAATAGAGATACTCACAGCACATTTTCATGATGATGTCCAAGATCTCACATTCCTGGAGGGGAAGAGACACGGGCACCAGGGGCTGAGCTGGTCGCCCACCCTGGGGGCCGCAGCGGGACAGGGTGGGGCCGCAGCTCTGACTTTCTGGAGTACTAGGCACCCCGAAGCGGGGGCGCCTGACGTGGTCACTGATGCGTGGCCCCTCCTCGTTCCTCCACTGGGTCATGGCTCCCCACCCCACGGATCCTTGGCCAGAGTGGACGGCCCCCGGGGATGTTCACAGACACCCACTTACATCTGGCCCTGGTGGTCCTGTGTGTCCTGGGGATCCCTGTCAGAGGAAGCACCGGAAAAAACTGGTAAGGGCGCATCCCTTCCTGAGCTGCGGGTCTGACGGGAGCCCTGAGCAAGCCCACCCTCACCCTCCTGGCCTTTGGGCCGACCCCACCTCCCACGAGGAGCCCCTGAACGCCTTCGTGCGCGGGGCTGGTGGAGAGCCGCTAACTGCCATCTGCTCTGGGATCACTGGCCGGCACTTACTCCCTGGTCCGGGGGCCAGCGGGTGGGCCGGGCATGGGCCTCACCGTTGGGGGGATAGTTCTCCCCAGTCTGACTGTGCCACCTTGATGGGCAGGGCCCCCACAGGCACCCACCCCGGGCTCTGCTGTGCTCCCTTCGTGTCTCACCTGCTGACTGGCTGCTTCCCCTTCTCTGAGCCCCCACAACCCTTGAAATTGCCCGTTCCCTCCCAACTCTGCTGTCCAAGTGCCAGCCTCCTTGAAGCCTTCCCCGGGGACCTACTCCCCAGCTCCCACCCCTACCCCTTGCAGCCTCGGAACTCCAGCCCTACCTCGGCCGGCCGCACCCACTCACCTGGGGGCCTTCGGGGCCCCGGTACCCCTTGGCTCCTTTGACGCCCGGGGGTGAGATGTCATTGTTCTGGAAGGGAACAGCACAGTGTCACCAGACCCAGCCGCCACCAACCAGCCCGCTGCATTCTGCCCGCGTCCCGTGTGTCCGGATCCCCCCACGCCCACCCTCAGAGCCTCAGCAGCCCGGGTGGCACGCAGCTGCCTCCCTCTACAGCCCCCGGTGGTGACTTCCCAACATCCTGGGTGGGCTCTGCACTCACGTCCTCTCCAGGGTCTCCGGGTTCTCCCTCGTCCCCCTTGAGGCCAGGGTAGCCTTTGGTGCCCTGCGGGTGACAGGAGAGCGCGCGGTCGGCGTGGCGGAGGGTCTGCAGGAGACCCTCCGGGGATGTGTGTGTGGCTGGGACCCCGGCCCGGGACGGGGTGGGTGCTGAGGGCCTGGGCTCCAGGGGAGGCAGGCCCGTCGGCTGGGCGGGGGCAGAGCCACATCTCCACGCAGGCGAGCGNCTGTTTCCAATCAGCCTTATGGACCGTAGGTCACAGCGCTGCATTTGCTTTTCAGGAAGCCGAAGTTTTACAGGGAAGAGAGGAGACACAGGGCCGTCGGGCAGGTCTTCCTGGGGGAGGCCCCGCAGCCGAGCGCCAGCCGGAGGGCACCCAAGGCCGAGGGGCGCGTCGGTGCCCAGGGCAGGGGCTCCCACAGGCTGAGACACGCGTGGGAGGGGCCTCGGGGCCAAGCCTGTGCTGGGGCCACGTGTGAAGGTGTGCGTGCGTGTGGCGCATGGGTGCGTGTGAACACAGCAGTAGCCCAACAGTGGGCGTGTACTCACGTTTATCCCGGGGGGGCCCCTGCTGCCTGGATAGCCCTGCAGGGGAAGGCAGGCCAGTCAGGCCAGGCTCTGGTTTGGCCGAGGAGGGGGGGAGGGTGACCAATGGATAATCCCCTCCATGACATCCTGGTCCAGCCCATGGTCCTGGGTCCCACCCGGCTGGCTCAAAGGGGGTGTTAGCAAGGGGTCTGGGGCACTCACAGGGAAGCCAGGGAAGCCCTCAGTGCCGTTTCCGGGTGGGCCGTCTTCCCCCTGCGGAGAGCAGACCAAGTCCGGTCACTGGGCATCGCCCAGGCACAGGAAGGCCCCCAGGGACCCCCCCTGCCCAGGACTGCCCTGTGCGTCCCCAGACTTCGGAGTGGGAGGGGCAGCGCCGGCAGTGCCCTAGACAGAGGGGACAGTCACTCGTGGAGGGCACACCTGTCCAGACACTGCGGCCGGGACCCTCTTCCCTGCAGGGGCCTGGGCTCGAGCCAGGGCCTACAGGCCCCAGCAGCCGGGCACCGCCCCCGCCCAGGCCCCGAGCCCTCGGGACCACCACTCACCCTTTCGCCCATCAGCCCGGGGTCTCCGGGGGGTCCTGCAGGCCCTGGGGCCCCTCTGGCGCCCTAAGGAGGGGGAGGGGGTTGGGGAAAGTTACGTGGACATCCAGGCAGTGAGCAGTGCAGGCCCGGGGGCACGACACGTCTCTGCAGAAGTGGGGGGGCCGAGCGACGTAAAACAGCACGTGTCTAGTCCCCCGCACAGCAGCCACTACGAGGAGGGTTTTAAATCCGTTGTCCTGGACACGGTGTAACGGGGCCAACCGACCCCGACGGGAGTCGCACCCCCTGCAGCACCCCCGGGACGGGACCAGAAATGGGGCTATGACCCTAACCCACCAGACCCCTGGGGCTGGGGGTGCCAACTCTGGAGCTCAGAGAAACAGGGACACGGCACGCACGGCACGCGCAAACACACGTCAGCCACGGTCTGCAACATCTTCAGGGTTTCAGAAAATTTCATGACAAAATTAAAAGAACAACAACTTTGTAAAGCCAAATTTATAAGGCATAATATGGAAACAAGAAAAATAAATTGGAAAGAAAAAAGCTAAAATGTTTTGTATTGTTTATCTCTGGGTGGTAGTGGTTTAGATTTCAATTTTCTGTTTTATTTTTTTTTCTACATTTTTCAAGTTTCCTGAAAGACACAGATGCCATAAAACATTTATGCATCTGCCTAGACNTGGGGGCAGGGGGGCTACTCACCTCAAGCCCTGGAGGCCCCTCGTCACCTCGGTACCCTTTAGGTCCAATGGGGCCAGCCTCGCCCTGCAAAGATGACATGCGTGTCAGACCCCTCTGAGCCCCGCCCCCGCCCTCCGGGCCCCAGACCCTGCTGGGGGCCTGCTTGTGGGTCACACCTCTCCCTGGAGGCCGGCTGCCTGCCTTTCTGGCTCCACAGTCTTGGTCCCCTGAGCACTTCAGGGACACCCCCAGCCGGGCCCCAAGAACGGGTGAGCACGAACCACACATGGAGCCGGCTGGCCTGCCTGGCCCCTCCGGGACCCCGCCAGCCATGACCCTGGACTCCGAAGGTCGCCTGCCAGCCCATCATCAGGCGGATGCCTCCTGGTGAGATTGTCTTCACTAGGCCCCTCTCACAGAGGCGACAACCTCCCATATCCGGCCGGTCCCATCGGGCAGCGGGCAGCCGGGAGGCCCCTGAGGCGACCACAGGAGGGTCCGGCTCCGGCCTCAGGCGTCAGCATCACTCACTTAGCCTGGGGCCTTGCTCCCGACCGTGAGGACCAGCAGCCCCCACCTCGGGTAGGGGTAGGTCTGGGAACATGAAACGGGGGCCAGGAGGGAGAATGAGGAGCAGAGGCCCTCTGTACCCCAGGCCAGGCCAGGGGCAGGCGCGTCCCGGGCCCCAGGGGACAGGGGTACGGTGACCCCGCAGACCGCGGAGGGCCATGCGGGGGACAGTTTCTGCAGAGCTGCCCCAGCGCCTCCTGGGACACGGCCCGAGGGCCCCCGCTCCGGGTGGGCAGGGCTGGCGTCCACACGGGGAGGCAGCGGTGCCCGCCGCGGGGCCACGGCCCGAGGCCTGGCAGGGGTACAGGACTGTACCCTCCCTCCGGTTTCTGGACCCTCCTCTGCTCTGCGAAAACTCACTTCCCAGAAACATCTGCATGGACACCCTGGTGCAGAAGCCAACGGCCTAGCGGGTCTGGAGTCGTGGGGCCACGACGGGGTCAGGAGGGAGGCCGCTCCAGAGGCAGAAACCGCGCTGAGGCCGGGAAGGCGGACGTCCAGTGTGGACAAACCAGATTCCACAGCCTCCTGACCTCCCCACCCCTTCACAGAGGGTTCAGGAGAAGAAGCAACCAGAGAGCCACCAGCCAGGAGCAGACCCTCCCCAGCTGGGCCACGGGCTGGGGGCGCGGGACCTCCCCGCGGTCTCCGGCGGGTCTGGCTTTTATGGTGACAGTCACCCTGGGACAAGCAGGTGCTACCGGGGTGAAGCCCAGCGACACTTCCCCCTCTTAGCGTCTTACGCTTCAGCGCCTTGAACAACTTCCTAGTTGGGCCTCGTGGGAGGGACCAGACCATCGGGATGGTGGCCGGCGTGTCCTGGCCGCACTGACCATCCCTGGGGAACAGCCACGCCGCCTGAGGAAGGCAGGGGAGCCTGGGAAGGTCGCAGGCGCCCAGAGCAGCCCCCCTGAGGACACCGCGTCACAGCGGGGGCAGGGAATCCAGAAAGACGCAGAGGAGCGAGGTCACAACCCCCAGCACCAGGAAAGGTGGCTGTTGTGCCCGCCGCCTCGCTGTTCACAGAAAAGGTCCAGCCGCCCCCGCTTCTGACCCTAGTGGTTGCATCAAAGAGGAAGCCGAGAGTTCAGGAAAAGGGGGAAGGTATTTGGAATCTTGTGAATGAGCAGGACATCCTGAACCACAGGCTCCCGGGACAAAGCCACACGCAGACGACAAAATAGATCTGTGGCTACGAGCCTCCTGCACCTCAGCCTGGAAACAGACACAGCGGAGAAGGGACCGCTGAGGGGGCCCCGCTCGGCCTTTCCCGTAGACCCTGGCGCGGAGCCGCAGAGCCCGGGGCTGCCCCTGAGGCGCGTGACGCACAGGGAGGGGACTCCGTCCTGTGTGCGGAGGTGCAGATGCAGTGGCTGCTTTACACTCTTGGCGAGCGTGAGTGGGGCAGGTCAAGCAGAAAACATACACACGTCACTTGGCCAAGACATTATGCTGCTAAGAATTCACATTCTGGATGTAGCCTTGGAAGTATTTCAAGATGGATGGATGGACGGACAGACAAATGGAGACAAACGAGCTGAGTGAGACAGACGAGCACGGATATTTACTTCCGGGATTTTCTGCAGAGCAAAACCCTGGAGGCTGCCTGCATGCGCGGCGACAGCAGACCAGACGGGCCACTCCGCGGGCGCACAGGTGGGGCCGTGGGCTGTGTCAACGGAACCCGTACCCCCGCACCCTCACTCCCCATGCTTTGTCTGGAAGGTTTCTAGAAGAAACTAGATTTTAGAAGAAAGTAAGATGGGTCCCTGCGGGGGAGGCTCAGGGACCGGGGGACTAAGCCCTTCTGCTGGAGCTACTGACTTGACTGCTTCTCCCAAACAGGGGACGTGGCCTGTTTACGGGGCCTTGTGTCTACAAGCCAAGGAGCTTCTAGGCCTATTTTACTCCGAGAGGGGGGACCAGACGCTCAGAAGTGTCCGGCTCTGTGCGGGCGGTCCCGGGGCCCAGCGGTGCCTCTCCCGCTCACACGGCCGGCGAGCCCTGCCTGGAATTATGTGCGAGGGGGGTTCCCACGAGCTGGACCCACGGAAGTGGGCGCCCGCCCCCCGCACCCACACTGGACCCGGGTGCGTTGTTAACGCTCCGTCAGGAGACTCAGCAACCCTATTGCAGCTGCAGCTGCTTCTTTCTTGGTTTTTAAATCACTTTTTTGTTAAAATCCCAATTCCAAATTTCTCTCCACACGAAAGGCCANTGCCCACTGGGAGGTCCCCAGTCCCGGCTCAGGCTCAGAGTCCTCCGCGGGCCAGCCAGCCACCTCACCCCTGCAGGGAGGATTTGGGAACACCCAGCGAGCAGGGGGCAGAGGGAGAGGGTCTAGGCCACCCGAGGGGGTCCCCTGAGGGGTGTGGGGAGGACAGGTCCCACCCAGCCCCTTCCTGTGCTCTTTTGGGGGTGGTCACCCCGACCCACAGCCTGGGCAGGGGGAGGGGGATCTGCAGCACACCACCTCCTGGCAAGGAGGCAGAAAGGCAGACCCCTCCCCCGTGCTGGGGCCGACACTCCATCCGCTCTGGCCCCCTGCTCCCTCGCCCCCACTTTCCTCCCCTCCTCCAGCATGGCCTCTGGAAGGTATCGCATCCAGGAGTTCTGGAAACTTCCATGCACTGACACTCAAATCTGCCTCCAGCCAGGATCTCACACCTGGATTCCACACGCTGAGCAAGCCTCTTCCTCACCTTCTGTCTCCTGGGAGCTCAAACACACCATCTCCAGGGTGGGGCGACCCTGCCCCACCAGGCCAGGGGTGGTCCCAGGGCCCCTCAAGCCCCGGCTGCCATCTTCCAGTGCCAACCGAGCCGGGGCACCCTTCCCACCCACCGTGAGGGCAGAGCTCAGGGCAGCTGAGGGTGCGCCCGCTCAGCTGGGTGGGGTGGCAGGCGCCCGCCAGGTGACAGGGGCACAGGCCTGGGCCACCACTCCTGACCCTGGGTGTGGGACGTCCCCCGAGTCAGAAATGGAGAGGGACCACCCTTAAATCAGGAGCGCCTCCCCCAGATAGCTTCCTACCGGGTCTCCGGGGGTGCCGACGGGGCCTTCTCGTCCCTGGTCGCCTTGGGGTCCAGCTTCGCCCTGGGGAGGAGCGAGCCAGTAAGCGCGGAGGCTGGGAGAGGCCAAGCTGCCCCGGGCAGCCACTGGGCGAGGCCTGGGACCCCCGGCTCTCGAGCCAAAGAGGCCAGAGCCAGGAAGGGCCGCCCTCCACCTCGGGCCTGGCCTCATCCCGCCCCCGGGTTTCTGCACACGGCGGCCACGTGCACGGCCGTCTAGACATTCGTGAGGCTTCAGGAGGCCACGGTGAGGAGGCCAGCAGCTCCTCCTGGGGCCGGAGGCAGCCGCTTACGTTAGCTGCTCGTCCGGTGAGGCTGCCGGTGGGTCCCGGGGGCTGGAGCCCCGCCCGACCCCTGCCGGCCTCTGTCCACCCGGGGTGCTTCCTGGGCGCTGCCTGGCCTCCCGTCCGCTCCCCGAGCTCAGCAGGGTAGGCTTGGAAGGGGTCAGGCCACGCTGTCCCTGCTTTGATGTCCCTCCCCAGCCCCTGCGCTGCGGCCCGGGGGGTTCTGGAGAGCGAACAAGGAGCAAGGACGGGGCAGGAAGCAAGTCTCTCTTCTGGTGACCTTGGCCGCAGGCTAAGCTCGCTCCCCCCATCGGGACACCCAGACACTCGTCCTCAGGAGGAGCAGCTTTGCTGGGACCACACAGCCTCCGGTGTCCTGTTCTCTGGATGAGACAGTCCTGCCCTGCTCTGCGGCGAGAAGGTCAGGTCCACACTCAGGTTTGAAGACCACCTCCCCTTCCGGCTGGCTCGGGGGGGGGAGGGTACTGTCCCCTCCTCTAACCAGGCACGGTCTGTCTGGGGTCTGCCCTGCAGCTCCCGCGGAAGCTTCCAATGAACCAAGGGCCAGAGAGAGCTGTGGAGGGAGGTTGGGCTGTGGCCCATCGTGACCACGAGGCTCGTGCGGGCCTGGCTTCTCATCATTCCTGCTTCCGGTTGTAAGAAAGAACCGTCCCAGAGCGCGAGCTCTGTCTGCAACGTTGAAGGGGCTTTCAGGCTGTGGTGTGTGTGTGTGTGTGTGTGTGTGTGTCTCCATTTGACTGTGGTGTGTGTGTGTGTCTGTGCATGTATGTGTGTGTGTATGGCTGTGGTGTGTGTGTGTGTCTCTATGTGACTGTAGTGTGTGCATGTGTGTGTGTCTCTATGTGATTGTGGTGTGTGTGTGTGTGGCTGTGGTGTGTGAGTGTGTGGCTGTGGTGTGTGAGTGTGTGGCTCTGTGTGTGTGTGTCTGTGTGTGTGTATGGCTGTGTCTGTGTGTCTGTGTGTGTGTGTATGGCTGTGTGTGTGTATGTGTATGGCTGTGTGTGTGTGTGTGTGTGTGTGTGTGTGCGCGTGAGTATCCCCCCCACACTGGTCATCAGTGGTGGGGGGAGGGGATAACCCCACCCCTCTCTCTCCTCAGCTGGGCCACACCCCCCTTCTCCGGCCCTGCTCACACCCTCCAGATGCCC
>NW_027528796.1:774391-780458 GCF_008692635.1 Crocuta crocuta
AGGGGGCAGGGGCTGGAGGGCACCTGCCACACTTCCCGAGCCAGGGAGACAGACTTGGGGAAAGCAGCAGGCGAGGGTGGGGGTGAAATCTAGGTGCCGGAGGGACTTGGTGGCATGTGTCCTGTGAGGCTGCTGGCCTGACCCCACCAGACCTCAGTCTCTGGCCCCTCCTGGGACGTGGGGTCTCAGCTCAGCGAGCGGCAACTCACCGGGTCTCCCCTGGGGCCGCGCACGCCTGGGGTCCCCCGTGGTCCTCTCTCCCCAGGGCCGCCCTGTGTGGAGACGGCAGGGGAGGTGAGGCTGGGCGGGGGCTGGGCCTGCAGCAGCACANCGCCCGCCCTGCTCACCCTCTCTCCAGGGGCGCCGTCCGGTCCCGGGTTTCCCTGGGATGAAGAGGAACAAACATGAGTCTGGGACGGGGACTCTGTTCAGGGCCTGGAGCTGGGACGGGGGTCACACGGGGCGCTCACCTCGTCGCCGGCCTCTCCCTTCTCTCCCGGGGGACCAGGCAGCCCCGGCTCGCCCTGGGGGAGAACAAGGGTAGAACTGGGCCCGGGGCTGAGGCCCCCCCCAGCCCCACCCCCACTGCCTGGGGGGCCCCGTGAGCGCTCACCTCGTCCCCAGGGGGCCCCGTGCTCCCCGGCCTCCCAGGCTCCCCGTCAGCTCCAGGCGCACCCTGGAAAGATCAGGAAAGGTCAGCCTGCGGGAGGCTACGGCCGGCCCTGCACCGGCCCCCTCGCCCCGACCTGGGCCGCTCCCCCTGACCAAGCAGGGACTCTGAGGACCCTCCCCAGCCACCCAGATCTCTGCAGGAATCCCGCGTAAGCCGCCTCCCCCTGTCGCCCGCTGTTCAAGCCCCCCACGCAGAGGGTGCGCCAGCTCCGGTCCGGGGCCCGCAGAGCAGTCGGCCGGACTCTGAAAACCCGGTCCAGGAGGCCCGCGCGGTTAGGACGCGTTCAGGCAACGGTACTTCTCCATCTTTCTCGGCACTTCCTGCTGCTGGAGACTCCAGAAGAGCACGGGCAGCAGGAAGCTGTGCTCTGAGTTAGACTCAAAGCCTTGGGTCCTCAGTTCACTTTCCGCCTCCTGTTTGTTGTTGAGCTGTGACCCTCACGTGAGCAGACGGGCTCTAGGCCGTGAGGACTCCTGGTCCGTCCGTTCCAGGCGGGCAGCATGATGGACCCCGGGGCCCGTCCGAGGCACAGCGACACGCCGTTGCAGGGGGCACGGGGGGCACTCCCCTTGAGCGGCCGCACCTGCCCTCAGTTGTGGCCTTGTCTTCCACTCTCTCCAGCCCAGCGTCCTGCCTGCCCCCTGGGGGGCCTGGACCTCACAGGGCGCGCAGAGGTCTGCGTCCAGGAGGGTTTCTGACGCATGCTGGGTACGCAGGGCAGACAGGGCGGACAGCCCTGTGTCACTCACCTTTTCTCCTTTCAGTCCGAAGGCACCCACGTCGCCCTTGGGCCCGGGGGGTCCTTGAGTTCCCTGGCGAGAAATTGTAGCAGGTCAGTCCTCGGTCTTCAACAAGCAGCCATTGGGCTGCACACGAATAGAAACTGAAAAGGCAGGTTTGCCCTGGGTACAGCCCCCCCGCCCCCCATGACCTCTTACAGCTTCAGAAGAAGGGCTGAGTCTGTATTCGCTCAGGAGAACTTAGCCTTAAAATGTGAGTGACAGAATGCGACTTACGTCGAATCCAGGCAAGCCCTTGCAGCCTGGCAGGCCGGGGTACCCCGTCTCCCCCTGGAGGTAGCAAGGCAGAGTCAGAGGTCAAGGCTTTCGCTCTAGCTCATCTATCCCCTCCCAGGAAAGCCCCACCAGGACGACGGTCTGAACTTGGCCAGGAGGCTTGGGGTCCACTGGGGACTGGGGCTTGGCAGGAAATATCTTCTGCCTTTCTTACCACCTCCAAGTCACCAGCCCTCCCACCAGGCAGGGTTACCTTCATGCCGTCCACGCCATCGATGCCACGCTTGCCCTTCTCACCCTGCAAGGCGCAAAGACCAAAGGAGGGTTCAGGAAGGTCAGACAGGCCCCTCGGGGGCAGAAGACACGTGCCGCGCCCACACTCACCTTGTAGCCCTTGGATCCCCTGGAGCCCTGTGGAGACAGGAGGGAGCGTGAGGCGTGGTCCTCCCACACGGGGCCAGTTCCCGGGGAGGCAAACGAGGGCGGCCAGGATGGGTCCCCCACCAGCTTGTCACGGCTCAGACAGGCTAGAGATGGGCCGTGTTACCTCTTGTGCGTGTGGGGGGCGGCTCTGTGCCCCAAAGTCCTGCCTTACTCACCTTCTCCCCTCGGCTCCCTTTTTCTCCCTAAAGAGCAGACAGAGGAGGAGAGTGTCACTGGCGTCCTGGGGTGGAGACCCCGGGCTGAGCACAGCTGTGACCCAGGAAGGGCCGGCTGCTCCGGAGGAGGAGGGGGAGACGTACCTTCATCCCCTGGTAGCCGACGGGTCCGAGGTCTCCAGGCCTTCCCTGGAACACAGAGGAGGGCGCATGACAGGCAGCCCTGGGGACAGCCACAGCCCCCACCCAGCCTACCTTGACCTCCACTCTGCTCAGGTGTGGTCAGCCAGAGAGGCCTGGCTGGCTGACCACTGACCGAGTCCCAGAGAGCAGCCTCGATGTGAAGGCTCCGTCTCCCAGTCCTGGGGCTCATCAGTGAAGTCCAGGGAGGAGGGGGGGCAGGGAAGGTCTAGGACACCCCCCCAGGAGGAGAGGGGGGAGGGGAAGGTCTAGGCCCCCAGGAGGAGAGGGGCGTGAGCTGGGCCTGAATGGAGGTCTAGGTGGAATGTACTGGAAGGAATGGTTGTGGGTGGATCCTCTGGCCCTTGCTGCTCTAGAAGCCATGTCCTCTCAGGGTCAGTCCACATGACCATGGTGTCCAGAAACCAGCCATCCTTCTAGAAGTTTCCATTGCCCGGCTACCCTCCCAGCCTCAGGTTTGTCAGTACCCCCCACCCCCTGAGGTCAGGTGCTTGGCACTCACGGGCTCTCCGGCTTCTCCTTTCTCTCCTGGGAGACCTGGCTTCCCACGTTCCCCCTGCAACACAGAGCAGGTCAAGGTTGGGGGACGATTTCTGTTTATTTCTAACAAGCTGATGGAGGAGACCCCCAAACTGCTCACAAGAAAAGGATTAAGAAGATATTCCAGCGGCCTTCAGAGTGTGTGGGGTTTTCAGGCTCTTTCCCGGTCACCTGTGGCCTGCCCTGGGGTCTGCAAGGTCAGGTTCACGTGCCCCCTGCCACAGGGCCCACCGGACCCCGTGCTGGCCCGTGCTGGCCGGCCTGGCCCCTGAGACTTTGTCTCCAGCACCCCCACCCCATTCCGGCTGCTGTGCGGGGCTCCCGGGCTGGAGAGAGGCCTGGACGGTGGGTGGTACCCATGTGGCTTCATGGCCACGGAATCTAACATTTTTAGGGGTGCCAGAACCCTGGACTCTAGTGGGCAACCCCCCGAGTTGTAAGTGTGGACCACACCGGGCCTTGGGCCCTGCACTTGCAGCCCAGCCCACGAGACAGTGGACCTCCAGGGGCAAAGCACCAGGCAATGCTCGCCCCTCTGCCCTGGGGAGGGCAGGCCCCACCCCTCACACTCGGCCTTGGCCACAGCATCGGCCACGTGTCCCGTGGGCAGGGGCACCTGCTCACTGAGGCTCCTCCCTGTCCCCACACCTAGTGAGAGGGGGTGCTCGGTGGGGGCTCAGGACAGCGGTCTGGGGCGCACGGCGTCCCCAACACCAGGGCCTTCAGGCTGCAGGGACATTCGTCTGGTGCTGTATCCACACTTCTCTCCCTCCAGGGGGCCTGCGGCCACTCACCTCATACCCGGGGTCACCCCGTGGCCCGGGAGGTCCTCTGGCAGGCTGCAAGACAGGACAGAAGGGTCAGTCTGAGGTAGCATTCTGGGTGTCCCCAGAAGCGGGCGAGGTCCCACACTCACCTGGCACTCGAAGGAACAGCACTGTGGGAGGACAGAGCGCACGTTAGACGACAGGACTCAGCCTGAGCCCTGCTGGGGCCGCGGGGGCAGGGCTGCCGGTGGCCTGGACAGTGTGGGGGGGGCACGGAGGGAGCGGGGGGGGCAGAGGAGACAGAGGGGAAGGGGGATGGGAGGGCGAGGAAGGGGCTCCTACCACTTGCTCCACGTTGTTTTTCTGAAAAGTGAAACGGAAAAGCGGAATTAATTTCCATCCAGGGCCATGGGATGGCCCAGCCTTCCGGACTCAGGCGCGAGGGTGGAGCGGCCACTCACGATCATGTCGATGATGGTGTCAATGGTCTGGCTGATGACCTCCTCCGCGTCCCGGCTCTGCCCCCAGTCAGCTGCCGTGAAGTTGCGCCGGTAAGTGTGGTCCGTGGCAATGATGCTCAGACGTGGCTCCTGGTGTGGATGAGGGACGAGGCTGACCGCCGCTCGGAGCCCCGCCTCACCCGGCCGCTACTCTTCCTGGGGCCCCGCCTTGCCGCGCCTGCACCTCTGCACCCTGCAGGCCATGCCCGGCGCCCCTGCGCAGAGCAGGCCCGGGGGGGGGCTCCTACCAGGTGGTCGGGTGTGATGGCCACGGAGAAGACTTTGATGCCCAGGTGCTTGGCCTCGTTGACAGCGTCTTCCAGGCCCCCGCACGGCTCCTTGTAGCCTTCCAGGGGGTGCCCGTCCGTCACCACGATCAGGTACTTGTTCTCCTTCAGGTGGGAGCCCCTGCGAGGGGGGGGGTGGCGGTGAGGCCCTCAGGCCCTCCCCCCACCCTAACAGCTCGGGGCACCCCTGCAACACAGCTGAGGCCCCCCAAGATGGGAGGTGAGGAGCCGGGGGCAGAGCCCCAGAGGGAGACCCAGACCCAAGTGCAGCTCTCAGGGGCGGGTTCCTGCCATGCTGGGCAGGGGGTGCCCTCCGTCGATGCTGCCTGTAAAGTGGGCTACGATCAAGGGTGTTAAAACAAAATAAACGCTTGCGGGATCACATTTCTCTGAAACTCCATCTTGGAAAACACACACACATCCGGGGCGCGTACAGGGCCTGGTCCCCCTGCGGCGCTCGGATCACGAGGCCCCTGACCACAGGCAGCGGGAGGGGTCGGCTGAAGAGCCATCCTTGGTGGTGGCCGGGGCCCCCGGGGGCTGTGGCCGGAGACACAGGGGCTCTGGNGGAGTGGCTCCTCTCCCCTGATCAGCCATGGCTGCTGTTGACTATTCACTGCGGCAGCTCGGACGTTGTGTGTGGGGCCAGCTTGGGGGGCACTGGTACCCTTCCAGGAAGGTCCTCTGTGTCTCTGACGCTTGGTCACAGGGGAGGCAGTGACTGGGGCACTTCTGGCCCCGTGGACGCCTCTACCTTCAGTGGTTGAGACAGTGGACAGCTGGAGAGGGAGCCCAGGGGTGGACAGTGAGCCTTAGGTCGTGGGCACCAGTGTGACGCCGTCAAGCACCAGGACTGCCCCTGGGGCCGACCACAAGATGCAGGAAGGCCGTGCAGCTTTCACGGATGCACAGGCTTCCAGATCGCAGCCGCGTGCGGCTGGCAGGGCACTCACCCCACGAGCAGCTCCTCCAGCCCCTTCTTGATGGCGCAGTCCGTGTATGTGCCCTTGCCAAAGTACTTGACCGCATCCACCCTGGCCTTGAGGGCATCGCGACCGCTGGGCATGCGGGTGAGCGAGCTGATGATCTCCACCTCGTCGCTGTAGTGCAGCGCGCCCGCGTTCCACACCAGGTTGCGGTCACAGCGGTAGTACCTGCAAAGCACAGGGGGACCTGGCAGACTCTCCCGGTCCTGGCGCTGCGCTAGCCACCTGCGTCTCCCGTTTCACGGGGCACCGACTGCCCAGCCCGGCCCCTCCCTGGAAGCCCAGACTGGACTTCCTGTGGCCCTAGACGCTGGGTTCCTCCCCCGGGGACCACACATGGAGGGGAGGGGGTGGCCGGGAGGGCCGGCCCCCGCCAGCGAGTGACCACCGTGTCCCTGATCTCAGGGGTCCTCGGGTAAGGAGCTGTGTGCACCGGCAAAGCAGGACAGGGCCACGGGGCGGGGCCGGGGGGCAGGGGAGGTGGGGGCCAGTTCTGAG
>NW_027528796.1:780644-790486 GCF_008692635.1 Crocuta crocuta
GGGCCAGTTCTAAGTGTGACACTGGGGGGGTCCCTGTGGGTCTGAGGGGCTGCCTCTCTGCCCCTGTGCCCCTTGGCCGGAGGCCTCTGGGGGTTTGCTCTAGTGGAGCCTGGGGGAGACGTGCCTGCCAGCCTGTTCAGCAGAGGGGGTGACCCAGGCCCCTGTAGTGATGCTAAGAGCATCAATAGCAGGAAGAGCTTACCCCATTTCACAGGTGGGGAAACTGAGGCATAAGAAATTGAGTAATGAGGCCAAAGGCACCCGGAGGGGGTGTCAGACCTCAGGGGCTCGGACATCTGGCTGAGTTCAGGGTTTCAGGTCATACGTCCCACGTTGGGCCGCCCCCACCCTCTGACCCTGCAGCCCCCTTATGGTGGGCAGGAAGCTCTGTGCCCTGGTCATCGAGTCAGTCAGTCACCAGGGACGGGTGGGACGGGGGCTGGGCCCCGCACAGCTGAGTGGAGGGGGAGGAGCTGGGTTCTGACTATGACCCTCCTCCCCCCCCCCCCGTGGCCTTCACCTCCCAGGGGCCTGTCCTCCCCCCCCACCCCCACCCCCACAGGGCAGACTCATCAGACAGACGAATGGTAAGTGAATGAATGATGCGTGCTGTCCCCAGACCCAGGAGGAAGCTGGCAGGCCCTGGGGGCTCCCTGGACCAGAACACTGAGGACGCTGGGGTGTTGGGTCCAGGACCCGACTCCGCCGTCCACACGGCCACAGGTCAGCGTCCAGGCAGCGGCGAGGGGTGCCCCCTTCAGGCACAAGGCAGAGCCACAGAGCCTCCCGCCAACTCCTGAAACTCACTTAGTTGAGGCGGGGAGGCATGTTTGGGGTCCCGGGGGCCCCCGCCGCCTTGCTGACCCCAGGCCCCTGGCTGACCCGGCTGACTGGTGCCGCCCTGCCAGTCGGCTCCGTCTCAAACTCAGCCCTTTGCTGGCGGCGCATCAGAACCCGTGTGGACGTGGGAGGGTGCTGCAGCGGCCTGGCCACCACCCCGCCCTTTTCCAGGAGAAAGGGGGTCAGCACTGCCTGCGGGGCCCCTGGGCCCACCGCCCTCCCGGAGAGGCTCATGGCAGTGCGGGACCGAGGGTGAGGCCTGGCCTCTCCTACCTGTCTCTCAGGTTGTCGATGAAGCGCTTGGTGAAGGACTTGACCTTGTCCACCAGGGCCCCGTAGGGCTTCAGCCTCAAGGCCACGCTCTCGGAGGTGTCCAGCACAAAGAAGAGGTCCACAGGGCAGTCTGGGCCAGGCATGGGGGGAGAGGCCTAGGGTCAGGCCTCGCGCCCGGCCAGGGGCAGGGCGGCCCTGAGAGCCCCCACGAGGGTCCTGCGAACCCCGCCCTGGTCGGCAGGACCTTCAGAACCGGGAGACAACACACACGGGGGCCACGTTTCTCGACCGCCTGCCAGGCCGGGAATCAGATGGAATGAACTGAGGCAGAGAAGGAACTGCGCCCGCGGCCCAGGCGCTGCAGGAGGGGCGCCGAAGGCTCAGGCCCGGACGCTGCTCGTCCTCCCCGCGGGGGCCTCCTCCCCAGTCCAGCCCGATGCCCCCCAGACCTGGGAAGCAGAGGGGACCCAGGGCATCGGGAAATTTCGAGGCCCCAGGCACCCCGGCTCTCATGCCCAGGGAAGGGTCCAGCCCAGGTCCCCGGGCAGCAGAAGCAGAGTCAGAGATGCCGCCGGTCACTTACCCTGGAAGGCGACGGCCCTGTCATTGCCCGGGAAGTCCTGAGCGGCCGCCCAGCATGCCTGCAGCAGCAGAGGAACCAGAGCGCGGGCCGGCTTCATGTTACCGCCCGGGCGTCAGCATCGAGCGAGGGCAGGGGTCGGGTGGGCCGGTGTGGCCAGGGAGAGAGAGAAGCTGTCTCTGCTCCCGCAGGGAAGTCACAGCCAGGGAGGGCGGACGAGGGAGGGAGGGAGGGAGGGGCGGAGGAGGGGGAGGAGCTGGGGCGGGGGCGCCGCGGAGGGCGGGGGTCTCCCCGGAGTGAGTCACCGGCCGCTGGGCTCTCCTCTGGGCTCCGGGAAGCTCCTTCCTCTGTTCTGGGGGCGCGGGTCCGCTCACCCCCACTGAGCGCGGCGAAACTGCAGCTGAGTTTACGGCGTCTGAAGAGGAATGTGTGAGGCGGACTCTCCTTCCAGCCCCGCTAGGCTGTGTCTCACCAGACATCTTGTGGGATCGGCCGGCACCCAGCTCCCTACCAGTGACCTTGCTGTCAGCCTAAAAGTTCCAAATCCACTGCTTTGTCAGGTTTCCCAGTCATCGCTCATGTAAGTATTTCTTCACCAGTCAGCAGATACATATTTGCAAAAGGTACTTCAATTTTTACTACGGGAAAGTCAACAACAGCTCCAGGAACCATCCCCCGAACAGCACAGGGTCGGCGCCAAACTCCCGTGTAGACGAGCACCCGTGTGTGACTTGTGAGCCTCCTAGAACTTAACAGTCTAGTTAGTGTTGACCAGGAATTAACACACATCGTGTGTTATATCTTATTATATACTGCATCCTTCAATAGTCGGCGAGAGGTATTAGGTTATTAAGACATTCATCAGGAAGAGAAAACACATTCACAGAACCGCGTTGTGTATTTCAGAAAAACCCGTATATGAGCGAGGCCGTGCAGTTCAAACCTGTGTTGTTCAAGAGTCTTTTATGCAGGGACCCTGATTCTGAGGACGAGTGTGAAGGCCCCACCGTAGGATCCTGTGGGGTGGGCTCCAGATGTGGCCAGACCCACCCCTGCCCCAGAGAAGGTTCCAGAAGGCCTCCTCCAGAGCTGGCGTTGTTGACACGTATTTAATATCGGCCTAAACGTTTTCTAGTTTAAAAACATACAACAGTTGTATAACCAAAACCAACTCTGAGAAGTCCTTCGGAAACGACGCTTCTCGGTGATTGCTGTCAGGTTTGGCCCAGTGCTGGCCCCAGACCCACGTGGCGGCCTCGCGAGCGAGCCTGCCGTGGGGGCGGCTCTCCCCGCCTCCGGCTCCGTCCCCGCTGCCTGCTGCAGCTGGGCGCCGCGACACCCGCTTCCGGGCACCCAGGTCACACAGATGCACGTTCAGACCCCGTGCGAGGCCGCCCCCTGCTCGCTGGCTTCCCCGTTTATCTCAAAGTGCCGAAGCGCTGACGTTCCCGCAGGCCTGGGGGACGCAGGACTAGGCTGTGCTGCCGACGGCGGGGCGCCCAGCCAGGCCTCGCACAGACCCTGACCCGGGGGCCTGAGCAGCGCGCGTGTGAGCGCAGCCATGGGGTCTGCGAATGACTCGTTACGCAGCAGCCAGAAGGCGTCACTAGCACCTGCCTGCCCGCAGCCCCCGAGCTCAAACGCGGCCTGACCTTCTCCAAGGTTCGGGGACCACGCGAGTCTGCAAGGCAGAAGGAGGCCCTGCTGGGGCCTCACAGGAGCTCAGCAGTGACCTCCTCACAAATTAGCATGTTTTCTTACAAAAAGGTATGTGTTCATCATAGGAAAATTACAAAACTAGAAAAACACCATCTTGTTTCACTGCCCAGAGGTAGTAAGATCTGACACCTTTGTGTCTCTTACTGTTCTTTCTGCCGTAAACACTTTTAAACTTTTAATTCAAATTCGAATTAGTTAACATTCATTGTAATATTCGTTTCAGGCGTACAACGTAGTGATTCGACCCTTCGCCACATCACCCGGTGCCATCGTGATGCTGCATCCTTCACCCCATCGCCGTTTCCCCCGTCCCTCCCCCCACCCCACCTCGCCCGGAACCATCCGTTTCTTCTCTGCAGTAAACAGTCTTTCTTGGTTTACATCTCTGCTTCCTTTTCCTCCCATTCCCTTCTTCTTTTGTTTCTTAAATTCCACATATGAGCGACATCACATGGCATTTGTCTTTCTCTGACTCCTTTTGCTTCGCACACTACTCTCTAGGTCCATCCACGTTGTTACAAATGGCAAGATTTCATTCTCTTTTTTTTAATTTGTAAAATGCTTATTCACTTTTTGAGAGACAGAGAGACAGAAGAGGAGTGGGGAGGGGCAGAGAGAGACACACACAGAACCCGAAGCAGCTCCAGGCTCTGAGCTGTCAGCACAGAGCCCGACATGGGGCTCGAACCCACGAACCGCGAGATCATGACCTGAGCCGAAGTCGGACGCTCAACTGACTGAGCCCCCCAGGTGCCCCGAGATTTCATTCTTTTTGATGGCTGAGCAACATTCCATTGTGTATATAAACCACATCTTCTTCATCCATTCGTCAGGCGATGGACACTTAGGCTCTTTCCATAGTTTGGCTACTGTTCACAGGGCTGCTATAAACATTGGGGTACGTGCGTCCCTTTGAATCAGTATGAACCAGGGTGATTGCTGGGTCACAGCGTGGCTCTATTTTTGATTTTTTTGTCCAGAGAGGCTGCACCGGTCCGCACTCCCACCAACAGTGCACGAGGCTCCCCTTCTCCGCATCCTCACCAACATCTGTTGTGTCCTGTGCTGTTGATTTTAGCCACTGTGACAGGCGTGGGGGGCATCTCTGCTGGAAACGTGTCTGCAGATGTGTGGCCCCCTGGGGTATCTGTCTGTATGCCTTCATCTGTGTTCTTTCCTGAGTATAAAAGTGATGCAAGCATACGAGAGAAAACGTGAAAAATTCAGAAAACATAGAAAAGAAATAAAAAGCCATCGTGAGCTGCAGTGCTGCCATCCTGCATTTTCGGCCGTGGTTGAGGCGAGGCTGCCTCCCTCCTCGCCGTCTGGACCCTCTCTCTCCGGCAACACCGCACGGTCCTCCTGAGGGGGGATCCGCTCGGCCCCCAGCCCCCCACACCCAGGCCGTCCATGCGGAGCTGGCCCCTGGCCTGGCTCCTGCCTCTGCCCTGAGGGGCCGTCCGTCTGTGGGGGACTGAGGTGGGCTCGGGGGTGCAGGGCTCTGCGGCCTCTGCTTGGAGAGAAGGGGAGGTGGGCACTGAGGGTGACTTTTGTCCTCACACCCCGCTGGGCTGCCTGGGCCTTGCTGACCCCTCTGTAGGCAGGACATCCGCGCCCAGGGGGTCCCTTGGCTGAGGTCCCAGGGCCAGCCCTCGGGGACTGGGTCTGCACCCTCGGTGCCCAGCCCCGCCTTCACGAAGCACCGGAAGCCTCAGGGCAGGGGTGTGTGTCTGCCAACAGGGAGCGGCTGCAGGGAGAGGGCAGGGCTCCTGGCCCCTGAGGCCACCAGGCCCCCTGCAGGGCACACCCCAGGGAGCGTGACCTGGTGCATCTGGGCCGGACCGGCTGGGCCTGGCAGCTGGGGGGGCGGGGGGGCGGGGGGCTGGGCACCTGCAGCAGGGTCCCCGCCCTGGGAAGCCTCACAGACAGGCGGGTGCGGGGCCCAGAGCAGGGTTTTCCTCCAATGGCCTCCGACGTGCACGCCTAAGTGGGAGAGTGTGTGTGAGCGTGTGTGCACCGGAATACATGTGGGTGTGAATGTGTGAGCGCATGCACGTGCCCGATGGAGCACGAGCGTCCCCGTGGGGGTCCCCACACCAGCAGGCCGGCTCCCCCCACCCTGCTCTGAGGGGTGGGGCAGGGAGGGGCGAGGGGCTGGGGAGCCCTGCGGAGACCCTGGGAATGCACCCTGCTTTTCTCTCCCTCCCTGTCCCTGTGACTCTTGGGGCCTAGAAAACTGCGAGCAGGGAAGGGGCAGTTACCCGCCGGACTCTCTTGTTAGCGATTTAAAAACCAGCAAAAGTGGGTGGGAGCCAGAAGGAAAGAACACGCCCCCAAACGCCTCTGGCCGCCTCAAAGCCGCCACAGGGGACTTGGTGCTGGTGGGGGCGCTGCCAGCCCCCTCCCGCCCCCCACACCACCTCGCAACCCAGCCCGGCAGCGGGGGCTTCTGTCTCCCTTAAAAAGCAACCCTCCCCACCCCCAGCTTTTCCTGTGCCCTCCACCGTGTTCTGCTAGAGGCCGCAGCCGGGGCTCAGTGAGGTGCAAGGGGAAGCACGCCCCCTGCTGGATGCGCGGCCACAGTCAGGGCCCGAGCTGTGCCTGGACCCCAGGACACGTCCACCCCACGTGCCCCCAGCCCATGGGGCCCTCAGCCAGGGGCACCACCCGGTGGCCGTCCTCCCCCAGCCCAAGGTCAGGGCGCACCCCAGGAGGGGCAGCGGGGGCCTTCACGAAGGGGGTGGCAGGGAAGCCTTGGGGGCAGGAGGTGAGGACTGAGCGTCGGGGGGTCCACTCGGACCCCTCGCTCTGGTCTCCAGGTCGTTGTCCCTGACGGTCAGGGTGATGGCTGACGCCCCCGTGGGGAAGGTGGACACACTTGTGGGCCGTGGGGGCACCTGCCCCGCCACACAGTGGTGGATGGGGTGACCTAGGGGGTGTCTCAGGAGCCGGCCCAGTGACGGCTGGAGTTTCCAGAATGACCCCCTCCTTCCCAGGGGCGTGGGTGACGGAAAGCTGCCTTCATTTATAAACACCACAGACCCAAGCTATCTTTGCATCTTGAACAAAGACCTATTTGATTTCTCTTTTGTGCCTCAACTATCCGGTGAGGTTTCCTCCCAATTTAGAACGTGATTCAGCGAGGAAAGTAATATTTTCCACGGCCTACACATGTGGGTCCGTGGATGCGGGGGCTAGAGCAGATGCCAGACTGGCCCCCGCCCGGCCCTCAGCGGGCACACGGCCGAGCGTGGACTCTGTCCTGGGCTCCCGCCCCTGCCCTCGGCACGGACCAGCCTCTGCTTCTCACCCTCGTTGCCAGCTCGACCGTGAGGGGCCCGGGCTGGGATCCAGGAACCCAGGACGGGGCTTCCGGCCTCTGTCTGCCGACCGCACGATGAGCCAGCCGGACAGGAGGCAGCCAGTGGTCAGATCGGCCGCCGGGGTCCGGCCGGCGTAAGCCAGCCCTGGGCTCCGAGGTGGACTGGTCCCAGCCAGGTGGCCGTCCCCGGAGGGCAGTGCTGGGCATCCGGGGTCTGACTCACACGGGCCTGCGGGCGGGTCCCCGGTGATGACTCAGGTCCTAACTGACAAGGGGCTCGTGCCAGTCGGCAGCAGAGGAAGAGGCCGGGATGGGGCACGCGGTGCCCCCGGGAGCGTGCAGGTGCCAGCGTGCTGGGGACAGACGCCCTGCCAGGGCCGTAGGAGGAAGAGAGCGTCTACAGTGCACGCTAACTGCCAGGCAGCACCTACACACTCATTTGCAAAATTATACCAAACTGCACGGTGTTTGGACCGAAATAGTGTGGAAGCGCACCAGAGGCTCCACAACAGGGGGTTGTTCAGAAGACCCGGGGGCCCCCACCAGCCCCTCGGCCCCCAGGCTGCAGGGGAGAGGGGGTGCTGGAGGCGCAGGCCGGGCGAACGCGGGGAAGACGGTCAGACGCTCAGCAGGCGGCGCCCGCAGAGAGTGCAGGGCCCCCGCTTGCTGGGGAAGAGCTCTGGGCACCCAGAAGCTGGGTGCTGGGGGTGCAGAGCCAGGAGGGGGCCTTCACATTGTGTTGGAGCTGTGCCCCCCGCCCCCTTCCGAGGTTCCGTAAATCATGACCGCGAGTGTGCGTGGCTTTAGTGTAAACTGCACTGAAAGCCGTGGGCTGGCCTGCCCCCCCCCCGCCCCCCCCAGGCTGGCAGGACAGCACGGGGGAAGCTCGGGGGCCTGTGCGGCCTGCCTCCCGCAAGGGGGACCTTCTTGCTCCGTTGCCTAAGAGCTGCGAGGCTGGGAGTTGTGTTTCCCGGTCGGCCAGCCGTGGAGGCCGAGCTGTGAGCGTCACTGGAAGGCGGGTGGGAGGTGGGGGTGGCGTCGGGTGGACACAGCCTGTGATGGACGCCGCGCGAGTGTCCTGGGGGCGGGTGGCCCTGTACGTGTAAGCACAGGTGGAAATCCTGGGCCTGAGGGCCGACGGCACACCCTCGCGCCCAGGTCACACCCATGCCGCCGGGTGTGGCCCTGCCGGGGGATCTCGGGGCACCGGGGCCGGGCAGCCCAGGATCCCGGAGGGCCGCCTCGCTGGCGCTGCCTGGTGCGGGAGCCCCACCGGAAAGGGCCAGAGCCCCAGGGGCCTGGCTGGGCCTCCCCGCAGAGGTGAGGCAGATGGTTCGAGGTCGGCCGAGCTGGCCGGGTCACCCCCAAGTGCCTGACTCAGGAGCAAGGGCTCCGGACTTGGGGCCCAGGGTCCCCCCAGGGGCCGCTGGTGGTGTGCGGGGTGGGGGTCAGACCACGTCCATCAGGGGCTGCGGCCCCAAGCCCCAGGCCTGTGCGGGGCACATCTCCAGGGCACAGACGGGACTCTGCAGGCAGGGGACCCCCCCCAACTGCTGCAGACGTGGTGACTCTGGCTCGGGTCTCCACGGGTTAATCGTTTTGCAGTTGCCTCATGCTGCCTCTGCTTCTATGGAAAAGGCAAAACATCTGGCAATAATATTTCTTTAGTGGCTGTCTGGGCCGCGCGGGAGGGGCTTGGCTGCTTTCCTCAGAGCCCGGCGCAGATGGAGATAGGGCCCCTGGGGGAGGGGGCTGTCCGGGCAGCGGCCACAACCCTGGGCCTGCCACCCCCAGACCCCGGCGCCCACTCGCGGGTCCCCATGGGCAGCGGAGGGAGGCCTGTGCACATAAGTCGTTTCCTGTGCTGCTGACCCTTGTGTGGGGTCCCTGGGGTGCCGGGCTGCAGTGGGGGTCCTGGGCTGGCTCCTGAGGGGTGGGGGTGGGGTGCCCTGAGGCAGGTTAGGGTCACCCATGTAGTCCCCGTGTCTGGGGGCCCTGCCCCCTCGCCTCCAAGGCTCCCCAGCTCCCGCCTCCCTTGACCTTGCAGGCTGGAGTTCCCACCGTCAGCGCTGGATGGGGCCTGGCCCCCCCCGGGCTGCTTCCTCACTGTGGTGGGGGCTGGGGAGTACCTGCAAGGTCTTCTCCCTCCTCCTAGTCTCCCCGAGCGGGGAGGGGAAGGAGACGTTAGCGCTGGGGCGGGGGGCTTTAGCCCACCTGGTTCTCTGCAGCACGTGACAGGGGGCTTGCGCGGGGGCGCCCGAATTATGCAGCAGCTCCGATGAGGCCTGGTCAGCCGGGAAGGGAGAGAGGGTGGACCAGGGGCCCCTCACAGACCAGCAGCTCCCACCTTGTGTCCGGACGGCCCCCCCCTTGACCGCAGGACCCTGAGACCCCCCAACTCTGCAGGCACAGTGACCTCAGTCTGGGTCACTGAGTACATCCGCGCAAGCCCACCCCTCACTCCCTTCCCAGACACTCTTCCGGACCACCACATCTGCAGGGGGCCACTAGGACCCTCTGTCCCTCAGCCTGACCGCACCATGGGTCAGGACACTCCAGGCATCCTGCCCACGGACCTCAGGGCCAGGTGCCCCGGGGGGAGCATCCGGGGTTCCCAGGAACATGCGTGGAGCCTGCCCAGCCCAAACTCCTCCAGCTGAACCCTGAAGAGACGGAGCGTGGGATTCTGCAGTTCCACGGAAAAGGGTCTGGTCCAGGGGCTGACGTTTAGAGTGATTCTCAAGAAGCGTCGTTAAAGTCCTGGCTCCCTACAGACGCCCCAAGGTTGTGCAACGGGCAGGGAGGGGAACGGGGCCGTCTGGCTCCGGGCCACAGTCTGGGGTCCCAGCGTTCAACAAGGGCTGAGGAGTCTCCGTGGGCGCTGGGCTGACCCCAGCGTCCTCCCCGCACGAGATGCCAAGCTCCTTGGGTCCTGATTGTTGCTTCAGAGCAGAGGGGGACGCAGGACAGTCTGGGACCCTTGCTCCTTCAGGCAGGCCGGGAGCTGTAGGATCTCCTCGGGGTCAGGGTCCATCTGCTCTCAGGGTCCCTGCCCGGGTCAGAGGCTGTCCCTGCAGTGGCGGGGGGGGGGGGGGGGGCGGTTAAGCG
>NW_027528796.1:790517-794707 GCF_008692635.1 Crocuta crocuta
CCCCCTCCACCCCCCCCCCCCTCCCCAGAGTGGGTCAGCAGAGCCTGGGGGCCCTCCCCTCCCTGATATCCTGGGACACACAGCCCGGAAGAAACAGGACCAGCATTTTGGGGAGGGGCGCCCTCTGCTGCCCATCGGGGGCAGCCGGGGAACCACGTCAGCACCAGGTCTGCCCAGAGGACAGAGAGGCTCCCACAGCGAGTGGTGGTTGGGGGGTGGGGTGGGCTGTGTGATCCCGGAGGCGCCCGGCCCCCAGTCCTGCTGAGATGACGCGTGGCCAGGTCAGGCATCCCCCTGAGGCCCAGCCAGGCCTTCTGACCCCACCGGCCCCCACCCCAGGGCGGTGGTCAGCAGGCTCAGTCCCCGGGCTCTGCTCCTGGCCTCTGGCCAACCTGGCCCTGGCCTGAGCCTGACCGGTGCTGGCTACACTGGTCACTCCTCTCCTGGCCGCTCTCTGCCACCGTCCTGGACTGAAGGACACTCCTGGCTGAGGTGTGCTGGATCCACACCCAGCACCCCGGGCCCCAAGGCCATGGGGGCGTTAAGGGTGACCCCCCCCCCGGCCAGCCCCAGGACTCGGGTCACAGTTCAGGGGAGAGGGGTGGGGCTTCTGTGAGCTCTCTGTGCGCCTCAAAGGCCTCACGTGAGTGGTGGGTGTCAGTCAGATGCCACACAAGCTGTCACCACGGAGGGAACACTTCCTTCACTTCACGGATGAGCCAGGGGCTCAGTGATGCCTCCAGGTGAGCTTGGGGCCCCTGTTTCCCCCACCTGGGCCCCAACCCCCTGGCCAGGGCGGGGTCAGCAAGTGGAGGCTAGACCTGTCCCTCCAACCCCAAAATGTGTCTGTTAAAATCCTAACCCGGATGTGATGGTATTAGGAGGCCTTCAGGGGGTAACTAGGGCTTGGGGGTGGAGCCACAGGAATGAGGTTAGTGACAGGAGACCCCGGGGGAGGGGGGCCCCTCCCCTCCCCCCCAGGAGAAGTCTGCCCACGCCCTGATCTTGGACTTCCAGCCTCCAAGGCTGTGAGACATCCGTTTCTGCTGTTCATGAGCTGCCCACCTCTGGTATTTTGTTACTGCAGACAGAACGGACTAAGACATGATTGAAAACATTTAAATAGAAAGCAGTTTTTCTTTTCTTTTTTAAAAATTCAAGTTAGTTCACACACATGTGGTCTTGGCTTCAGGAGTGGAACTGAGTGATTCATCTCTCACATATGACAGCTGGTGCTCATCCTGAAAAGTGTCCTCCTTAATGCCCCTCACCCATCTGGCCCACCCCTCCTCCCTGCTCCTCCGTTTTTATATTATTTTTCTTTCTTTCCCCCTATATTTATGTTTTGTTTCTCAAATTCTACATGAGTGAAATCATTTGATATTTGTCTTTCTCTGACCGACTTATCTGGCTTAATGTAATGCACTCTAGTGTTATCCATGTTGTTGCAAATGGCAAGATTTCATTCTTTTTGATCTCCGAGCAGTATTCCATTGTAAATATACCACATCTTGTTTATCCATTCATCCATTGATAGACATTTGCGCTCTTTCAATATTTTGGCTATTGTTGAAAGCGCTGCTATAAACATTGGGGTGCACGTGTCCCTATGAATCAGCACCCCTGGATCCTTTGGATAAATTACTAGTAGTGCAATTCCTGGGTTGTAGGGTAGTTCCGTTTTTAATTTTTAAAGGAAACTCTATACTGTTTTCCAGAGTGACTGTATCAGTTTGCATTCCCACCAACAGTGCAAAAGGGTTCCCCTTCCTCTGCATCGTCGCTAACATCTGTTGTTTCTTAAGTTGTTAATTTTAGCCATTCTGGCAGTTGTGAAATGGCATTGTTGTGGTTTTGATTTGTATTTCCCTGATGATGAGTGATGTTGAGCATCTTTTCATGTGTCTGTTGGCCATCTGGATGTCTTCTTCAGAAAAGTGTCTGTTCACTTCTTTTGCCCATTTCTTCACTGGACTATTTGTTTTTTGGGTGTTGAGTTTGATAAGTTTTTTTAATAGACTTTGGATACTAACCCCTTATCTGATATGTCATTTGGAAATATCTTCTCCCATTCAGTAGGCTGCCTTTTAGTTTTGCTGATTGTTTGCTTTGCTGTGCAGAAGCTTTTTATCTTGATGATGTCCCAGTAGTTCATTTTTATGAACTTGCCTCCAGAAACATGTCAGGTAAGAAGTTGCTGTGGCCGAGGTCAGAGAGGTTGCTGCCTGATTTCCTCCTCTAGGAGTCTGATGGGTTCCTTTCTCACACTTAGGTCTTTCATCCATTCTGAATTTATTTTTGAAAGAAAGTGGTCTGGTTTCATTCTTCTGCACGTTGCTGTTCAGTTCTCCCAGCACCGTTTGCCAAAGAGGCTGTCTTTTTTCCATTGGATACTCTTTTCCTGCTTTGTCAAAGATCAGTTGGCCATAGATTTGTGAGTCCATTTCTGGGTTTTTTATCCTGTTCCATTGATCCATGTATCTGTTTTTGTGCCAGTACCATACTGTCTTGATGAGTATAGCTGTGTAATACATTTTGAAGTCCAGGATTGTGATGCCTCCAACTTTTTCAGGATTACTTTGGCTATTCGAGGTCTTTTCTGGTCCCATACAAATTTTAGGATTGTTTTAGCTCCGTGAAGAATGCTGGGCTATTTTGATAAGGATTGCATTGAACATGCAGATTGGGTAGTATAGACACTTTAACAATATTTATTCTTCCCATCCAGGGGCATGGAATGTTTTGCCATTTATTTGTGTCTTCTTCCGTTTCCTTCATAACCTTTCTATAGTTTTCAGTGTGCAGATCTTTTACCTCTTCAGTTAGGCTTATTCCTAGGTATTTTATGATTCTTAGTGCAATTATTAATAGGGTCCAGCCCTTGATATCTCTTTCTGCTGTATCTTTATTGGTCTATAGAAATGTGACTGATTTCTGTACATTGATTTTATATCCTACAACTTTGCTGAATTCACATATCAGCTCTAGCAGTTTTTGGTGGGGTCTTTTTGATTTTCCATGTAGACTATCATGTTGTCTGTGAAGGGTGAAAGTGACTTCTTTCTTGCCAATTTGGTTGCCTTTTATTTCTCTTTGTTGTCTGATTGCCACGTCAGACTTCCGGTACTGTGTTGAACAACAGTGGTGAGAGTGGACAGCCCTGTGACATTCTTGAAAAGCTCTCAGCTTTTCCCATTTATCCCTACGGTGGGATTAGCCGTAGGCCCTTCATGTGGCCTTCAGTGATGCACTTCTAAAACCTCCAAGCTTCAGCTCCAAAAGCTGTTTGCAAAAAAGAACTGGGACCTTCACTACTTCTCGTTCCCTAGTTCGTGGTCTGGGGAGGTTTCCTCTTGTGCCAACCCGATGCCGCCCCGTCCCAGCCCCTCTGCAGGATGGGGTCCCTCCCTCCGTGCGGACGCCGTTCTACCTCCTCCAGCTCACGTCTGCGCTCCTCCGTCTGTCACGCCGTCCCCTCACCTGCGCAGGTCCTTCTGCCGCTCTGCAGGCGATTTCCGGGGAGTTCCAAGGGATCTGGCCTCAACACAGCTATGCTTGAGGGACGCGACAAATCCTGGTCCCCCTACTTGTCTGCCATCTCAACTCTTCCGAGCGCAGTGTTTCCTTATTCGGGTTTTTAGAACTATCCCCGCACTGCTGACAGAGGCCCTGATTAGGGGTGTACGACAAGCAGTCGGCTGAGGGGGGAGGTCTGGCAGCTGCCCAGTCTCCATAAGGTGCCTGTGTGTGATCCTGGGAAAGCTGTCATGTCCCTGAGTCTCAGTTTACCCACCTGGAAATGGGGTACATTGTCTGTTATGGTGGACGATTGAGAAAATTAAGACTCTAAGTTGCCCACAAGTAGTAGGTTCTTAACACGTAACCCCTGAAATGCTTACCTCTGCCCTCCGGAAACTACCACGTACTGCGGCCCCATCAGAGAAGACCCTGGAGCAGGGTCCCCCAACAGGTCACTCTGGGTCACATCTGGTACCTCTGCCAGCACCAGGCTCGTGGTCCCGGGACAACGTGAGCCATGTAGGCCCGTCCCAGTGGCTCACTCTGCACTTAGTGCTGTGGCCCCTCAGCTTCCCCAGGCACCTGCACTGGGGCCCCCAGATGCTGGGACCTGCACCTGCCCGGCCTCCTCCTCCTCCTTCGCACACCTGCTGCCTTCCCTAGTCACCCCC
>NW_027528796.1:794832-795626 GCF_008692635.1 Crocuta crocuta
TACGGGAACTTTCTAGAACTCAGATTCATTTGTGTAAGTTCCTTGACCAGGAGTATTAGGCGGTGCCTGGAGCCTGTGGAACCCCGTTCAAACCCTTGGGGCAGGGGCTCTCCCAACCCGGGTTGGCCCCGGGTAGCTTCCCCTCCCGAGAGGAGCCCGGGTGCCCCCCACTAAGGGCGTCCCCTGGGTGTGTGGGGATGAGGGGACTGCACTCCGTCCGGGGCAGTTTGGGGAAAGCCAGCATCTTCGCCCTAGAGTCCCGAGGCCCAGGAAGGAAGCGGGCATCTTCCAACCGCCCTTTACATCACCGCCGGAAACGCACCGGTTCCCGGGGTCGCTGTGTCCGGGGAGTTTTCCCGCGTTTCTCAGTTACTGTTAGAAGCAGGAAACCCTTCCGAGCGTGAGCAACTGATGGCTGCGCAGGGAGCCGCTGATTTCGTGTTTGCTTCGTCCGTTTCTTTCCGTAACTGCTCCTCTTTCTAGACGGTTCTATCGTTTCCCCTGACTTCCTGTCATGTGACCCAAATGTGGAGAAGGAACAAGCCCCGAGGGTGCTCGCCGGCCGTGACCGCCTTCGGGCGCTTCTGATCCGAGGTGGGTGCGGAGCCGCGTCCTGCGCTTCCCGGCGTGGCCACAGATGGCCCTGTACCCCCTTCTAGAAAGGGGCCTCCGCTGGGTACCTCCACGTGACGGGGAGTAACGAACAGTCGTTGTACAACGTCTGGTCCCTGCGCGAGCAACACGTGCGGGCTTCGCGCGTCCAGGAGGAGCACGGGGCGCTGCGGCGCCGCCCC
>NW_027528796.1:795665-806873 GCF_008692635.1 Crocuta crocuta
TGACCCCCCCAGGCGTCCCTAAGGCCCACCCCTGCCCAGGGATGTCCGCCTGCTCCCACGGCCGCCCTCGCTGCCCCTCCGGCCCCGTCCCCACGGCCCCGGGGTCCCTCCACCCACAGGCGCGTGGGCCTGTCGGGCCTTTTGCTTCAGAGATTCTTCCCTGCTGTGAGGACGCGTCCGTGCGCCGTTTCCCGGGGCTGCTGTGTCCTCTTACAGGGACACCAGGCGTTGGACGGTGTGCCCCCCAGCCCAGGGTGACGCATTTTAACTTGATCACGTCTGCAAAGACGCTGTTTCCGAATAAGGTCCCCTCACTAGGGGCTGGGGCTTCCCCAGAACTCGTGGGGCCACTGATCAGCCGGCAACACCTGGTATGGTTTTCCATCTTTTTATTTTTTCCTTTCTGTGGGTATTTTTGTAGGTCGCTTGGAAGTCCCTAGAATATTTACCTGGTATGAGTGTTTCTATCTCAGCAAGAATTTCATAAATGCAGTGAATTAACAACTTCATGAACTTGACCTGCTTCCAGTGTGAGCGAGTACTGATACCTTGGTACTTTTTTCTTCCGTCTTATCGGGTGATTTAAAAATAACTGTTTTTTTCCTTTCCCATTTAATTGGCCAAATTTGCTTTCCTTTTTCATCAACCATTTCAGAATTTATATACCTGTTTCTTTCTTGTACTATTTATTCTTAAGATGTTTAGCATGAATACTTTATAATTTCTAAGATTCCATCTTATTTGGTAAGATCTGTGCGTTTTTGCAACAAAAGAGGAACCCAGTGCCTGTCCACATAGTGCTTGTTATCTGTGGCAAGAGTGTTGGCTCCAAATGGAACTTCAAAATAAGTATTAACAGTTTACAGACGAGATTGCTGTTTTCATTACTTCCGCTTTTCTTTATAGTCACGTTTCCCTTGTTCACCTATGCTTCTTCATTGTCTCCGTTCTTTTTTTGAATATTATTTTCTTCCTTACTTTTCTGAGGACTTAAATACATTTTGCAGTCATGTTCTCTGTATCCCCAGAAAGGATTCCTCTGTTTGCTGGGTGCTGACAGCAGAATACACTGCTCCAAAATATGCCACTTTGCATTCGGATTATTTGGAGCTAAATGCACTTGAAAAACAGCAGATACCAAGACTCAAGGCAGTTCTTTAAAAAAAATTTTTTTTTAGTGTTTATTTATTTTTGAGACAGAGAGAGACAGAGCATGAGCAGGGGAGGGTCAGAGAGAGAGGGAGACACAGAATCCGAAGCAGCTCCAGGCTCTGAGCTGTCTGCCCAGAGCCTGACGTGGGGCTCGAACCCATGAACCATGAGATCATGACCTGAGTGAAGTTGGACGCTTAGCTGACTGAGCCCCCCAGGTGCCCCTGAGGCAATTCTACCCTGAAACCCATCAAGGTCCTTGGGGCTCTGGCCTCCTGGGTATTAAGGGCTGTGATGAGTCTGTGGCTATGAAAACAGTCTGGTCCAGGCTCAGTGGCAGATACATGAGATACAAGCAGAAAAGAGCCTGGAAGCAGACGTGTGTGCACGTGGAAAACAAGATGCATCACAAGGCAGGTCCCACCGCACACCTTGTGCAAGCTCAGTTCCCACTGGAATACGCACTCACGTGTCAGAAGCCAAGTGGAAAACTTGGAGGAGAAAATGCTGGAAGATACAGATATGATCTCTGGGTAAGAAAGGAATTTCTCAAACGAAACTCAAAAATTCACAAGCCATAAAGAAGAGATGGATACGTTTGACTCATTGATATAATCATCAAAAGACGCTGAAGATTGTCCTAGAACAAGCCAGAAACTGGGCACTAAGCCTGCAGCACATACAGCTAGCACATGATCAGTATCTAAAATGTCTAAGGAGCTCCCAAAAGTCATGAGAAAGACAATCTAACAGAAAAATGGAAGTGGCACAAACAGGCACTTCACTAAAAGGAAACACGATTGTTATTCTCTCATAGGGAAAGAGACTCAATCGTATTAGGAATCAGGGAAATGCTGATTCAGTTACAACAGGTGTTTCACACCCACCAGAGAAGTAATATTAAAAAGTCACCTAATCCCCAGGATCTGTGACCCACTGGTGACGGGAGCAAGATTGCGCCCAGCCACTTCTGGAACAACCTGGCAGAATGCCGTTGACCCCGCCACGCCCACTCCCTGGGTGCACATCCTGGAGGGGTGCGGCCGCTGCTTCCCCGCTCCCCTGCAGGCGCCCCGAGAGGGCCTCCCTCAGGCAGCAGGCAGGGCCCCTGGCCACAAGCACCCTGTTCAGGGTGCCCGGGGGCAGGCCAGGTGTGAGCGTTTTCTATGAAGTGCACCGTGTGCCCGTGTGCCGGGAACCCCAGAGGAATGTCTGCACCAGCAATCCTTACACTAGTAAACAGAAACTGGAGACAACCCCATTCTGCCTGCAGTGCCACACCCTGGGAGGCTGTCTGGCTGTGAAAATGTGTGTCTGCAGCGTGAGCCCACACACCTGAAGCCACACGGACGGTGCTGGTCACAGACCACCCCGTACGATTCTATGTGACCACATGTAAAACATGAAAAGCTACGCCGGATGCATACACGTGAGGTAAAAACCATAAAGCGCAAGCACTAAAATGCTCAGCGCGAAGTTCAGCTGTGGCCTCAGGCAGGGACAGAGGCTGGGCGTGGAGGGGGCCTGTGGCCTTCCAAGCACCCGTGGGACCCTGCATCGCAGCGGCTCTTTCCCTCCCACCCCTTGCACCGCACCTGCACACGAAGTGCTCCCCTGAACGCATGAGACCGTGTGTGCGTTTTTTTTTTTGTATTTTAATAGCTTTACTGAGATATATTGAGCTATATCTTCATATATATTGTTAAAATGTACAATTCAGTTGCCTTAATCTCTTTACAGACTCTCTGATCAGAATATTTCATGGTCCCCAGAAGAAACCTGTTGCTCATTGGCCGTATTCCCTGCAGTGCCTCCCACCTCAGCCTGGCGGCCGTCGGACTCCAAGAGTTGCCTATTCTGGACATTTATGCAAATGGAGTCACACGGTGTGTGGCTTCCATGCCTGGCGTCTTTCTCTTATCTGGGCTTGGAGTCGCATCCACGTTGCAGGGTGCGGACACGCTATTCTGTTCTATGAGCAAAGGGTATTCCGCTGTTTGTGCACAGGGCCGTCGGTGGGCAGCCAGGCCCCTCCCCTGCTATGAATGACGCGGCCTTGACATATGTGCAGGGTTACAGGGCTGCGTTTTCACGTCACTTGGACAGACCTGAGTGAAATTACCGGGTCATATGGAAACTCTACGTTTAATCTTTTGAGGAACCATAAAAACTTTTGCCCCGGGGACTGCGTCATTTTCCATTCCCACCAGCCATGCGTGAAGACCCGGTTTCTCCCCACCCTCACCAGCTTGTTCCTGCCTGGTGTGTGATTAGAGCTGTCCTTTTCCCCCAGTGACCAAAGATGTTCACTGGGTTTTCCTGTGCTTACTGGCCATGTGTTTATCCTCTTTGGAGAAATGTATATTCAAATCATTTGTGCATTTAAAAGTTGTGTTATTTATCTTTTATTACTGAATTGTAAGCATTTATTATGTATTCTGGATACAAGTCCTTTATCATATACTCGATTTGGAAATATGTTCTCCCAGCCTATGTGTAACCTTGCCACTTTCTCCATGGTGTTCTTTGAAGTACAAAGGTTTAATTTTATCTAAATCTGAGCTATTGATTTTTTTATTTTACAATACGTCTTTGTGTCATATCTAAGAAATCATCGCCTCATCCAAGGTCACACAAAGTTACTTCTGTATTTTCTGCTAAGGTTTTAGTCTTCATTCTCACATTCAGGTCTACCATTTATTTTGAGTTAATTTTTGTGTTTGGTGTGAGGCAGGGGTCAAAGTCATTCTCTGCGTGGGCGTATCTGGCTGAGCAGCACCATTGGTAGAAGAAACTCTCCTTTCGCCCATTTAATTGTCTTGGCAGCTTTGTTGAAGGTCAGCTGACAGTGAATGCAAGGGGTCAGTTGTGTTGCTTTGATCTGTATGTCTGTCCCTATCTCAGTGTCACACACTCTCATTACTGTAGCTTCATAGTAAGTTTTGAAATCAAGATGTGATCCAACTGTGTTTTCTGCCTGGGTTTAGTTTGCTGTTGTTTTTCTAAACTGGTAGAGTGGGATGTTAGATGACCAATTTGAGAGCTTTCTTCTTTTTAAAAATACAGGTATTAGAGTGATGAACTTCCTCCTAAGTACTTCTTTTTTGGCATATTATGCTTTTGTTTTCATTCATCTCAAAATATTTTCTGCTTTTTTCTGGTGATGTCTTCTCTGTTAATTATTTAGCAGTGTGTTGCTAAGTTTCTACATAGTTGTGAATTTACCCCCAGTTTTTTTCTGTTTCTGATTTCTAGTTTGTGATCAAAGAATATGCTTTATATGCTTTTTATAAATTTATTGAGTTTGTTTTTATAGTCTAGTGTGTGATCTATCCTGGAGAATGTTCCACGTGTACCTGAGAAGAATGTGTATTCATTCTGCTGTGTGGTGAATCTCTATGGTATCTATTAGGTATAGCTGGTTTATAGTGATGTTCAAGTTTTTGTTTATATCCTTGTTGATTTCTTATTTAGTGTTTCTATCCTTTATTGAAAGTGTGATATTGAAGTCTCCAATCATTATTGTTGACTTGTCTATTTCTCTCTTCTTTCAGTTTATGCTGCATGTATTTTAGGGCTCTGTTATTAGTTGCCTATATGTTTATAAATGTTATATCTTCCTAATAGATTGGACTTTTTAGTCAACATAAAGTGTCCCTCTTGATTTCCAGTAACTTTTTTGTTTAAAAGTTTATATTGTCCTATATTAGCATAGCTATTCCAGTTCCCTTATATTTGCTGTTTGCATGATAAATATTTTTCAGACTTTAACTTTTTAATTTCAACTTATATGTATCTTTGAATCTAATGTGTATCTCCCGTAGAGGGCATCTATTTGGATCTTGTGTTTTATCTAATGTGATCATTTCTGTCTTTTAATTACATTGTTTAATCCATTCACATTTAACGTTATTACTGATATGATTGAATTTTTGCCTGCCAGTTTGCTTTCTGTTTTTTATGTCTCATGTATTTTTTGGTCCTTTATTCCTACTGACTGTACTGTATTTTTGTTTTATTGTTAAGTAGATGTCATTCATTGTATCATTTAGATTTATTTAATGATTTTTAACTACATATTCTAGATTATTCTCTTAGTGGTTGCTTTAGGGCTTGCAATCTTAAGTTATATTCTATTTCATTTTTATATTAATTTCAGTAAGATACAGAAACTTTATTCCTATATAGTTTATTTCTTCTTCCTTTATTTTTGTACATATTATAACAGTACATGTTAAAAACCCAACATTATATTGTTTCAATTGTTGATGTATATAACATTTCTTTTAGAGAAACAAAGAGAAGGAAGCAAATATATATTTACTGACATTTTATATTGACCCATTATTTATTACTTCATTTCCCCTGTGGTGTTGAGGTGTCATCTACTGTCATTTCTGTTCCTCTAGAGCTTCTTCCCTGCTCCTCCCCATTGTGATCATGTTGTGAGATAGCGTATGTTTACATATGTCACAGGTCCAACAGTACAATTGTATTGTATTGTATTGTATTATTATATAATACAATAGATATACTTTTATGCAATTGATTTTTAAGTCAGGAGAAGACATATGTAACTATACTGTCTTTATTATTATGTAAAAAATTCACCTTTGCTGATGCTCTTTGTTTTTTTGTGTATTTGAATTTGAATTACTGCTTGGGATCACATGCCTTTTAGCTCCAAAAATTCCTTTAGTATTTCTTGTACAGTAGGCCTACTAGCAACAAACTTCCTCAGTTTTTGTTTACTTGTGAATCTTATTTCGTCTTCATTTCTGAATGATAGTTTTGCTGGATATATGATTCTTGATTGATAGGTTTTTTACCTGGGGTACTTTGAACATGTCATTCAACTGCCTTCTGACTACTCTTGCTTCTGATGAGAAGTCATCTGTTAATTCTATTGGGATTCCTTTGTATGTGACAAGTCATTTTCCTCTTATAGCTTTTAAGATTTTCTCTTTATTTTTGGACTTCAGTATTTTACTATCATGTGTCTGGATGTGTAGCTCTTTGTTTCTATTCTGTTAGGAATTTGTTGAATATCATAAGTATAGAGATTATTGTTTTTCTTCAAATTTGGGATGTTTTTGGGTATTATTTCTTTGAATATTTTTTCTGCTTCCTTCTGTCCTCTCCACTGGTAATCTCATTACGTGCAGGTTGATGCATTGAATGGCATTTCCCTGAGGCGCTTCTCATTCTTCTCCATTCCTTTTACTTTCAGTCCTTCAGGGTAAATTATCTCCATTAATCTATCTTCAAGTTCAATGGTCATTTTCTTCTTCCAGCTCAAATTTACTGGTGAGCCTCTCTAGTGAATTTTCCATTTTAACTATTACACTTTTCAACTCCAGATTTCCATTTGGTTCTTTTTTATAATTTCTATTTCTTTCTTTATATTCCCTATTTGATGAGTCAATGCTGTCATATCTTTCTTTTCTTGTTTAACCATGGGTTCTTTTAGTACTTTGAGCATATTTATAATATCTGCTTTCAAATCTTTGTCTGCTAAATTCAACATCTGGGTCCCTGAGAGACAGTTTCAGTTGCCAGGTTTTCTCCTGTGTATAGGTCACATTTTTCTGCTTCTGAAAATGTCTCATAATGTTTTATTGAAGACTGGACGTGTTAGTCGATCTATTGCAGCCACTCTGAGTCNCCGCCCTGCTCGTGTGTCTGTTTGGTGATGTAGTTAATCCGTGAAGCCCGTTTTCCCACGCTGTGCGGTCTGCATGTCTATGCTCAGAGTTCTCCTCTTGCTCTTGTCTTCAAGCCGAGCTCCCTGGAGGTCAGCTGTGTGTCCTCACGGCTTCCCACTCAGCCAGGATTCCTCAGAAGCTGTGTTTAGGCCGCTGAGCAGGAAGGTTTTGCCCTTTACTACTAGGTCTATGTGGGCTCGGAGGCTGGTGTCACAATGCAAAGTTGCCCACATTCATCCGGGGACAGAAATTCCCTCCTTGGTTGCTCCTAGGAGTACGCGGCCTTAAGCACAGCCCTGTGGGCCACCGGGAGGGACGGCGTTAACCAGGGTCTCCTGACCGTCTCTTCCCATGCTCTCCCTGTGCGACTTCCGGCTGGTCTGTCTCTCAGTGTTACGCTCAGCCATTATCTTCCATTGATTGTTAGCAAGTGCTCTAGCTTTTGGCAATGGCCTGGCATGTAAATTCCTCCCCAGTCGGACCAAATAAAGTCAAATTCCCGGGCCAGAATGTTACCAGTGTTTGCAGCTTCCTCCGCCCCCTGCCCCCAGCAGACCCTTCGGAGTGGAAGCTGCGGGGAGGGACTCCGCGTTCGCCCTAAGATTCTCCCTGTGGCGCAGGAGCTACGAGTGTGGGGGAGACCGACGCCCCCTCCCACACAGTACGGATCTCCCCACAGCGGCTGGTGGGGGGACAGGACCCGCCGGTGTGCGCTGGCTGCCAGGCGGGCTCTTCGCCCCTGGGTCCTGGGGCGACAGGCATCGCCATTTACCTCCTGAGCCACCAGAATGGCTCCTACGTGACCCAGAGCTGGCTGGTTGTAGCCCTCCCTCCAATGGCCTCGATTGCTCTTACTGAGTTTCCACAGGCTTTTGTGAAATAAATGCTTTTAAATGTGTCTATTGGGCCCTTCAATTGCCTTTGCTAATTCTGACGTATTTCTTTGGGGGAGAGTATTTTTTTAATTTTTTAAAAAATATTTATTTTTGAGAGTGAGAGAAAGAGCGTGAGCAGGGGAGGGGCAGAGAGAGAGGGAGACGTGGAATCCAAAGCAGCTCCAGGCTCCGAGCTGTCAGCACAGAGCCCGACGCGGGGCTTGAACTCACGAACCGTGAGATCATGACCTGAGCCGAAGTCGGACGCTTAACCGACTGAGCCCCCCAGGCGCCCCTTTGGGAGAGCGTTTTGCTGAACTCTGCTCACTCTCATTTCAGAAGTCTCTACCAGTTCATATATTTTTTTAAAGGGAAAAATTATTTGAATTTATTTTTAAAAATTACTTGTACTTTAAAATGAACATACACTGCTGAGACAATAAAGAAGAAACGATCCCGTCCCCACTTCCACGCGTTAGGCCACATGGTGCTAAAGGAGCCCACCTTTTGCCCCAACGCTCTGCCTGTGGCTCGGTGGCTGGCTCCCCCTCCTGACAACACTCCCCTGGCCCAGCCCCACTTCCTTTGAGGCTGGTGACATTTCCCCATAATTTCTGTCTTTCAACCTGCTGTGTTTTCTTGGGACGTCTTAGTGCCCAAAGTCAGGGATCTCTGACCCCCTCCTTCTCCTTGGGTGGATGTGAGATCAGGTTGATGTGTCTACACTGCGAGGTGGCCAGTGATGTGTTTTCTCCTGTGCGGTTGGTGCTGGGACGCAAGGGCCCTTGCAGGAGGCGCCCCCACCTTTCTGGGGCTCCACTGAGGCACACAGGCACCCGCCTCCGGGGCAGGGCAGGCTCGGGCTCCCGGGGGGCGGGGTCCGCCCCTCTGGCTGCGCGTGCGGATGCGCCTCACGGTCACAGGTGCTCCGCTGTCTCCCGGGAGGACAAGGCAGCTCCGGCTCGGCCTGGCTTGGAGCCGCCTGGAACAGCGGCCGGCCGGCCGGCGGCGGCTGCAGACAGTGTTTGGCCGAGGGCGGTGCTGGGAGGGGAGGGCCGGGCTCAGGCTAATTCAGAACCCAGCGCAGCCGCCCCTGGGCCCTTGGGAGCCGCCGCCCCAGCTGCCCCCCCCCCCCCATCAGACCGGATTCACTCTCATTTCAGGGCTTGGTGTCAACAGCTCGTCTCTGGTCCTCACTGCAGGCATTTCAAACCTTGTTTATTTGAAGATCAGAAACACACCCAGGGAGCCGGGGGCCCGGGACCTCCTTCCGCATCAGCTCACAGATTCCCGCTGCGAACTTGTGCAGCTGAAGGGCGGCGGCTGGGTTTTTACCAAGTTTTCAGAGTCACAACCAAATGTGCACTTTGGGGGGATCTCATTTGGAAGAGTCCCGAGGGCACAAAAAGAAGCAAAGGAAGCCGGGGAGGCGGTGCCACAGGGACACACGGGACCCGGGGCTGAAGCTCCTGTGAAGGTCTCTGTCCACGGGCGCAGGGCTTCTCCGGAGGACCGTTCGGCCCGGCGCTCGACGGGCCGGGGCCGGAAGCGAGCCTCCCCCACGCTCGGGGCGCCTTCCGCTCCTGGTGTGACGGCCTCAAGGGGGGCGGCCCCAGGCCCGACCCTGAGGCAGAGAACATTTCCGCCCCAGGACAGAGGGGAAAACTGTCTACCCACCCGGCCACCCCCATGCCCTTGCCTGGTCACCAGGCGCGGGGGACTGGGGTCCCCATCCCCCGACTGGCTTGGGGCCTCCTGCCACCTGGCGCTGGTCACAGGTCTTCCGGTCACTTGCGGGGATCCAAAGGCTTTGGGCAGCCCTGCGGGGCTACTGCCTGCACTTGCCCGTGTAGACCACCAGCCTTGACCGTCAGTGGGTGGCTGTTGGAGGAAGTGAGGTGGAGTGGCCGGCCTGTGGGGCTTGGCCTTTGACCCCTAGCACTCTCGTCCCGGTGAGCTTCTGTGTGGAAGCCGACTTTCCATCCGGCCCCTTCCTGTTCTCCGATGCGACGGACACAAATGACTGGGGGCCGGGCAGGATAAGGTCAGGGCCCATGGGTGCCGCTCTGTGCGTCTGGGGTCCTTTCCTTCCTCCTAGTTCAGGGGGTGGCCTGGGAGGTGTGGCTGGAGATTCCCCACCAAGGGAGTGCGTGGAGAGAAGGGGCTGGAACACAGCAGGCAGAGCGGGCCGTGCAGGAGGCTGACGGACCCGAGCGGTGGCCACCTGAGCGCTGAGCGGGGCCCACGCCCAGGCCACCCGCTGAGGACACTGCTCCCGAGGCACCAGGCCACTGTCTGAGGTCCCCAACCCTCTTGAAATCAAAGATCATTGGTCTGAGGTCAAAGTGTCCCTGCTGGGGGCAAGCATGGCACCCCTGTTGGTAAAATGGGTGCGCGGGCTCTGATTCCTCAGGGTTCTCCGGCCTGCGTGTGTGCGTCTGTGTCTCAGGAGGGGGTGAGCACGCGCCGCAGGCAGGGTGGCAGACTCCCTGCGGCCGTTTGGCCCAGGTGGCAAGACCACAGCCTGGGCCTGGCCCAGCANGCCAGACTTCTCGTCAGAAGCCCCCGAGCAGGGCTTGTCGTGAGCAGTCGGCCAGGCCCGGGCACCCCGCCCGCCCAGACAGAGGAGGGGGCCACCTCGCCCGCCCTGGGACGGCTACCCCCAGACCTTGGCGCCAGCCCCACCCGCTGTTGCTATTTGGGAAGGGAAGAAACAGATTTTCCTCTGACGTTCTGTTCTCTTCCCTTCCATCCCTTCCCCGGAGCTCAGGCCGTGTGGGCCGGGCATTTCCGGAGTCGGGCTTGGGCTAGAGCCTGGCCGTCTCCAGAGAGCCCACGGCCAGGGGCTGACGAGGTTCAGGTTCGTGGCCGAGTGCTCCCGGACGACAGGCAAACCCCCTCTGGGCAGGGGCCTCCTCGGGCCGTGGAGATTCCTGGCTTCGGGCCACCGTGCCGGGTGCCAGCCCTTCACGCCAGCACAGCTCACTCCGTCCGCAGGGAGACCCGCGTGGCCCGGGGCCGGACTTCTTGGCCCCGTCGCCGGTGCGGCCGCGCTGTCAGGAGCGCTGCTGGTGGGGCCCAGCTCCCCTCAGGCCCCTTTGGGGGGACCAGGCTGGCAGTAAAAGTGTTCGGTCAGATCCAGGGTCAGTTTTCAGATGAAAATTCCAATTTTCACAAATTGGCAACTGCAAGGCCTCTTGAAGGCCCTGTGAATGAGGGCATCCTGGAGATGCCCCAGAGCCCACCTGCTGCCCGCACACCTGAGCCCGGGGCCCACCTGCTGCCCGCACACCTGAGCCCGGGGCCCACCTGCTGCCCGCACACCTGAGCACACTGGCTCCTTGTGGCCCCTGATCCTTCCCGGAGCCGGTCAAACCCTCTAGTTTTACAGAGAGACCCAAGACCATGTGGTGTCAGATGCAGCACCAAAGAGGCAGGCACAGCCTCGCATCCTCCCTGCCCCCCCCCCTGAGCCC
>NW_027528796.1:807021-820760 GCF_008692635.1 Crocuta crocuta
ACCTGAGCCAGCTGGGCAGGGCCTGCCTGGTCCCTGGGCCTCCGTGTCCTCTGCCATTGCCTTTAGTCAGTCAGCACGTGCCGGCTGCAGGCCGGCCACCTCAGGCCACTCCAGGACACCAGGCCCCTCCGGAGGGACGGGACCTTGAGGGAGGCCGAGGGGTCTTGGTGGGGCGGCTCTTGCTCCCTGGGTGTGGACGAGCGTTTCCAGGCGGTGGTGGCCTCTGGCTGGGCAGAGTCTGAGGGCCGGGGCTCGCGGATCATCAGACCAAACCTCCTGCACCGACGGGACAGGGCACCTCGGGGGAGGGGCGCCCAGAGGGACACCTGTCAAGGGGCTTCTTCCCAGGCAACAGAGGGGCCCGTGGGGCCGGGGGGCAAAGTGGGGGCCAGGCAGGGGCCGCTGGGCCAGGGGAGATGCACTCAGACACGGAGGGGGCAGTTCTCCTTCCCAGGCAGCGGCTGAGCCAGGTGCTCCCCGGGCTGGGTCTCTCACTGGGCACCCCCACCAGGCAGGGGCCGTACCCCTCACATGGGGCTGAGGGCCCCTCAACGGAAAGGAGAAAGCAGACACCAGCCCCCGATGGGGAGTTGAGGGTGTGCTGGCCTGGGCACTCCTGGGTGACCCCGCCGCCCCGGGGGGTCCTTGTCACACTGCCTGACCGCTGTCCCTCCTCCTGCTCACCGCTTGTTAAAGAAAAGCACTTCTGGGGCTGCCAATCTTTCCACAGGAAGCACATCTGAAAGGGGGTCCCTGGGGGGGCTGCTAGCGCCGAGCAGAGGTGGCCAGATGAGCCGAGGTCCCGCCGAGTGAGGTGGGGGGACACTTCGATGAGAAAGGAACAGCCACAGAAGAGCAAAACCCCAGGAACAGCGTCAAGATTCACAAGACAGAGGGGCGCCTGGGGGCTCAGTCGGTTAAGCATTTGACTTCGGCTCAGGTCATGATCTCACGGTTCATGGGTTCGAGCCCCACATCGGGCTCTGTGCTGACAGCTCAGAGCCTGGAGCCTGTTTCAGATTCTGTGTCTCCCTCTCTCTTTGACCCTCCCCTGCTCACGCTCTCTCTCTCTCTCTCTCTCTCTCTCAGAAATAAATAAAACTCAAAAAAAAAAACATTCACGAAACAGAAGCAGCAAGTAAGAAGCACAGACATGAGCGGACAGACCTGGATTCCCTCTCCGTCCGCGACAGACTGAGGTCGAGGCAGGTCGTTTCTAGTCAGCCTGGGGCTGCTCCGAGCCATGAGAAACTTTGTGCACTTAGGTTAATGGATTCTCTAGAGCTTTATCATTAACCGTTTCACCTGAGAATTCCTTACCCCGAGAAAAAGGATACAGTCTTCTCTTCAAATGTTAAGGAGACAAGGAGACCTCAGCAAATTTAGAGACTACATGCTCTGCTTGAAGTGCAAAAATTTAAAAAAATCACTAAAAATGAAAATAGGATCCTCCAAATATTTCCTAAGTCACCGGTTCTAAGAAGAAATAAACCCTCCAAAGGTAAGCGATTTAGAAAATAATATATAAATAACACTGCCCACTAGGACCTGTGGGATATGGTTAAAATATCACATGAGATGCCTGTGCGAGAATATCGACATGACTAAAGGTGAAAACAAACGGTCTGCAGCATTCGCCTGTTTCTATGAAGTAAATGTCGCACGGTGGCTGATTTCAGGTCCAGGATGTGAGGTCACTGGCCACGGGGCCGGGAGGAAGGGTTCCCAGCTGGCTGGGGCACAGCGCCCCCAACCCCCCGTCACCGAGCCGCCCACCATGCAGCCTGGAGGTCACACACAGACCCCGTCTCCACCCACCGAGCCACGTGGGCACACCAGTTTGTCCTTCGTGCCTCAGCCTGTCAAACAGAGACTGAAGACCCTGCCCCGGGCACCAGAGACAGCTCTCGGCATCCTGCGTGGGCTGAGCCACACCCCCTCTGCCCGAGGGACTGACACGGGGCCACCAAGTACACAGTCCGAATTGCGGAGAACCAGCTCTCTGATCATCTTTTTTACTTCAGTGTTTTCATTTTATCGGTATGGAAGCAATCAGGCTACAAGACACCAGTCCCGGGGTCAGTGTTATTCCAGGAACTGAATTACCGACCGAACTACCACCCAAGTCCCAGACCAGTCCCCTTGGCTGAGGAGACAAAGAGCAGAGCACAGGTTTTGAAGACTGAGCTGTCACTGTCACACACAGAACACGTGGTCGGAGCGCAACCTGATCAAGCGCCTGCTAAAAACAGCAACAAAAACAACATTCTCCAAAAGGCGTTAACAGCACCCGGGATCCAAAATGTCCAGCATATAATCCAAAATTACTCAACAAAGAAAGCTCCAATACGACCAATATTAAAGAGAAAAGACAATCAACAGATGACAAGGCCACAATCACCCAGACAGTGAGAATGACCTTCCGTCAGGTAAACGCAAGCATGAGAGATGAAGGGAAGATAGACGTTCTCGGCAAAGAAAAATAAGTTATATCAAAAGAGCCAAATGGAAATTCTCGAACTCGACAACACAGTGTCCGGAAGCGATTTGCAAAAGCCTTGCATCCAGAATACATGATGGACTAAGACTCCCCGTGTGAAAGCAAACGTCCCAGAGAGGAAAACAGTCCAACCACCACGTCCCGGGGAAAGTGGGGGCTGCTGCTCCGGGTGACACTGCGCCAAGCCGCCACCACGTGTCTGTTGGAACAGCCAAACACAAAGCCAGTAACTGGCCACAAAACCAAGTGCAGGTGGGGACGTGGGGGGCCGGGGGCTCAACCCCCCCCCCCCCCCCCCCCCCGCCAGCAGGTGCAGGAGGTCACCACGCTGAAAATCAGCCTGAAATTTCTTCCGAGACCACGCATATGTGCATCATACACCAAACAAGCTCCGGGGTATTTGTCCCTGAGAAGTAAAAACTCGCGTCCTCACAAAACCCTACGCGAAGCTACAAATGACCCAGATGTCTGGTGGGCGAGCATTGGTGTGGACGGGCCGTGGACGTTGGCCTGGATGGGCCGTGGACATTGGTGTGGACGGGCCGTGGACACGACTGATAAGCACCGGACCTTGGGTGAGTGTCACTGGGTCCGAGTGAAAGAACCAGTCTTAAAGGTTCCATGTGGTATGACTCCATCGTGTGGCCTCCTGGCAAAGGCCACCCACAGAGAAGGACAGGAGACTCATGGCTGCCGCGGATCTGGGACAGGGACGGGTTGGACCGGGAAGGGCAGCA
Organism: Crocuta crocuta; assembly: GCF_008692635.1. Taxonomy (NCBI): domain Eukaryota; kingdom Metazoa; phylum Chordata; class Mammalia; order Carnivora; family Hyaenidae; genus Crocuta; species Crocuta crocuta. The sequence continues at coordinate 810,259 of NW_027528796.1, forward strand.
CCAGGGAATTTCCAGGGGGTGATGGGGCTGGTGTCAGTCCTGAGAGCGGGTGCAGAACTCAACATCACAAAGTGGATACTAAAAATAAAAATCGTTAAAGTCAACGTCCTGAGGCAGATCAGGAGAGACTAGAAAGACACAGCACTGCCATGTATGACCCTGGACTGGACCCTGTTTCAGAGACAAGCAGCCAAACATGACATGCTTGTGACAAGTGGGGACAGTTGAAGGCAGAGACCTGATGACCTTAAAAAAAACACTGTCAGTCATTTTACCAGCAAAATGGTTTATTTGGGAATAGCAGAGAACTGCCGTTTGGGACATGTGAGCTCTGGTAAAACCATAGGCAAGTCCAACGAAGGCCAGGGACGTCGTTTTCTGGGGAAGAAGGGGAGCTGGGAGCTTGTTTCGAAGGAGAGNGGGCGCCCCCACCCCCCCCACCCCGGCCTCTGCGTGGGCGAGGCTTCCCCTCTCACTGTTCGCACTAGAAGCTACATGAGCTCGCAAATCCCAGCCGTGATGATGATTCTGTGTTTCTGTCAGAGGACGCCCTTGCTGTTAGGAGAAAAGGAGACGCAGGCGGACACACGCGGGGTCAAGGTGTCTGCAGATTCCTTCCAAACAACGAGAGAGAGAGAGAGAGAGAGAGAGAGAGGCAGAGGCAGAATTAAAGCAATCCTGGAGTGGATGGCATACAGATTTTCATGATGTAAATTTTCAAATTTTCTGTATGCTTTAAACTTTTTCATAGAAAGTGTAGTTTTTAAATGCCATGGGAAAAATAATTCTAGACAGGTCTTGACATCTGGGACTGAAATTAAATTCTGAATTTCTAAGCCGACATAACTCAACGGCATTTTCCAATCACCCCTTCCAAGCTGGATGGATGTTCTCCTTGTTCATAGGCTCGGCGCCTGTCTGGAAAGTTTGAGAAACCAAACCAAGAATGTATTTTGCTCAGTCTTGCTTCTGGCCTTTGCGCTGCAAGGTGCTGGGCAGAGGCTTCCGCCGAGCTGTGGTCAGCCTTCCGCAGGTGCAGGGGTGCGGCGGGGCAGTCTGAGATACAAGGCCCTTTGAGGCCACGTTAGAGGGCAGGGGGGCCCATCCCCCCCCAACCATGAGGCAAAGTATGGAACCCCTCCCCACGGAGGGGGACCTGGAGCTCACGGGGAAGTGAGCAAGGTGGGAGCTGCTGGTTTTGGCCACTAAGCTGACCGCGAAGTTGACACGGAGCGGCTCCAGTTTGAGAGCCGTAGCCTTCCCACCGGGCCCCTTCCCTGCCTGGCACCACCCTGCGCCTCAGCTCCCAGCCTGGCGACGGAGGGGAGCCGGCGAGGGCCTCAGGAAGCAGGGCCCAGGCAGGTGAGGGCACACACCTGGTGGTGGTGGGCGCCGCGGCTGTGCTGGGCACCCAGGCCGGCGCACACAGCCCGCCCCCTCCCCGTGCCTGTTGGGTCCCCATGTGTATCTCAGGCCGCCTCCCGAGAATCAAGACGGGGGCACCGGTCCCAGCGGAGGAGGGCGGAGCGGAGCAGCGCCACACAGGTTTGGGAGGCGTCCTGCTAAGACCCACTGCCTCCCCCCGCCAGGAACCCCGGAAGTTTCTGAAGACCAGACCCGAGGGTCAGGAGACACGGCGCAGCGAGCTGCCTTGCACTACTGGGCGGGGACCGGTGTGTGGCGCTCAGGAGTTAGCTGTTCTTCCGGCCCGAGGGCTGAGCGCCGGGAGCAAACGTTACTGGCTCCACTGACTGATGCCATTTCTTTTCTTTTTCTTTAACTTTTTAAAAGTGTCTTTATTTTATTTTGAGACAGAGACAGAGCATGAGCGGAGGAGGGACAGAGAGAGAGAGGGAGACACAGAATCCGAAGCAGCTCCAGGCTCCGAGCTGTCAGCACAGAGCCCGACGCGGGGCTCGAACCCACGAACCGCGAGATCATGACCTGAGCCGAAGGTGGATGCTCAACCGACTGAGCCCCCAGGTGCCCCTGACTGATGCCGTTTCTTAAGGACACGCCTTCCTCGGGCTTCATCAGGGTCATCGCTCTTCTAGGCAAGATGCACGTCAGTGATTTGACGGGGAAGTTTCAGGGTCTGTGGACTTTCTGAAATCGTGTATGCTAACGACGGGCCTGCTTTGCCCAGCACCCAAACGCAGCCGAAAAGATATGATGAAATCACAGTACATTCTTTACAAAAACGCTTCTGCATCAGCCCATCCCTTCTGAGGCGTCTGCCCCCGGGGCCCAGTTTACGCTTTCCTCCCTGGCTATCGGCAGGTCTCTTCTCCATCTTCTTCTTCGTCAGTTTTTCTTTCAAAGCAGTGATCCCTCTGCTGGGCTGACGGCGTGGGGGTGCCCGTGGGGAAGGGAAGGGAGACTCAGGGATGGACCGGACCAGAATGGGTGCCAGGCCCCGGCCTCTGTGTGAGCAGGCGGGGAGCGCCCTTTCCTTCTGGCCCGAGGACCACGCCAGGCCCCTCACGAGCGTGGCCGGTGGCTGGTGGCATCTAGTCCGGCTGTGTCCCAGGAGAGAGATGGACCAGGGAGGATGCCCCACCCCCAGCCTGCTGTGCGCGGTCCCGAGGGCCTCCCTGAGGGGTGTGGGGTGCAGCCAAGGTGTGCTCTTCCCCTGGGGGGACCGCTCCCCAAGTCCTCTGGGAGCCACAGGTCCAGTCTGAGGCCTGCTGTCTGCCCAGGTCATAGTCCTGGGGGCCCTGTCCCTGGCTGGGTCCCCATCAGGACCAGAGCACCCGATGTTCCCCCTTCCTTCTCTGACTCGGCCCCTCTGGGGGCTCAGCGGTGCTGCCTGGCCGGCCCCCCCCCGAGAGGACGTGGGGCCTGTGCTGCTGCCTAGAGGACGCCCCTCCAGCTCCCACGCGGTCATAGAGTAGCAGACCCAGGCGGCGACGGCCGCAGCCCAATAGTACCAGGCAGACGTGGGCATGAGTGGTGGGGTGACACCCCGTGCCCACCCACGGGGCCAGCGCCCTGCAGTGCCACGTGCAGGCAGTCAGCCTCCCACCAGAGGAAGTGCGAACAGCAAACTGAACACCATAAATCTTCCGGATCCACCTGCAGGCAGGAGACTGGGGGAGGGGCGAGCCCGAGGTGGCCGTCATGGCGTCAGGGGCCTGTGTTCCTCTCCAGCAGCCCTCCGTGACAGCCCGCGGCTGCGGGGAGCGACGGAACACGAGCCAGAGGGCGGGGGCGCTGCATCCTGGCTGGGACCCCTTCCCCAGGGCACCCGCCGGGGCACGGCGCGCAGCGCTCCCAGGCCCGGGCTCCCCGGGGGGCAGGTGTCTGTCAGTGGCTCTCAAGTGACAGCGCTAACCCTCAACAGCCCCAGCGCTCGAGCCGGGAGAGCTTCTCAGGACCCGACCCCGTGGGCGGAGGCGGCCGTGGGGAGAGGGCTGCGGTCGGGCTGTTTCCGGACGGTGTGGGGGGGACAGCGTCCTCTGGGCGATGCTGAGGGTCCCTGGGGACCTCAGGACAATTTAGGACGCCAAGTGGAGCTGCTCAGACTTTGCATAATGGAGGCCAAGACCCGCTCAGGTGAGCTGTGTTTTCACCCGTCGCCATGGTAACACAGCCTTTGATCCACCGGCACAGCCCCTCCTAACCCTCCCAGCTGGCGGTGTGGACCGCCCTCGCCCCACCTTGTCTACAGCTAAGGGGTGGCCAGTCTCGGGGTTCGGCGAGCCACACGTTAGTCCCGACAGGGGAGGGCGTCACAGCCTCAAATAAAGGGCGGGGGACGGACGCTGAGGGACGTCATTCACGGACATTCTCAAGCCCCTAAGGAGACTGAATCCACTAGAGAGGAATGTCTTCACTGCCTTTATTTTTTTTAAAACAAGAAGTCCTGCGTCCTGAGATTTTCACATCAACCATGAGCTTCTCGGACAGCCTGCGAGTCCCCGGCGGGACCTCCGTCCCGCGGGCGCAGGTGGCGCCCGGGAGGCCAAACCCCAGCACGGACAGTGAGGAAAGCTGGACCGAAGAACGACAGCCAAAGGTCCCAGAGAGGTTCAGACGTGGCCCATAACGGGGGGGTCCTGGGGGGAGGTCGGCATCCTGGAAACGGGGGCTCAGAGAACGGACCCCACTTCGTCACACTGGCTCTCCCGTCAGGACAGTTGCCGACTCGCGATCCTCACACAGCAAAGGCCGCCAGCCATGCGGAAGCTGCTCAGACCCGGGGCAGGGCCTTCCACAGCCTGCGGTGCCTGCCGGGGGGACAACTCAAGTCCGAGACCCGCCAGGGAGGAAGGGCCTGGTGACAGCCGGGCTTTCAGCGGCACCTCTGGGGGCTGTGCCCTAAGGGAGGGGTGACCCCCAAGCAGATGGGTCTCACAAGGTCTGTAACCCACCCCTTGGTGGGGAAGAGCTGCTCCATCCCTTCTGGAGGAAGCCCTGCGACCCTCACACAGCGGGTGTCGGGCACTCGGGACTTACCGGGCGCTCGGGGTCAGGAGGGAAGCCGGACGCCGGGGGCGGACGCACCGGTGCTCCGCGTTACGTGCTGGCCACACGGGCCTCTAACGCACCACGGCTGAAACCTATAAAGACACCTGCGCAGACGTCTGAGGACGAAAACACAGTGAATGAAGTTAACAAGTCAAAAGACGGGCGTGATGGCAGGTCAGAGCCACAGAAACGAATGATCTCCAACCTGGAAGGAGACACAAAAGGCTGCAAAGAGCAGAAAGAGCCGAGGGGGTGGACGCGTGCGGGCGAGCGTCCGTCACCCCCCAGATGGGGGCAGGGCCCTCCAGCGAGGAATCAGAACGAGGGTGAGGCTGGGGGTGCCGACGTGTCGGGGGCGGGGCTTCTGCATCAGAGCCGGTCGGAGGAAGCGTCTCAGTCCCCAGGGGGGCGACCGTGCGGCCTGTCCCCTGTCCGGGACGCCCTGTCCCGCCCGGAGCGCGCAGAGCAGCCCGCAGGAGCGCTCATGCCGGCGGCAGCCCCGGAGGGGTGGGGAGTCACCCTCGTGCGGGCCACGGCTCAAGAGGAAAGGACACGCGGACACGCCTCGAGCACACGCGCCCAGAAGGCCTGCAGAAGTGGCAAGACTCCCCCGTACGTGCCAGTCGGTGCGTGAACAGGCCCCGCGGGGCGGACGCCGTCCTGCCGCCCCAGACATTGCTCTTGTCACCCACACGCCGACACGGGAGCAGGGACAGTTTCAGAACGACTCTTGGGCCACCCAAACAAAGCCGGCAGACAACGGCAAAGAAACCCACAGCTGGTGGTCAAGATCACAGTGGCCCAGACAAGAACCACGCGTGCTAAGGAAACCGAGGACACGGACATGTAAGGGACGAGGCAGGCACTTAGATTCGGGAAGGTGGCCCGGGCGCGAAGCCGGGCCGCGCTGTCCCGGGGCTCGCGGGAGCGCAGCTGTGGCCCCGAGGGGGACGGGTCCGTGCGGCAGGGCCCCGCCCCGTCCCTGCGCCCGGAGGGGCCACAACAGTGCCACCAGGCGCGGTCCAAGACGGTGGTTCCCGTGGCGTAGAGACGTGTGGCGTCGCCATGTTGTGCGCCAGAAACCAAGGTAACGTGCGTGTCAGCTACACTGTGCTTACGGAAGCAGGCGGTTTGATTTCACAAAACCACGATCCCAGTATATTTTTAGAGATTTCTACGACCGACAAATGAGACGCTTCTCAGATAATTTGAGAAAAATGTAAACGGTCAGACTGTGAAAGGTCCCAAGCGCCCATCCGGGCACTAGCGGCGGCTTGCTGTGTGAACTGTGTCCGAGCCGCGGGGCCGGGCCGTGTCAGCAGCCGCCGGACCGCGAGCCGCACACGGCGGGTCTCTTGCAGCCTCAGCGGGCAGGGGCCCGCGTCCCCCTGGATGACACACGTCAGGGAAGGAGGCACTGGGCCCGGAAGGGGCATCCAGCGGTAACACGGGCCGCGGCAACTACCTCAGGTTAAAGAGGTTCATCTTTCAGGGGTCCTGACGGAAAGTGGCAGTTTTCAAGTAATGGAAATGATTAAACTGAATTAGATACAGTCAGTCAGAGCCTTTGGCGAGATGTGAACATGAAGTAAACAGTGTGACCAGTTTATTCAGAACAGTTGATGAAGAATTGGATCAAAACAATGGGGACTGCGTATAAAGAGCAGCCGTAAGCAGGGGCGCCTGGGGGCTCAGTAAGTGGCTGACACTTGGATTCAGCTCCGGTCATGATCTCACGGTCACGGGGTCCAGGCCCACACCGGGCTCTGCGCTGAGTGTGGGGTCTGCTTGGGGTCCTCTCCCTCCCCCCCCGTCACCCCGTCTCTGTCTCCTTCTGTCGCTCCAGCGCATGCATGTGCACACACTCTCTCTCTAAATAAATAAACTTTGAAAAAAATGCAGTGGCAAATAAAACAAACCAGGAGACTTTTGCTTCTCACCAAAATGGAATTCCAAGGAATGGATTTATCTTTCAGCCTGAAACAAGAAAAAAACAGGTGCAGAAAACAGAAAACACACGGAACAGTGGGCGCGGGCAGCGAAAGGGAAGAGCCCGGAGGCGAGGAAGCAAAGCCGCTGAGCCCCTCCCCTGTTCCCGCCGGAGCTGCGTGCGGGTGGAGAACGGGACCTCGCCAGCTGCCAGAGACCAGGGAGGTGTGTGAGTGTGTGAGTGTGTGAGTGTGTGTGTGGGGGGGGGCAGAGTGCAGGAAAGGTCAGGGTCCCGTCGGCGCACGTTGAGTCAGGAGGATCCTCAAGTTAAAGGAAAGGACCGTCTGGAAGGACGGGGGGCGGCGGCCTCGTCGCCCCAGCAGAACAGCTGATGAACTTGAAGGCATCTCCGTCAACGGCCAAAACGAAAACTGCTCAGAGAAAACAGTTAAACGTGAAAAGGGCGGCCGCGAGCTGGGGCCACTTCGAGGGGTCTAATGGACGTGTGACTGGGGACCTGCCGAGAGAGGAGGGAGCGAGCTGGGGGCAGAAGGTGAACCTGAAGAGATAATGGCTGGAGACTCCCCAGTTCGGGGTCCGCGCAGGACCCAGCAGCTCAAGGGCGCCAGGCGCAGGCCACGTGAGGCAACGACCCCCCGCTCCAGACTCAAGTGCCCAAAGCCGGCGATGAAGAAGACACAGTGAAGGGGAGGGCACGTCAGGCGCGGAGCGACAGGCAGGGCCGGCGGCAGGGGTCCCGCTGGAAGCCAGGCGGGTGACGGGCCGCGGAGCTGGACACACAAAACCCAACGAGAATCGCAGGCCCAGCCAACGTTCTCTCAGAAACAAAGATTAAGAACAGCTCTGTTTTCGGCGCACGGTGCCAGAAGGAGGTGGCCGCCAGCGGCTCGCGCTGCAGGAGGCGGCGAGGACGCTTCGGGCGACGTCTGCACCTGCACGAGGAAATGAGAGTCACTGCAAAGGGAAACCCTGGGGGGAGACAGGGGCCTTTTCCTAAATAATCTCCTCTAAAACTGGAGGACATGGGTTTTTGTACAAAGATAAGACCACGTACAGCCCGTGCGTGAGCAAAACGTGTGGCACGTTATCAAGAGAGGGCGCTCTCTTCGGGCCCACGTACTACATCACCCGAAGGTGGGCTATGACACGTTTGTAAACCCTGATTCAAAAATAACAAAATAAAGGACTATAGCTAATAAGCCAATGTAGGAGACACAAGAGAATCAGAAAAATACGAGGTGAGTCCAGAAAAGTCAGAAAACGACGAAAAACAGAACAGAGATTATGTGGGGCCGACAGAAAACAGCTACGTGATAGACTTGAATCCAAGTACATTAATAATCACAGTGAATGCAGAGGGTCTGGATATCCCAATAGAAAGATTATCAGTTTGGATTAAAAAACCCAGACCTACAAGAAAATTGACTTTAACTATAAAACACAAATAGCATGAGTAAAAGGATGAGGTAGGTACCCCACACAAACACTAATCGACAGAAAGCAGGAGTGACTATTTCTACACGAGACAGAGTGGGCTGCGGACAGAGGACCCCGCTAGGCACAGAGAAGGCCGTCCCGGGATAATGAGGTAGCCAGCTCCTCTGGAGGACGCGGCGACACTGAACACTTACGCACCCAACAACAGAGTTCCAAAACAAAACTAAAGTGGACAGAACTTTAAGGACAGACAGACAAACTGGCACACTGAGGTGTCCTGGTTGTAAGATACAAGATGAACACACAAATCACTTTGGCTTCCCTGTGCTTGCTGGTGCCATCAAACTAACCTGCAAGTTCTCCACCACCCGAATCAAAACCCCAGCACACGCTTGGTGGGGAAAATCAGCAACTGATTCTAAAATTCATATGGAAAGGCCAAAGGACCTAGAATAGTCAAAACAACGTTGAAAAAGAAGAACTGGTTTGGAGGACGAGCATTACCAGATTTCAAGACTCATTAAGGGCTGAAGTGATCAGGACCAGGGGGTAAGGGCACAGAGACAAACAACAGATCAATGGGACAGAGTAGGGGGCCCAGAACAGACCCACACACACATGGAGAACCGCTTTGTGATAAAGGTACAGAGGCAATTCAGTGAGGGATGAAAATCACAAATCTTCTAGAAGAAAATATACAAGAAAATTTTTGTGATCTTGGGTTAGTCAAAGATTCCTTAGATTGGACGCTGAAAACACAGTCCATAAGAGAACAGAGGGATAATTCAGACTTCATCAGAATTAAAAACTTCTGCTGTTCAAAAGACATCGCTGAGAGAATGAAAACACAAGTCACAGACTGGAAGAAAATATTTGCGGCGCATACATCTGATAAAGGACTCCTCGTCAGAATAGATCAAGACTCTCTGGGGCACCTACGTGGCTCAGTCAGCTAAGCTCCAGCTTCAGCTCAGGTCATGATCTCCAGTTCATGGGTTCCAGCCCCGCGTCGGGCTTGGGGCCTGGAGCCTGCCTCCGATCTGTGTCTCCCTCTCTCTCTGCGCCTCCCCTGATGTACTCTGTCTCTCTCAAAACTAGATAAATGTTAAAAAAAAAAAAAGCTTAAAAAAGAAGAGAATATATAAAGACTCAAAACTTAATTTAAAAAAAACAATAAGAAATTGGCAAAAATTTTGAAAACACACTTCAGCAAAGGAGGTTTGGTGTCAAATAAGCAGCAGGAGGGATGTTCAATGTCCCTGTCATCAGGGAAGTGCAGACTGAGCGGCCCCTCCCTGGCCCTCGGGTGGCCGCGGTGAACAAGACAGCGTTCCAGAACGTCGCGCAGACGGGCAGCTGCTGGAGCGCCCCCGCGCTGAGGACAGAAGCATTTCCTACAAAGTTAAACAACACACACGTCACACAGTCAGTCACTCCACTCGCGGGTATTGACCCAAGAGGAATGAAAGAGCGCGTCCGCACAGAGACGCGCACGGGAGCCGCACGGGAGCCGCACACGCTGTCTCGCTGTGGTCTGGGGCCACTCCCGGGCCCCGCCACTCCCGGTGCGGGGCATCCCCTGGGGCCGGTGACACTCCGGCACTCAGGCAGTCTCTTCCTGCCTCCTGCCAGGTGTCCTGTGTGTGTGGGGGGGTGGGGGGCTGCAGCGCTCCCCAGGTCACTCCTGGGCCCCTGCGTCCACGTGTCTCTGGCCTGGACTCCAGCCACAGACCTGAGCCGGGGTCTCCAGGCACCCCCGCAAGTCCCAGCTCAGTGCCCGTCTGGCCGCCGCCACAGCCCTGCCCTACACGGATTGCGAGTCATCTTTCTAGAGCTCAGACCAACAGCCTTCCCGCCTGCCTGGACCCCCTCTTCCATAGCCCGCTTCTGATCTGCTGGGAATCCTCATAGTTCTTTTCCATGAAGCCTCCGGAACTCGGCGCTCCCTGGCCCAGAGCCCCACCTTCCGTCGGTCCCTACAGCCTTACTCAGCCCCTCTACTGGCCATCCACTGCCCCAGCACCGGAGGAGGGCCTGGGTCCGCCGGCTCCTGGGCCCCAGCCCTCACCCTCGGCCCGGGGACTCTGGGGGGGCGCGCATCCGGATGGCCTGGCACACGGGGCGGACAGGAAGGGCCTCTTCCTGAGAGGCAGGCCATCCCTGGCTCCGGGACGCCTGCTCAGTCTGCAGAGGCTCAGGGTCTCTGCCTGGGGGCCCGGCTCCTCTGTTGTGTGCCCTGAGGGCGTGTGGGGGCTGTTGGCGGCGGCCTGTGTCCTGCCCGGGGCTTCGGTGTCTGGAAGAGGCTCGGTAGGCTCTGGGGGTGAGCACAGTGAGCGGACGTGCGTGTCGCACAGTGAGCGGAGCACGCGGCTCTGCGGGGGTGCGCCGTGCACACTCTCCGGCCGGCTGGTGGCTGCCGTCACCACGCGTGGCCCGGCCTCCCCTGCCCACGACGGTGGTGGTGGGAGAGGTGAGTTCTACTAATTAGGAACGGTGTTTCCACTATCGTGATAGGAAGTTTTGCAAAAGCAGCACTAGAATGACCTCCCAGGCAGACATTTAAGAAGGGCAGGGAGGGAATGAGACCCTAATCCGCCTGAGGAGGAGCCGCAGGAGGCCGCAGGGGGCGGGGGTGCGTGTGCACG
>NW_027528796.1:820794-837526 GCF_008692635.1 Crocuta crocuta
GGGGGGGGGGGTGAAGGGCACAGACAGGAGCCAGAGCCAGTGGGGGGCAGCGCACAACATTTATTGAACTCTGCCGCGGTGCAGGGGCGCTTCCTGGCCAGCCACCCCGGAGGGCGCCTGGGGGCCCACGTGTGCGTCCCCAGCATGTGACATGACAACTTAGTGAGGTCAGGACCCCAGCCCCCACTGCCTCACCTGCACGGTGGGTTCAGACCCTGTCCCCCAATCTCCTTCCCCTCAATGGAGGGAGCANGGGCGACCCCGCTCAGAGCAGCCACAGTTCTGGGAGAAACGGCTTGTGGGACGTGCTGTCAGATTGTGACCAAACCAATTCTTAAACAGGGACACGGACACTAAGGGACGGTATTTCTAAAATGCCACAGATGGGACTGCCCCCAGAGCATTTAAAATAACGAACACCGCATGCCAATGCATGAACAGACGGGCATAAATTAATTCCCAGAGAGGTGTCGGGGACAGAGCCCGGAGCTGACACACAGACAGAATATAGATTTGCTTTGTTGGTGTGTGTACGTCTACGGCATATAACATCTGTTAGTAAAGAAGACCTCTATTTATATTTGCGACGCAGGGCAGGTGGGCGGTCTGTACAGAGTGTGCGAGCCGGGTGGAGGTCAGATTCATGGAGCGGAGGCCGCCAGGCGGGATTAGAGCGCACCCATCCCAGTGACCTCGGACGTCAGCCTGGAAGACACCAAAGCAGAGGAGACAGGTCAAAATGTTCTCATAAAATGGTTCCAGAAGCGAAGCTCACCCCACTGTGTGTGTGTGTGTGTGTGTAAGTTTATTTATTTTGGGAGAGAGAGAGGGAGAGCAGGGGAGGGGCAGAGAGAGTGGGAGAGAGAATCCCAAGCAGGCTCTGCACGGTCAGCACAGAGCCCGACATGGGGCTTGAACCCACGAACTGTGGGATCATGACCTGAGCCGAAATCAAGAGTCAGACGCTCAACCGCCTGAGCCCCCAGGCGCCCCCCAGCCCCGTGTTCTCATAGCCTATGTATCCGTCTCCCTCTTGCCTGTGACAGATGTGTGGCTGTGACTGGAGACCAAAGCAGAGAGGGGGAGGAGGACCCACCAGGGACCAGGTTGGCGGGCCTGCCTTCCCTGTAACCACATCGGTGGTGTGACAACAGCCACGTGGACAAGCACAGGCCACCCCCACCACCTGCACGCAGCCGCTCCGGGGAGGGGGCACCGGCGTCACACTGCCCACAGAGCGGAGGCTGCCTCCCGAGAGCCCGGACGTCCTGAGTTAGAGGAGGGTCCTCCCCCCCGGGTGTGCTCACGTGTGCTCCCACGCGCCCCCGGGCAGGCAGCGGAGGGGGCGTCCCAGCCCCGGGCTGCAGGGGCGGAGGGGGCAGAGAGCCGAGTACTGTGTTCTCTGAAACCACATGAACGAACTAACCCAAGGGTACGGCTGACACGGGGCCTTCCCGGAGACGCTCCAGCCTGTAACGCTCCAGGGTGAACGAGCAGAGCGGGTGTGGGGTGAAAGGTCAGGTGTGAACGTGCAGAGGGGGCGTGGGGCCCCGGGCTGGCGTGGAGACTGTCTCCCCTGCGCCCACCCCCATGCCCCGCCAGTCCCCTGAGCACCCTGTCTGCCAGCACGCGTGGGGCAGGGCCCTGGGAACACGCACCTGGCGTTGATGAGGTACTGGGCGAGGCTGATGTTGGCCGGGGTCCCTGTGATGGTGATCTGGCGCTCCGACGACCCTTCTGTGGCGTTGGCGATTTTGATCTGAGCTCCAGACATCTGTCGAATTTCATTGATTTTGGTCCCTTGGCGTCCAATTATGCAGCCTATTAGCTAGAAAAAAGGACGGAGGACTTCCTTCGCGAAGAGCCCCCACGCCAGCTGAGCGTGCGCAGGGCCCCTTGGGGGCCTCAGGACAGCCGAGCCTCGGTCTCTCCCCCCAACTCCAGGCTGCCGACGCCGGGGCCCTGCCCGGTGCCCCCGCTGGCACAGTCCTGACAGGTCCACGGGCCGAGAGGCGCCTCCCCTGGTGTCCTTTGGGGCCTGGGCAGCGGGGCCTTCTTGGCGCGTCCTCGGGTGGAAGAGTGTTTGTCTGAAGCCAGGCTAAAGCTCGCTGCTGCCTAAAACCTGTCTCCTGATGAACCTGAGTGAAAGTCTGAGGACGAGTCAGATGCTCCCTTTCCTTCCCAGCGTGTGACCTGTCTAGATGGGATGCAGTGACCTCTGACACCCTGGGCCGTCTGAAGGAGGAGGCAGCCACCAAGAACCAAGCAGTCGGAGGGACCAGAGCCAGGGCCCCTCGGGACACAGAAACAGCCATGCGTGGGGCTGTGGTGGCCTGAGGTCGAGACTGGCTCCCCGTGGCGGCCCACCCTGCAGCGGCCCCAGAGAGGCCTCCGTGGGGGGTGCAGCTGGCACCCCTCGACGTTCACTCTGGGCAGAACGAGCGCCACCCTTAGCCCGAGGCAGCCGAGGGCGGCTCTGAGCGCACACACGGGGCAGGGCGGGCCCGGGGCTGCCCTGCGGGGAAGCTGGTGCCAGGAGCACCTTCTGGCCTGGCATCAGGGCCGGTAGACGGAGGGGCTGGAGCCCGTGCGGACGGTGTGCAGGGAGGAAGCCCATCGACAAATGACACACCTCAGGACCTAGGCAGTGACAATAGCTCACGGGGACACGGGTGCACCCGACCTCGCTCTTGTCCCTAAGGTGACCTTCAGCGTCTCAGTTCTGCTCTCCTTTTCTGGGGTAGGTCAGCTGCCCCCCCGCACCAGCAGTGTCCCCAGAGCCGCCCAGCCTCCCCCACCTCCTGCCCCGTCTCTCTAGGCCCCGCCCACTGCACCCCAGGCCCCGCCCTGTGAGAGTGACTTCCAGGGTCACCGTCCTGATGGAGGGGGATGTGGGGCCAGCTGAGCCCCCAGAAGATGCCAGCATGCAGGAGGCCCCCCGGGCTTCCTCCCTTCCCGTCCTCACACTTCCTTGGCCAATACCAGCCCAATTCCCTTCTGGAACCTTCCCTCTTCAGTGCAAGTAGCCCTTGCTAAGAGCCTCCTACAGAACCGGCTTGTTTTCTCCCCCAGTAAAGCCTGTTTAAGGAAATGACCTCCTTTCCAGCACGAAGATCCGCATTCTCTCAAACATCTTCCTCTTCCCATTTTCTGGCTGAAAACATACTGACCCCCAGCCCTCCGTTCTTCCCGGGGGCCTCACACCTGAGGGGCCCTGAGCTGTTCCTCGGCCGGGCTGGGGGCTCAGCCCCGAAGCCGCCCCTCACTCCTCACGTGGTTGGGACAAGCCCCCTCTTCCAGACAGCACTGAGAGCGGGACACGGGCTTTTCGTGGCTGGCGGCTGTGCCCTCAGCAGTTAGGATGGGGTGAGACAACTAAGAGGCCTCCCTAACCTGGCGGGAGCGAGTTACGGGCCCTCAGGTGGCCTCTCTGGGTCTCCTGACCCTGTGGGCACCCAGCCACGCCCCGGCCTCTCCTCTCACCCTGTGGGCCCCTTGGTGAACCCGAAGGAAGGTGACAGAGACACTTTCAAGTAACATGGTCCCTCCTAACTGCATCCAAAGCTGAACCCCAGAGGCACCACCCGCTTGAGCCTTAGGTCTCTGGGTGATGTGGGGTGGCGACCAGGGTCAGGGCCCAAGTGTGGGGTGACCACCGGCATGGCGACAGTGTGGGCCAAGTAAGCTCTGCAACAGGCAGTGAGTGCCTAATGGTGAGTCCAGCCCAAGGCCAACGACACCAAGGCCAGGGGAGCCCCACACACGGCTGCCAGCCCTGACCCAGGCTGGGTCCCTGTGGCCACGTGGGCAGGTGGCCGGGCTGTGGAACCTACGTGTAGTTTAGGTCACCGCACGTGCCCGCCCGCCGTCCAGAAAGCTCTGGCGACAGGTAGGTGTGGGCAGGACTTCCCTTTGCACAGTCTAGTTTGACCAGGGACAGAGAAGGGCCAAACGGCAGGCGTGCGTCTGGCATCAGCTCCGGGCAGATGCCTCCCCCCGGGGGGCAGGGGGGGTACGAGAAAGCGCCCAGCAGAGCTGTCACAGACCCTCCTCCCAGGATGGGCTCCTCAGAGCACGCGGATGCAAGAAGACACCCTTGCCCGGAGGAGGCTGGCAGCACGCGCTGCGGGCAAGGTGGCACCTGTGTGCCCAGGGTGCACACCGCTCTCCAAACGAGCCTTGTCCTCTTCCGTTTGCCCCCTGGGCTCATCTCAGCTTAGAATGAAGGCTCGGCTGAGAGGAAGGCACTGTCCTTAGCGAAATGGTTTCGGCAAAGGCCCGGAGGAGACGCCCCAGGGCACAGCAGGGTCCCTGCGTCTACCACGTGGGTGAGGACTCGGGGCGGCCGGGAGCCAGCCTGCTCAAGGATCGGCACGTGCGAAGATGGTGTCAGAGCCCCGGGAGCAGAAGCAGCCTCCCCTGGAGGACGCGGGATCCGGGCCTGCCGCAGGCCACGGGGCCCAGACGAGGGCGGTGTGTCCTGGGGGTGGGGGAGGTCCCTTCCTCTGGCCCCACGCCTCGCTCCTCTCCCGCTCTCCCTGTCTACACTCCCGAGGGGTCCTTCCCCAGAAGCCATGACTCCGTGCTTCTCTTAAGGAAGAGACAGGACTTCGTGCCCAGCTAGTTCAAAGGTCAAAGCAGTGAATGATCCGGAAGGACCTCAGTTCTAGGGTTGAAAAGGCCGAATGACATGTGAGCTGGGAAGGCCAGGTCACCCAGACAGAGGCCTCCTGTGGGACACGGTCAGCTGTCCCTCCAGGACACGGGACCCGCACCTGCCCTGGTGTCTTGGTTTGGGATCAGAGTGGCGTCCTTAGGGTGATCCACAGGTTTGGAGGACAAGCTGGGAAGGACAGAGCACGTGGAGCGTGGCTCGTATGGCCACACGCTGGGCTGAGCCCTGGGCGGGAACAGGCCGTGGGCACGAGACACGGGGAACCAGACAAACCCATGGCGCCCTGCTTGCAGAGGACCCCAGACCCTCTGAGGCTGGGGCGCACGGGGCAGGTCCACTCCGAGCGTTCCTGGGCCGCTTGTTCCTTAGGGACCAACTCGGAAGCAGGCTCGGGGGCCTCGGGCCTGCAGCCAGCCCTGGCGTCTCACCCCCCTGCTACTTTCCTGTCTAGTATCTCAGGGGTGTGACCATGTGCCGTCCGTGGACGTCGAACCTAACTGTGGGAAGGTGGGGAGTGGTCCCGGGCAGGCTGAGGCGGGCGAAGGCTCAGGCATACTCACATCGTTGGGAATGGTGAGCTCGTGAGTGCTGGCCGGAGGGCTGACGTCCAGACCTGGGCACACCAAGGGGACACGGTTAGCCTGGCAGCAGGTGGTTCATGTCAAGCCCAGCACCCACCCACACGGCCCACACGGGCCAGGCTCTGTGAGTGAGCTCAGTCCCAAACTGCGAGCGGCCTCCGGGGCCCCAGCTTCTCCCGAAACAAGGAAAAAGAAGCCTCAGCAGAGTGACATTTCACGTTTTCATTCTGGGCACATCGTGATTTCACTTCTGTGTGTGATGGCTCAGGATGCCCTTCACGGACCACTGGGCTCCCCCCCGCACCCCTGATCGTGTATCTGTGAGTGTGTCCATCCCTAGGCTCTCCCCCCTGCACCCCTGGTTGTGTGTGCGTGTGCGTGTGCGTGTCCCTGGGCTCCCCCGACCCCTGGCCCAGCTGCCCCTCGCCACTTTCTGCCCCGCCGTGGCTCCGCGGCCCGGACAGCCCCGCTGATGCCGCGGTGAGCCGCCAGCCGCAGTGGAGGCGGTGCCCCCGCGTCTGTGCTGAAAGTGCAGACACAGCCTAACTGGTCACCAGGCCCCGATTTTTCCCTGTACCAGTGTCAGCGCGGGGCCTGGCCGATCACAGACCACTTCTCAGACAGCTCACAGGCCGGGGTCCGCTCTTGCGCTGGGGACAGTGACGGCAGGGCCCGTGGTGGGCGGCTCGCTGCCCTCAGCCCTTCTGTCTCCTTGTTCGGAGGCACCTCAAGCACCAAGTCCGCAGCAGACACCCCCTTCCTCTCAGCAGGCCCCACGCGTGGGGCCCGCACACACAGCCAGCCATCACAGCCTGGCTGGGAATGCCAGAACATTCCGGAGCCCAGACCTCTCTTCTCCCCTCTCCTGCTTCCCACCTCTGCCCTTGCCCCTTGGGCTACTCTCCACGGGCCCAGAGGGGCCTAGGGAAACATGGGTCAGACGCCTTCAAGACCGTCCCAAACCAGTGGCAGGTCCTGCCCCCCCACGGCCCCCCCTTCCTGCTGCTTCTTCCATGGCACTTGCGTCCCCAACACCAGACGCACTGCGGTCCTCAGTCTCTGCCATGGGAGACGCCACCAGGGCCCGGCTCGTCTGGGGGGTTCAGCTGGCACGTCCTGAACGGGCCAATTCATCCCAAATTGTCATTTCCTGTGGCACAGCCAAAACACATTTCTGTTCTTTATCTTCTTTTCAGAAAGGCGCTTTCAGTACAATTACTTGGTTGTCCACAAATAGCGACACTCGAAATGTCATTTCAGAGATTGCCTGAGTCCTGTGGGCATCCCGACAGGAACTCCTGAACAGCCTGGGGTGGGTGGACGTGGCGCTGAGTCCCATCGGTTCACCATGGTGTATTGTGATCCAGGGAAGAAAGTACTAGACTTCTTTGTAAGAAGGTCCTGAAATTAAGCTGTAGTTTGGAGACACATCTGTGTTCTTGTACCTCAGGACCTGGTGCCCCAGCGGGGACCCTGTCTCACAAGATGCTGACACTCCATGCACTCTGGGAGGAGTCAAGCTTCGCCACGTGGCCCGAGCCTGCTTTGGGAGCAGTGGTGACATCGCCCTTTGTCACCACTTGTTCTATTCCACTGGCTGCCAGGGGGCACATGTGTGTGCACGCTCTCCCTGTGGGTCTCACCGGGGAGGGGGGGGAGGAGGTCATCACAGGGACCTCTTAAAGAGGTCGTGTGCACACGTGCCCTGTGTCCTTGGGGCCCGCAGGCCGTGCTGGGGGAGCCGTGGCGGGGAGGGGTGGGCAGCCNCCTTGGGTCCCAGCCGTCTCTGGAAGATACATATGAAATCCCGTAAAACCGTAGAGGGCTCGCAGGCACACATGTGTCATCAGCTAGATGCATAACTCTGTAAGGTGGGTGTCCATTTCCAGAGTCAAAAACACCCTATAAACGTTTATCTCTAATTTTCATTCACTCCATTCTGCATGAACTTGGTTAAAGGCTGCGCGGACCCACGTGGAGGGCTCTGATCAGCAGAGCCGGCGTCTTGCCCGGAGGTGCGCGGCTGGGCTCTGGGCCCAGAGCACCGGGGTGGGGGACAGCGGGCACGCACGGGGAGCCCGCTCTGCCGCCGCAAGCTCTCAAGTGGCTTCGCTCCCCACCCGCCCTGCGTCCTGGGATCCGCGGACCCGTGCCTGCCCTGCCGCGGCCTCGGCGCATCTGCACGCTCCGGAACAGGTGCAGACAGATGGGGCCGGCTCCTCTGCTCCCTGACGGTGTGCTGCGTCTCCTCCAAAACGCGTTTCCGGAAAGCACACATCATGGTAAATTCTTCACGGCAGGCCCCCACGCGCTGTGCCACCCAGAGAATACGTGGCAACACAGACGGTGGCCCACCACGTGCGGGGCCTTCAGTGACCCTCAGAGCCCCGGGGCTGACCCGCTCGCCGGACACAGAAGCTGTGAACTGCACGTGCAGGCCTGGCACCAGCCACACAGACTCTGTCCCCTGGTGGCACTGGCTCCTCGTTAAGGCACTCGAGGTCCCCATGGCAGAAGCGATCGGGCCTCCTCGCCCCTCCTCCCGCCAGGTCAGTGACCCGGAGCCCGAGCAGGGGCGGACCACGGCCTTCTGGACCTGCTCTCTCATCATTTAGTTTGCTTTTGTTTTACCTGACGACTGGCCCATCAGAGTTTGAGCTTCTTCGGAGGAGTGTAAAGGCAGCTTTTCTCCTGGAGAGCAAAGAAGAAACAGATTTAATGTTTTGCCCTCAAGGAGATAAGCAAGGTCACTTCAACTAGGGAAGCTCAAAATCTGACTGGCGCATGCACGGCAGACAGCATGTCCAGCGTGTTGTCACCCACTCGGCCACCGAGGCGACGCCTGCCGTTATCCGGGAGGAGCACGCGCCCAGCTGGCTGGACCGCGCCGAGCTAAGGCCCACCCCCCGCCCCTGTGCCGAGTGGGGTGCCGATGGTGACCGCGCCCCGGCCTGGGGGCTGGCTCATCGCAGTTTTCCCGGGCAGGTGTCGCTCCTGGGATGCGCACCGGCCTCCCGCAGAGGGGCGTCCCGTCTGCTTGTTTGAGCTCTTGCTCCTGGAGAACAGGCTTCAGGGCTGGCCAAGTGGGTGCGTTCGGCAGGAGGGGCCCCCAGGATGCCTGTGTGCAGCGGAGACAGGCACGGACCCGAGGGGGCAGATGGGACGTCTCTTCACGAGAAGGCCAGCCGTGAGGTGACCACCCTGCCGCACAGACAGACCTCCCCGCCCGGCCCTCCGCAACGTGCACACTGCTGCATGTCTACACTGCGTCCTTGGCGTCCACGACTGCACCTGTACCTGCTCTGTGCACCGCCCTGAATGAGAGTTCAGAAAGAGAGTCCCCGGGTGAGAAGAGAGGAGGTCAGAAAGGGCAGCTGGGTACGTACCGGGGAAAGCGGGGGTGGTCTGTCCGAGGGGAGGAAAGGGGGTGTGCTGCATGGCCAGCTGGTGGAGCTTGGTCAACTGCTGGGGTGGGAGGGACATGAGAGCTAAGAAGATTATTGTCATCGAGCACAAGTCACACCAAATTAAAAAGGCAGTAACAGACGTGGTACAAATAGATATAGAGGGGGCCATGCGGACACATGGCAGACGCAGAACTCAAGGACTTGGCCTGGAAAACCAATGGGCCGCCGGGCAGTGCACCCGGGTCCTCTCTTCTCCTCGGCTCCCTGGCAGCTCACACGGGCCTGGCGGCCGGCCTCACCCTCGGGGCCTGCACCGCGCCCTCTGGGCCACGCACTCCGCTCCCAGCCTCCCCCGGACACAGGCCACGGCGAACGTGTCCCAGCCCCGCTTCGGGGCCGGCCCCGGACTCCGTTCTGGAGGCGAGGACCGGGCCTTCCCGGAGCCCCGGAGGCCAGCAGGAGGGGCACGCGGGAGGAGCTGGCGCCCCAGTGCCACACAAGTGGTTGGGGAGGCAGCTATGGTGCCCGAGGCACAAATACCCGAGACACTGAGAGCCTCACGGATGTGCCTCAAGGCGGCAGAGGAGCGGGTCTCGGGCTAAGCAAACACCACAGGCCCCCTCCCGGTGAGGAGGATCGCGGCTGCCCGTCCCCGAGAGCCCCTGCCCCGCCTGCCGTGCCCCGTGGGCGCGGGAGTCTCACGGTCAGGCTCTTCCAGCCCCCACCGCGTGACGGGCGTGTGGAGCCCAGCGTGACGGACCTACAGCCTGCTGGGCATCCCTTCCGGGTGGAACCCTGGCGTATGGGCCCCTGGGCTGTGAGGCAGAGAGCGAGCGGCTGCGGCCACGGCCGGGCTGTCCTTCCTGGCCGGCTCCATGACCTCGCCATTGGTTTCTGGTGTTCTCCCTCCCTTCCTGGAAGGGGGGCGTGCCTCAAAATGCAGCCCTCTCCCTGCCTGCCGGGTGCTCCCTGGCCTGCGGCACTCGGGCCGGGCCTGCCCGGGGAGCACTGGCCGCACCGGACTCGATGAGGCCGCTCTGGGCACATCTATCATGCCCAGGGGTCCTGAGGAATAGGCTAGGGGATGTGGTGACCTGGGGTCAGATTCAGCCCCGGGAGTGCCTGCCGAGGTGGTGCGGGTCAACGCTGTAGCTGGGGCTGGGGGCTGACCCCGCACCTGCTGCCCGGCACATCTGCCCCGTGACCTAACATCACCGAGCAGGGCGTGACCTGAGCAGCCACGCACCGGAGCCCCCGAGGAAGGTGCTGGAAGAACACGCCCCGGAAACACGGTCACGGGACACCGCTGAAGTCACAAGGGACAGGAGGCGACGCACGGCCCGCGCCGGCTGTGCCCGGGCAGGATGGCCCTGTGAGATAGCGGCCTCAGAGGCCGGAGACCCTGCCGCACGCTTCGAGTAGCCTCACGACGCCTCCTCTTTCAGGGACATGAGAAAAGACGGCAAGTAGCCACGGGCATCCTGGGTGTGAGGGCTGAGGAGCGGGTGACACCGTCCGTGGCTGAGGCGCCGCCCAGGGGCTGGGCCGCACTGATGGGTCCCACGAACCGGCCTGCAGCCGATGGGACGGGAGCTGAGGGGGCCGCGGGCCCTGAGCGCAGCCAGCACGAGCCACCGAGGACGTCCGTCAGGGGTGTGAACCCACCTTAAGGGGGAGCTGGGACAGGGGCTAAACTTCCCTCACCAGTCGGTTAACCGCAAGTTCCCAGGATGGAAGAGGAAACCACTTCCGGACACAGCGAACCAGGAGCTGGAGCACAAGGCCATGCACGTGGGGGCAGGGCGGGCAGCGTGCTCTGACCACCCCTCAGATTTCCACGCAGGCGCAGTGCTCACACGGGAGGGCGGCCGCCCGGGGGCTCCAGCCCTGCGCACAGGGGCGGCCCTGGTGCAGCGGGGTCTGCTGGCACCTGTGGGGCCCGGGGAGCCCTGGCCGGTGCTCTGTGCTCCTCCCATGGCAGGGCCCCCTCTGGTCGCGCCCGACCCCAGCAAGGGCGCACAGCCGTGTGCTGGTCCGGACGGCAGTGGAGAGGGGGGCCTCGGAGGCGGGACGGCCTGGGTCAGCTCCAGCGCCGCCCAGCTCCGTGGAGGGGACTCGCGCGTCCCGATGTGCAGGTGGGGCGGCCGCCACCGTGAGCAACCTGCGGCTTCTCTGCCGGCCCGGCCACGGCTCCAGTGCCCGCTGCTCCCCTGCTCTGCCCATCGCCTCCCGGCAGGGAGGCTGTGCTCCAGAGCCCCGGCCGCCCGTGTTCGGGGTGCAGCCCGCCGCAGCCGGGTCAACAGTCCTGGAGGTCAGCTGCGCTTGTGTCGGAGCGCGGCCGTCCGCAGGGGCTTCAGCCGGCCTGGCCCTAATGTCTCTGGCTGCCTCGCACTGGCTGCTTTTTCTGGAGAAATGGCCACACAACAGACGAGTCCCCTCCACCCACGCACATGACTGTAATGTGATGCCCTGGGGAGACCGGACGGGCACACGGCGGTGCCTGGATAAACACTGGTCCAAGGAGCAGGTGGGCAGAGAGGCGGACGGATGGCGGATGCCAGCTGGCCTCCCTCTGGTCCTGGCTCTGCCTTTAGTCAAGCACTTCATCTCCTCGGAATATAATTTCTACATTTTCTAAGGCAAGAACAGGGAAAGGGCTAAGGGGATTCCTGCTTTTTGAGACATTTCTGCCATTAAAAAGATCAGACTTTCAGTACTCACAAATGCCGCCACATCGCTGGGAGGGAAGGGAGGAGGGAGAGGGAAGGGGGGGCCAGGGCATCGTGAGATGGACAGCTCTGTGTCCTTTGCCTTTTCCAATGGATGTTGGGTTGGAACAGAAAAACATTCAAATACTAAATGCAGACAGAGGCTGAAGTCCTAAGAATCCAAGAGTCCACAACTCGGTGAGCTGATCACAAGACGAATGCACCACACCGCTCCCGCTCACTTCTCGGAACAGACGAGGTGGGGGCTTAGGTTGCGGTCATGGTTCCTCTCCCATGAAATATGTGTGTCTTTTAGTCATTTTTCTATTGGGTTGATTTTTGCCAATTCACAAAAAAATTCCTTTTGTATTTCAGATACTAATCCTATTGCTGTTGAGTGTGCTGAAAAGATCTTGCCCCCCATTCTCCTTGGGTGTCTTTAGAGAAACAGAATTTTAAAATTTCAATGTAGTGAAAGTAATTAATATTTTCTTCATGGTTTATTTTATATTGTGCTTAAGAAATCGTTTCCTGACCTAAAAGAGACTTTCTCCTATATTTTCTTCTAAAGGTGCTGTTTTCCTCTCTTGTATTGAAGTTCTTGATACATAAGCGGTGTTTAAATTATTTTTCCCACGTGGATGACCCATTGTCCTGATAGCCCGCTGGCCCAGTGTCTGTCCCTGTGCACAAACCACTGTCTTCAGTCGTACGGCCCCACACTAGTCTCCGTATCTGCCAGGACGGCTCTCCTGGTGTATATTCTCTTCATTAATATCTTGATGGTCCTTGGTCTTTACTCTCCCACACAAATTTTAAAACAGCATGTTAAGTCCCTGCCAGGATTCTGATTGGAATTCTACTTCATTGGTACCTCGATTTGGGAAGAATAGACATTTTATTTATTTTTATTTATTTATTTTTATTCTCCCGACCCTGAGATCAAGACCTGAGCTGAGATCAAGATTTGGACACAACTGACTGAGCCACCCAGGTGTCCCGAGATTTGACATTTAAAGATACTTCATGTCCTTATCCATGAACTTGGTATGTTTCTCCATTTATTTTGGTCTTTTGGTCTTTAACTTTCAATAAAGACAAGGGTTTTTTTTTTTTTTAAAGGTCATCTTTTAATTATTGATTTCGGCTTAATTGCTTTGTGGTAAGAGAGTATAGCCTATAGAATTGCAATTTTTCATAGATGGTGTTTTTTTTTTTTTTTTTATGGCATAACATATGGTCAAGTTTTGTTAAGTTTCCATGACTTCCGTGGCTACGTAGGATTATATAGAGTTCAACCTGTGTCTTGCCAGGCTCACTGACTGCACTGTCAATACCTTCTTTATTCTTTATTGAAAGAGAGTTAGGTGAAGGCTCCCTACAACGTCTGTCAAATTCCCTTTATGGTTTGTTAATTTTTTCTTTACATGTATTTGAAGATATGTTTCCGGTGAGTACAAGTTTTAAATTTATATCTTCTGGTGAACGTGTAAGTGACTAAATAATCACTAAAGATGACTTCTTTATCAACATGTAAATGACTAAATATGGAATTTGCCTTGAAGTCTTGTTTCTCCCTACCTGACATTAATGTTGATACATAAAGTTTCTTTCAGTCAGTATTTTCTTAGGATAGGTTTTTCTATTCTTCCGATATTTCTGGGTCCTTATTCTTTAGGTGTGTCTCCTGGGGAAGAAAACGCTACATTTTGTTAGCTTGTGTCCTGTTTTGGTTGCTTGTCTATTTAATTGTTTTTGCTTGTTTGTTTGTTTTTAAGTTTGACAGCCTTATCTTTAAACTGGAATGCTTCTACTTTCATCACAATTACACGTATCTATAGACCAATCTCTGCCATTTTATTTTGTTTTGCACTTGTAATTGTCCTGATCTTCTAAGGCTTCTTTCCTGCTGTTCATCCTTTTTTTTCTTTTGTACTGATTAATTTCTGCCATCCATTCTCCCTCTACATCTTTATGGAAGTTAAAGAGTTAAACTCTTTTTTGCCAGTGGTCACTTTCAGATTTTAACACGTACATTTAAAGTCTAAACTCTGTATCTTTGCCTCTTCTGGGATGACACGGTGAGGCACAGAAAGTTCCATTCCCCGGGGTCCATCCGAATCATAGGTCTGTTTTTGTCTACTTGTTCTGTTTTGTTAATCCCATAAATTAGACAGCTTTGATGTTGATTTTACAGAAAATTTTTGCTCTCATTTACCCAAATGTATACATGTTTGTGTAGTCAAAATCATCGGTATTTCCTTGGCCCGTGCTTATGTTAATGAAACAAGCCCTTTCCCTGCATCTCTGGTCCTTCACAAGCCTGTTGGTCACAGCTCTTTGTCTGCAAATGCTTGGGTTTAGGTCCTTGGAAGAGCCTCTTAAGATAGAAGCTTGGGTTGACAATTACTTTTTCTTATCACACACCACCTTCCGGCCTCCAGGCTGCTCCTGTCCCCTCCTTCCTCTCTCCTCTGTGACATTCCTGTTCTTACTACTTTGGAGATTTACTTTTGGTCTTGATGTCATGCAGTTTTACTCTGACAGGTCTGAGATGGATTTCGTTTTATTTCCTTTGTTCGGGATTTGTTGGGATTCCTGAATGCAAGGATTGGTTTCCTTTATTAATTCTGAGAAATTCTCGGTGGTCATCTTGTAGAATGGCCATCAGTCCACGTGAGGAAGACCTCACGCAAGCCAGCCTGGGGGGCGGGGGTGGGAGACGGCTGGGCAGTGGGTGGGGTGCGGGCACCTCCCTGCCAGTCTGAGCTGCAGGGTCCTGGGAGAAGGAGGGCAGACGTGCGGCCTGGCAGCCGGCTGGCATCAGAGTGCGGGCCACTCTCCCCACCGTGTCCCGCACGAGGTGCTGGGAGCAGTCTGTGGGCCACCGCGCAGTCATCAGGGAAGTCCCCGCAGCCACAGCGAACTGTGAGTGGACAGTGGGACCTAACGTGCACCCTCCTGCTGGTTGTTCCCTCTGTGAGGACTCCGTCTCACTGTCTCCTGGTACTTACTCTGAAGAACATGCCTCCTGCGACCCTGGGTACCAGGTGCCGCTGCTGGAGGCCATGGCTCCTGAGCTCCGGTGGTGAGCTCTCCAAGCCACCACTTTCTCGTGCTTGAACCTGGGTGGCCGCCCTGAGAGCCGCCCGCAGCCAGAGCGAGGAGGCAGAGGTGGTGAACCCTGTGTTGTCACCTGGAGCATGTGGATTGTTGTCTGATTGCTTTTGGCCCCTTGAACGAGGGGCGTGTCACGTGAGGGAGTGACTTGGAAAGTCTGAGACTGGCACGGAGGAATCACACAGGGGTCGGCCTGGGCTGACTGACCACACCGCGGAAGTGAGGGGACACAGGTACTGCGCGGGCGGGAGGACGGGGTGGGGGGCTCCCACGCCCGAGTCCCTGCTGCCCCGCCCCAAGTCTGAAGCTGTGCAGCCCCGGGAGGCTCCGTGGAAGTGAGGGGCAGCTGTCCCCAGGGCTCTGGAGGTCAGGCTGGGGACGTCCTCCCCACACCCGGCACCCTGGTGCCTCTCCTGGGCGAGTCCGGGGCGATTTGGGCAAAACATGCGAGTGGCCGGCGCAGCCGAGCAGGGAAATCGGCGAGGTGGGTCCTGGCGATTCTCCAGGGAGGGCGAACCGGGGCGTGGAAGGAATATGTACAGTTTATTCTAGAGGAAGAAACAGTCAGCTCTAAGGAACAGGTTTCCTTACGGTCTGGTTCTGACTCAGGCGAGTTCCCAGGCTGCTGAACGGTGTGTGCGGCAGCCACTGGGGCTCCAGCACTTAAACTGTGTGCTCAGTTATATCAGGAAATCGAGCAAAAGTCCCTGTCACTGTCATATCTGGGGTCTAAGAAACGAGGCCTTTAAAATCCCTACTGAGTACCAAGCCCTTTAAAAGTTTCCTTCCTGGCCATCATTGCCGATGTCAGCAGACGGACGGTTTATTTTTGTTTCGGATGGAGCAGCGACACGACTGTCTGGTCTTCAGCGTCACCAGCCCGCAAGCCGCACACTTCCCGGAGCCCCCGCCCCGAGTCCTCGCCGCTGTGCCCCGGCCGGTCTACACGGGGGAGGGTCCCACACCGAGCGCCGTCTCAGGAGACGAACCGAACACAACACGGCAATTACACAACCATTAGTTAGGAGTCAGTTTAAGGAACCTGACAAGCCTGAAACTACCCACTTTCAAGAGATACTGAGAAAATCACATGGAAAGACATAACGACCAGTTAATACAAAAATCAATCAGCCGAACCGAAGTTCTTCAGCCTGAGACAGGTGCGCGCCTACGGCCGTGGGGATCTGAGGCCAGAAACTCTCCTCCGTGAGTCAGAGGCCGTGCCCAGGGCTGCAGGAGACCTCAGGCCTCAGAGCTGTTCTCTGGCTCAGCTGCCCCTCACGAGGGGCCAGAGCACTGTGTCTCCTGAGTCCCTGAGCTGGAGGAAGGCCAACGAGCCAGGTTTTCCGGTCTGCTCTTGTACGAGACCAGCAGCCCCTCGTTAAATGAACACCGTGCCGTCCTAGGAGTCAGGCCTGTGACGCACTTGGCCTCTGTTCTGATTGGCCATCAGTCCGCTCGGGACCCCTGAGAGGAGCGGCGGAGCCCACCCCTTATGTGCCTACGTGCCGCAGGCACCCTTGCCCGGGGGACGGCCGCCCCTTCTCCCAGGCTCTAACATCTGCGTGCCCTCCGGCATGGTCGGCTAAGACGGTGAGGGACAGGCGTCACCCACCTGGAATCAGAAAGGCCCCTGAGGCATGGGGCCTGCCCCTGCCTGCTGACCTCCCGGGCTCTCTCGTTTCCATGGGCACCGCTGGCAACGTCCTTGGGGTAAAAGACGTTTAACTTTTAAAGGTGCTGACGGTGCTCTGGATAAGGCTGAGTAGGCTCTCACCTTCGCCACCTCCCCCACTCCTGGGATCTCTAAGAAACTCGCAGGAAAATGAAGGGCATCTCTGAGAACACGGAATGGGGTGTCGAGGTCACTAGCAGAGGCCAGGCTTTGACACATGTCCTCAAAGGAGGCTGAGATGCCGTGGCCCTGAGGGGTCTGTGGGCTCCAGGGGGCAGGCGGGCACGGGAGGGATCTGCCTGCACATCTCACTGATCGTGTCCTGCGCGCCCAGCTGGACCGCAGAGGGGCTTGCAGAAGAGGCGAGCACCCACCAGCCTGGCAGCGCCTCCCGCGTGAGCCTCGGACCCCAGAGAACATGCGGGAAACGCCTTCTTGGGAGAGGCCGCGAAGCTCGGCAGGACTCAGAATGGCTTAGAGAAGAACACGGCCTCTCGAGAGCAGCCCCAGGCTTGCTGCCGGTCAGAGGCCAAGCCCACCTCTGCCTTCTCCCCCCCGCCCCCGCC
>NW_027528796.1:837540-847167 GCF_008692635.1 Crocuta crocuta
CTTTCCTCCCCGCCCCTCCCCTCCCGATGGACCTGCGCGAGCCCCCTCGCCCCAGCGTCTGCCTCCCTGTGGAGAGACGGCCATGGGCCACTGCACACTGGCCTCTCGGCCCCCAGGCCAAGGCACAGTGCGTTTTCGGATGCCCCCTCCTCCTCTCGGATACCGCACTCAGACCGGGATACACACAAGGACATCCGAGCAGGCCCGATGGCGGAGCAACGGGCTTCGGCTCTGGAATGAAAGCCAAGGCCACTTCTATTAGCTTCTGTACTCAGGGTGTGGGGCTGCTGTTTCAACTCAGGCTCCACAGGGGACGGTGTGGCTTTACTGGACATTCAAACGTCCTCCCCAGCATCCGACGGCGCGTCGCCTAACCTCTCAGGTGGGTGTAGGGCACCCGTGGGGGCAGGTGCCATGGCAGAGCGGCCCTGTGGCCACCGCCTAAGGCCCTGTGTGCAGAGGAAAGCCCCAGAATGCAGCGACAATCGGAACAATTTGACATCAGGCCAAGTCCTCCACACAAGTAGAATTAGTGCTAAGAGGTGAAAGGTTATTCAAGGTCATATGGATACGACAGAGGTCAGGAACACTGAGAGAACGGTATTAATATTATTGTGTAATATTAATATTAGTAGCAAGTAACGGCAGCATGCAGGTGGGTAACGGTAATGAGAAGAGAAGGCCAGGGAGGCAGAGTGGAGACTCACATCTGGGTGGGGGATGGCGTACTGTCCCTGGATCGTGTAGGCCTAGAAAGAGAGAGACACTGTCAGCTCGTGCAGCGGCCAGCCACGTTGTGCCCACCGGCGGCCACGGGCTTCCTCGGGGCGGGGCTTCGTGAGAACGGGCCGGAGCCCCCCTGGAGAGAGCCTGCCCTTGCCCGCCCCCGGTGGCTCAGGACACAGAGCAAGTCCTTCAGGGCACCCGAAGGTGCAGACTGGGGGCACGGGGGTGGCAAGCCCCACCGGCGCTACACCGGGACCCGTGAGCCAGGGCAGCGCGCCCACTTCCGGGAGAGCCGGCCGGGCCATGGGGACGCCGGGGAGGTTTCATAGAAACCCCTGCGAGCCTCTGCCCTCTGTTACAGATTCATTAGTTATTCACCTTTTGAAATTTTCATCAGCTTTCAGAGTAAACACTTTTACAAAGTATTTATCCCAAGAAAACTAAACCAAAGAACCTTTGAAAGGTGACTCAAAACCAATTTGGCAAAGGCAGATTAAGAAAGAAATGTGCCCAAATCAGTTAGCAGACGGACGGTCTTGACCTGCAGCCTCAGAGGGCCGAGCGGTTCTCAGGTTGGTCCCTGAGGCTTCGCTGCCAAGACGGCGACTCAGAGGGGCCACAGCGGGCAGGGCGGGACGCCTCTCCCCTGCCCGCCCCCACCCGCCTCAACCGTCCACCCGCTAAGACGCTCCCAGAAACTCATGGCCAAAAACAAACAATCCACAAGGGGTCAAGGGAGAGTAAAGACAAAAGACGTGCTGTCGGGTCTCACGTGCTGTGACGTGGAACGTGCCACACCAGCCCTGGGCAGGGACGCAGCTCCGGCACCGGCCACATGGGGTCCCCGTGCCACATCCTGAGTGGACTCGTGATGCCCACCTGCATCTGCACACGTGCACCAAGAGGGAGACCCCAGGCCAGTCCGAGTGTCCCTTCCGTGGATTCTATACCGAGGGTGGCATCCGAGAGTTTTCCTTGTAAACAACCCAAGCTGGGAGTTAAAGGCCACCAGGTAGTGGAGGGGGTCTCCCGGGGGGCGGGGGCCTCCGTGGCGTCCGTGGGGAAGTAAAGGAATCTTATCAGACCCGCCCTCAGGCAGTGGGACCACCTCCCTCTCCTGGCCTTCAGGTTTTGTGCAGATGCCAGCAGGCACATGCTCCAGTGCGTCACCACGCGTCACAGGCCTGGGACGCACGCCGCTCCATAGCCCTGCACACCCCCGCGGAACTGCACACACCTTCTGACAGGGCAATTCTTTATCCCACACGTTTTTACTCTCTTAGGTGGTGGTGTTCTCAATTCTATTTGAGCTGTGGGAGCAGTTTACCGCGCTGTCTGGATAGAGGGGAGATAATGCTGGACAGACAAAGGTTCCTCCAGACGAAACCTTCCTCATCTGCGACCTGCTTGAAACACGGGGCTGGCTGGGTCGGGGTGTCTGGGGGCTCAGTCAGTTAAGTGTCTGACTTCGGCTCAGGTCACGATCTCAGGGTTCGTGAGTTTGAGCCCCGCGTCGGGGTCCCTGCTGACAGCTCAGAGCCAAAGTCAGATCCTCTGTCTCCCTTTCTCTCTGTCTCTCCCCCTCTTGCTCTTTCTCAAAAATAAAGAAACATTAAAAATATTTTTTGAAATGCAGGGCTGGCGCTGCCTGGTGGGGCACCTGCTGGCTCTCGGGTACCAGTGGTGAGTGAGAGCCAGTGCAGGTGGGGCACCCACAGGGAGGGGGGTCAGGCCTCGGTCCTGCGGCAGGTGGGGTATGGGTTCTGAAGGGGCCCCTTGGCTGCACTAAATCTCTTTCACGGCCCATTTCTCAGTTTGTGCTGCAGCTCCTCTGTCCCCACACAACCACAAAGAGCCACTGGCCAGACCTGTCGTGGGGGCACCCGATAGCCTGGGGACAGCCTCAGGACAAGTGCACATGATGGGGGCGACCTCGCTGCCCTGAGAGGAGACGACCCAGGCGGCGGGGGTGCTGGCCGTGGCCCACGCGGCTTCCTGGGCTCCTGTGTGTGTTAATGTGTCTTCCTTTTGAACACAGACTGCACTTTACCACATGGTGGCGTTGTGGAAACCCATGTCAGGGTCAAGGCCACACAGGTAGCTAACCTGCTAGCTTGCCCGGACTTCAGGAGAAAGGACATGGTGTTCTGAACAAGGCCCCCTGTGTCTGCGTGTGTCCCCGTGACTCCATGCAGCCTTGCTTTCTGACCTGTAAAATGGGGGCTGCAGAGGGAGGGTACAGGGACAAGAAGGGTCCAGGCAAAGGGCAGGGCCACTGGGAGCCTTGAGGGCTGAGGCGGCCGCACGTGGAAGCCGGGCACAGTGGACGGCCGCCTCCCCTGAGCCACGCAGCCCCATGGGGGCCACTGGGTCCCTCCCGGTGGGAAGCAGCTCACATGCTGCTCTTGGACACACAGGCCCCTCACCTAACATGGGGGTCATTCTGGAGGATCTGATAAGATTCCTTTAAAATGTGGAGAAAATTTTCATCTGCCTCTTTGTTAATAATAAAGTCATGGCCGTTCTCCCCTGACCCGGGTCGCCTCTGGCAATGCTCGGTCTTCACTCTCCCTTGAACAAAGACACACGTCACCGCCAACTGGGCGCAGAGCTGCTCCAGGCACCCTGGCCGGGCACCCCCAAGGCCCTCTACCTACTGTGGTGACCCCGAGGTGGGTGGGACAGGTGCCCGACGGCAGGAGGCAGGCACAGCCCCCTCCTCGGCTCTCTCTGGGCCCTGCTGAGGAGCTGCTGGCCTCCGATGCCAATTCCTCCGTGGCTGCTGGCCTCCTGGCCCCTTGGCGGCAGGGAGGAAGGAGGCCAGTGGCTCCGGCCTCAGCAACAGGCGTGCAGCACAGGTGTCCCCGGCCCGGCCGGCGCGGGGCAGGGGGGAGGGCCACCCACCCCTGTGACCGGGAAGGCAACTATCCCTTCCCTCGAGTGTTCCTAGAGCCTCCTCTGAGGACAGTTGGGGGTGTGCTTTTCGGGGAGACGGGACCCTGTTCCCAGGACTCCGTGTCTCAACCTCCAACCGTAGGGTCACTGTAATGCTCCTGGCCCTTCCGCTAAGCTTCTTAAAGACACTGGAGCAGATTTGGGCGAATGTCGCCCAGGCAGAACCGGGGTCCTTCTGTGCCAGGCCCGGGAGAAGACGCTCCAGGGCCCAGCCTCTGCGGGACGTCTGCCTTGGCCTCTTCTGTCTGCCGACCCTGCCCGTCCGCCCCGTGCCCGGCGGTGGGCCGGGAGCGCTCTGCGCCCAGCGTGGGTGGGGTGGGAGACGTGCACGTGAGAAGGGAGAAAACCTGAGTGCACTAACGGGCAGCGGCGGGGGCTGCAGTAAAAGGCTGAGGTTGGCAGTGGAGGCCGCGAGCGGGTCGGCTCTTACCTGACCACCTGCAAAAATGACAGGGGTGGAGGCGGGCTTTGGGCGGTAGGGAATGGTGGCACCTTTCGGTGGGGACTAGGAAAAGGGACAGGAGAGGGAGAGAGAGCATTAGAGCAGCTTCGCAGCATCAGGATCTGACGACGGGGAGGCCTCCTTCCCGAGCCCGTCCACCCGCCCACCCCGGGCAGTGCCAGGGGTTAGGGGATACCCCGCGGCGGGAGGGCTGCCTGATGGGGGCCCTCCAGCGGGCCCCCCTCTCTTCCACGTGACCACTGCCCTGAATACACTTCCACGTGGGCGCCCTCCGCCCAGAGTGCAGTGGGCTCCGTGGTGGTGTGGAATGCTACCCCCGGTCGAGCAAGCGTGGGAGCCGAGCCCCCGCCCACGCTGAGGGACCCGAGGCTGCACAGGTGGCCGCTTGTGGCGGCCTGGGTGGTGTCCTCTGGGGAAATCTGTCCCCCTCTCTCATGCTCAGGATGAAGCCGGCCTTTGCGGGCAGCTCCACCACAGGGGTGTCCCGCCGGAGCCCCAGAGGCATAGCTTGGCCAGGGCCGCGATGCTCGGTAGGCATCATCACGGGGCTGTTAGAAACATCCAATCTCACTGTTAACAAAAGGGATCAACTTTCTTAAAATAAAGCTTAGAGTCCAAATGAATATGTTACAGTCATGATGAGCTTTGTTAGAATTTCCTTGGATTATTCTGTGTCCAAAAGTATAGGATTTTTACTTTGGGGTGGATGGTACTCAAGTACCAGAAGTCTGCCAGACTCTGATAAATCCAACCCAACTCCTTGGTCAGAGGCGACCAGGGTCCTCCCCTGTCCGGCCAGGTGGTGACCTCCCAGAGGAGTAGAGGCCCCAGGGCCCAGCTCAGGTCAGCAGCCCCACCCGGCTTGTCCCTGCCGGGAGTCTGGAGCCCAGGGCCCACTCAGGCCCAGCCCATACCCTGGGCTCCTGGGTGTGACCTTACCGTGCCCCCAACCTGAGACACATGGCGATGTGGGGACAGGCTTAGCAGCGTGGGTGACAGCTTCAGCTCTGCAGTCCAAGCCATGCATTGTGACCACGGGCACATGGTTTGACCTGGACATGATGCTTGTGACCTTGGCTACTCTGAATGACCTTGAGCAATCTGTACGGCCTTGGCAGAGCAGTGTGACCTGGGGACACTGTGGCCTTGCTGTGAAGCAGGAAGGGCTGCTGTGGGGCCCTCCGGCTGACCCAGGTCTGGGGCGATTCCGGGCTCTAAGGGTCGGCCGGGCTTCAGTGTTTCTGCGGGTGTGACCGAATGCCTTCAGAACTGCCTCTGTGTAGCTGGGTCACCACGGCTCAAGTAAGACTCACTTCATCGTGGCAGAATCGTGATGAATGGAGTTTGAGAGAGTGGCGTTCTCACGTTGCTGGCAGAGAACTCGGTGTGGCTGTCCCTTGTCCCCGAGCTGGGCACCCCCTCCACGGAGCCCTCCGGCCCCACAGTGGCAGCGCCCGCCACGTCAGCACTGTGAGCTGCGGTTCCCATGCTGCCGGTGTCCTCAGACGAGGGGGGGGGCCTCTGAGCCGCCCCTCTCCCCGCCCCCGGGTGCAGCAGGCACTGCCGGGCAGGCTTTTCGGTGACCCTGTGCTCTCCACGGGGCCCCACCCGCACCAGAGGGCACCTCTCTCGGTGGCCGCTTGCAGGGTGTGCAGCCACCCCGGAGCTATGTCTGTAAGTCCTCTAATCGTTGCTGCTCGTCCAGCTAGTTTTCACTAAAAAATGGGCCCAATTTTTCTAGGCGCCGCGGCCCGCCCTCCCCTGGTGTCCCGGCAAGGGCGAGGCGCCACCGCGTCCCGTGTCCGCCGTTCACATCTGGCACGTGCGCTTCACAGTGGGGTCTCACGGAAGCCTCCCGGGTGCGGGAAGACCGGGCGGCTCCAGCCGCAGCCCTGGGGCGCCGGCACCCACAGCAGACGGGCTCGGGCCTGCTTCCGCGGGGCCGCCTCTGACCGCGAGCGAGGTCTGGGCAGCGCCGCTTGGGAGGAGTCCTGAGGAGGCCGACAGTTTCAGCCCAACCCCTGTTCTCCGACGCAGGAGGCCATGTCCCTCCCGGAGCTGTCACGCCCGCTGCACCCTGAGAGGCCACCGCAGCTCAGGCTGCGTGTGCTTTCCCGCTGCCTCTGGCCTNTGTCACCATGGCCAGTGGCTAGGGACTGTCAGGACACCAATATTCAGAAAAATATTTTCGACTTCACAAAATATTGTACTTCAGGAAAATAAAAACTATGCAGATTTTTTAAAGACTTGGGGGGGATTTGAACACCAGGCCAAGGACAAGAGGGGTGAGGGCACGGGGGTGGGGGGCCCGCGGCTGTGGGCGCCTGGCGCACACCCTCCCTCAGGGCCTCAGGCCCGCATGCGTCGGGGGCTTTCACGGGATGCAGAGATTCTTCACTTTAGCTTCAAGACCAGCAAGGGCTGGCGGCCTCGGTGAGCCCTACTGCATTTGGGGCAGAGGCGGAGATTTAAATCTCAGGCGTTTCCCCCCCAAATTTCCAGAGGCTTCTGTCTTGCTCAACAGTGTCTTCTTTGCTTCTCCTTTCGTTTTAACCAATTTATTTTATCCTATCTGTACAATCGGGCGTTTCAGTGTAATTTTCTTCCTTTGTGTCTTGATGGGGCCCTGAGGCCTGCAGGGGTGGTGAGTGCAGGCCTCCCCCATCCGTGGGCCGTGTTTACAGCTGCCCCTTTCCTGGGTGCCCCTCACGCCACAGACTAACGACTTTTTGTGCAGGGTCTCCTCACGCATCCCTTTCCCCGGCTCCCCGGCCGTGATGAGGGACGTGCCGCCAGCTGCCCCTCCCACGGCGCCCGCAGCCCAGGCACGGCTCTCACTCAGGTCACGCTCCTGACCCCAGGCCCCCCTGCGAGGCCCCAGCCACGTGCCACAGCCGACACGGAGAAGCCACGGCTGGCGTGGCTGGCGGGGATCCCTGGATGCCCGGACTGTACCTCCAGCATGACCACACAGATCTGCTTGACACACTGGATGATGGCGTCGGGGGTCCCCGAGATGGTCACTGCCCGCTCCGTGGAGTTGGGCAGCATGTCCCCGGCCACCTGGACCTGGGCACCTGTGGACTGCAGAAACGAGACACTGGAGTGGGGCAGCGCTCCCGGGTGCTGGAGAGGGTGCCTGGGGGGTGCGGCGCTTGGACGCCTGGCACCCCGGCCTTCCGCCTGTTCCCAGGGGCCCGTGGGCAGGGCCGGTCCCCTCCGTCCCACCGCTGCCCAGCACGGCCTGACACAGGGACAATGATGTTGGACAAGAGGCGTCTTAACCTGCAAGTGGCATTTGCAGAGACGGAGTCAGAAATGGAGTCGCTTTTTTCAAATACATGGAATTTTATCTCCCTTGTGGAGTCACAGAGAAAGACGGATGCTAGGAAGGCCTAGACTCTTTCCTTGCCGGAATCACGACAGGGTGGCCACCCTCCTTACGGGAGAGGGGAGAAGTCAGGCTTTCTCTGAACACAGGAACGTGTGAGCATGAAGTCCACACCTCACACCAACTCCCGCCGTGCTGGGACAGCTCGGGCCTGCCAGCTCCTGGAGGCGCCTGCCTGGGGGCAGAGACCACGGCCTCTGTGGCCTAGAGCCACACGACTGGGTGGCAGAAGGGCCCTGCCTGTTCCTGGCTGGGGTGCACCCCCCCCCACAGGTGCCCCATACCTCTGCACGACAGCTTTGTGCACGTTCGAGGGGGTTCCACATCCCCCCACCCACTTTCTGGATGGCTCCACGCTGGCAGGGTTCGGTGCTGGGCCTCTGGGGGGGGCTGGGGTCCCCAGAGGTGGGCTTTACCCACCCAGCGGCGGGCACCGGCATCCGGGGAAGGTTCTGTTACCTCCCTGATCTCCTTGATCTTGGAGCCGCCTTTGCCGATCAGGGATCCACACTGGCTGGCAGGGACCACCAGCCGCAGTGTCACCGGGGGCTTGCTGGTGGCAGGGCTGTTGCTCATAGAGTTAATGATATCCTGGGGAGAGAAAGACACACGTGTGGGCCTCCCCAGCAAGCCACGTACATGCCAGTGAGTGCCGACGCCGGGCTCGGTGAGAGGGCATCTGAATGTGCTGGGGGGCTGGCGGGGCAGGGTCCCGGCCCCCGGGGGGAGGGGCAGCAGAGGCAGGGAGAGGATAAGTGCGGGGACTCAAGTGTCCCCAGGTGGGGGAGCTCGGCACACACACTGCGGCAAACGGCCGAGTGTGCGGGGAAAGGGCACAGTGGACGGGCTGGCGGATCACGGAGGCGTGAAGGCCAGCCGGGCTCAGGAGGACAAGAGCGAGGCGACAGCTGCACCTGCAGGAGGGGCCCCGCGCGTGCGAATCCCTCCAGACACACAGGTCGCGGCGGCCCTGGTGTTGCCATGGACTGGGGGGAGGGGGACAAGAAGCAGACGCAGATGACGCCCGGACTCAGGCCCTGACCTCTGTCCTTAAGGCTGGGCGCGGCACGAAGGGATTTGGACAGACAGGGAGGCACATTTTGACAGAAAAACTTAACTCCTCGGCTCGACCACCCTCTGAATAAAAACTCTGAACGCGTCTCTGAATAACTTTTGGCAAGATGAACGATATTGGAAACACGTGAGAACCTTCATTTAACGTGCTGAGAGGGCACACAGATGTGCCACAGACACGCAAGTGTACGCGTGTTAATACAGGCCCACAGGAGAGTCCTCGGGTCCACCTGGGCCGAGCTCACACGTGGGGGCAGCATCGGTGGGGCACGGCTGGGGCTCTCGCCCAGGGCCGGGCCCGTGGACACGGAGCATGACAGCTGGCCTGTCACCAAGTGACGGCAGAGCCCCTGGGCAGTGAGGAGGTGACAGGGGTGAAGGGCTGTGTCCTACCCCCGCCACGGGGTCTCTGGGGGCACCTCTCACCTCCTCAAACTTGTAGGCGATCATGGCAAAGGCCTTGAAGATGGCATCGGTGGGGCCTGTGATGGTCACAATTCTTTCTGGGCAGTTTCCCTCAGAGATGTTGATCCTCGCGCCGCTCTGGAAGGCGGGCACAGCAGACGGCGTTGGAGCCGCGGGCGGAAGCTGTACGGGGCCCCCAGGCCTCCCGACAGCCACGAGCAAGCCCCCCACTAAACGGGGAGGCCATCCGGGGCCTCCTTCAGAGCGGGCCGGCCGCCGCGCCCCCTGCCGCCCCCGGAAACAGAGGCCCTGACGCGGGCGCGCGCCGCAGAGGGAAGGGGGTCTCCAGACCGCCGGAGGTGGCCTGGCTGGGGCCGGGGCTCCCACGGGGCAGGACTGCAGGCCTCGCGCCTCCCCCCCGCCCGCAAACAGGACGCCACTGAGTGCCAGTCAGCTCACCTCTTCACGCATCTTTTTCACGGTCTCTCCTTTCTGGAACAGATGGAGACAAGAGGCTGAGGGTCAGTGGCGCTGCGCTGCAGGCGGGCAGAGGCTTTGGCGCCGCAGTGGGCGGGTCGGGGCCGCCTGCCCTGGGGCCCAGCAGCAGCAGCCC
>NW_027528796.1:847238-849300 GCF_008692635.1 Crocuta crocuta
GCCACAAACCTGCGAGGGGCCCTTCCGGGGGGGGCTGGGGGCACACGCTGTCAGGGGGTGGCTGGGCTCCTGCCCCGTGGGGGTCTTCACACCCCTCATCTTCGTCGAAGACAAAGCAGGGCCAGGCCAGGGCAGGTGCGCCAAGGCTCTCGTGGAAACATCTGGACGCGGATGCCAGGGGGCCCAGAGACAGGAGGCGATGCCCCGCCCCAGCTTCTCCCACGTGCTTGGGACTTCCAAATCCACTCTTACTGCCCCCAAGACACGTGTCTTTTATTTTGGAAGGGAGATTCAAGAGAGACCACCACCCACTGGCCAGAGGGAGACTGCTCTGGAGAAGGCCAGCGAATCCCATGCACTGGGCTGTCACACCCGGGAAGAAGAACAGGCCATGGGGCGGGGGGGCGGGGCTGCCGTGGTGACCAGCCGGGGCCTGGCCAGGATGGGACCCGGGGACAGCACCTGCCGGGTTTTCAGGGCACCGCACGGCAGGCCCTCGACCAGCCCCGTGGGGACTCAGGACTGCACTGGAACCCTCGGTGCAAGGCACGCGCCAGCACAGGTCCCGCCGCCCAGCACGGGCCCGGGGCCCTGTCACCTCCTCTCAGGGACCGCGGCAGAGGGAGAGCTCACTCAGTAGTTACCTTCCCGATGATGCTGCCAACTTCCTGCAGGGGAAGAATCACAGAAAGGTGACGTCATGGAGCGGCTGGGGAAAGGCCCGTGCCAGACACGGAGACCCATCTGTGCTGGAGCGAGGACGGGGGGTCAGGAGTGTCGGGAGGGGCAGTCAGGCCGCCTGGGTGAGGCCCGTCTGACCTTGGTTAGACCCAGGCCCTTGCCTCCGACAGACACACAGACGAGCAGAAGTGAGCGGCCGGCTCCATACAGTTAAGTCCGGAGACATTTCCTATGCTCTTAAGGCCTCAGGAAACCAGCAAAGAAACAGATAAAACACAAAATCTCCCCCGATTTGTGATGGAAAGGTAATTAAGCACTGCTACCGCCTTTTCACTTTTTAAAAAAGGTTGAGAACCCCGTGTGACTCGGCCCGGGCTTCTCACACCAGCCCCGCTCGTCAGAGTCAGGGGTCCCTGGAGAAATGGCTGGGCCCAGGGAGGCAGGGAAAGTGCGAGGGAGTTGGGAGGACACGGCCTGGCTGACGGGCCCCCAGTGGCCGCGTCAGGGTCCCTACGGGCATCGACCCGAGTGAGGGCAGAATGGGAATAATCGGAATAAAGCGGCAAACTGAATCCACAGAGACAGGGGTGACGAGCGGATGAAAGAGCGCACGGGGCGGACAGCACTGGGGTCCACACGTGCTGAAGGACGAGGGGCCAGCGGCTGCGCCCCTGATGGGGGAGCTCCTGTGACGTCCCCACCAACGGGAGGAAACATCAGAAAAGCCGCCTTGAGGAAGCACGGAAGGAAGATGGGGGGGGCATCCCCCAGGCTGAAGACGAGACGCGGGCCGGATGTGAAGGCCCGAATACCCCTCGCCCCCACGCGCCCCGCTGTGAAGGGCAGGGCCTGGGCGGCTGGGGCGCATCAGTGCTGGCACCCTGACGTGGACGGGACACTACGCCCTTGTTAGTAGGAAACGCACACTCGGGTGTCCAGCAACAGGGCATCAGGTCACAGTCACTCTCAGATGCTTCCAGGGGGACTGTGATTTGGGGCGGGCTGTAACTGCTTTGTAAGCTTGAGGTTGCCCAGGGCACAGGGCACACCCTCCCCAGCCTCCCAGCTGGTCGGACACGGTGGCCTTGGGCTCCGTACCTTCCCGTGCATCAGCAGACGGATTGTCAGGGTCACGTTCAGGCCGCCTTCTGAGACCTTCGACTCCATCTTTCTCCCAAAATGCAGCTGGGGGTAGTGGCTTAAGGTGCCAAGGGTGTTGTGAGGAAGGACAGATGGGGCCCAGATGGTGTCACCTGGAAAAGAGAAGGCACAGCTGCTGCTGAGAACACCGTCAATGGCCAACGGGGTCGGGGGTGTCCTGGCCTACAAGGCCCTTTGGCCTCTGGAGGGGCGACGAGGGGTGGGGGAAGATGGTGGAGGC
>NW_027528796.1:849427-850165 GCF_008692635.1 Crocuta crocuta
TGACACACGGAGGCTGGGGGGGGTGGAGGTCCCGGGGGTGGCGCAGTCAGCAAGAAAGCGCGGGCCTGGGACTCACCCTGCCTGACCTGCTGGGGGCGGGGGCACACGGCAGTGGGGGACACGGGTTTGTGGGGAGACCTGGCAGAGGCTGACCCCACTGCTGACTCACATGTGACCCCCAGCAGGTCACGCAAGCCCTCTGGCCTCAGCTTCTGCCTCTGCACGCAGGGAACCGGGAAGAGCCCTCTCAGCGGGAGAGAAAAGGGGTCGGTGAGCCCTGGGGTCCTCGGGTGCGGCTGGGGTGTCTGTTGTGCCGTGCGAGTCCCACCATCCGTGCAGAAGCCCTGCCCTGTGGCTGCGACTCCCCTCCCCCTTAAAAAGCCAGCACATTAGAGGGACTGGTGTTTCCTGTATGTTTAGAGTCAAGGGTCCTTGGTGAGTAGCGTCTATTAACTAC
Organism: Crocuta crocuta; assembly: GCF_008692635.1. Taxonomy (NCBI): domain Eukaryota; kingdom Metazoa; phylum Chordata; class Mammalia; order Carnivora; family Hyaenidae; genus Crocuta; species Crocuta crocuta. Next base: position 849,885 of record NW_027528796.1, read on the forward strand.
GCTACCGAGTAGCTGAGGCGCTAGCACTCTCTTATCATAACGTCTTTCCAGAACAGCTTTAGGCATCGCCGTTCTACGTTTACTGTATGATTTCTGCAGACAATGGGTCCAGCGCTTCGCCTCCCACACGGATGAAGGCTTCACTTCATGATTTACAGGCACGCGTGACGAGAGCAGGCCTGCAGTGGGGCCCTTCTCCGGGAGGGTCCAGGCTCCCCCCAGGCTGCACCACAGCGCACTGGGGGCCTCGGAGACGGGCGCCAGGGAGGACGAGGAGCGCG
>NW_027528796.1:850529-876452 GCF_008692635.1 Crocuta crocuta
AGTGGCCTGCCTGGGCACACAGGGGGCTCAGGGTGCAGGCTGTGGGGGTGCCACAGGATGCGGGCACATCACTGGGCGCAGGGTCCCACAGGGGTCAGGGGGGAGCGAGAACGAGGGCAGGACGTGACACGGGGCACGAGAGGGCCTGGAGGTGTGGGGAGTGGCCAGGCCCGGGGGGCACAGTGGCCCCAGCGTCTGGCGGCAGGATGCCACCTGGGGGACAGGGAGAGAGGCCTGGCTGCGGGAGATTCCGGGTGACCTGGGGCCCAGGGGCTCCCAAGAGGGGCACTGGGTAGACCCCGCAGAGCAGAGAGTGCCCCGACCTCCAGGAGCGGCACACACTGCCCGGGTGCCCACCGGAGAGTGGGCGGGGCTGGCGGGGCCACGAAGGAGGCCGGGGCCCCTGTGGACTCGGCCAGCACCCCCACCCACAGCCCCACGCTGGGTCTGAGGCCCTCAGGAACAAGTCCCCGCGTGTCCCTGCCTGGGTGTGTGGACACCAGCCCTCTGCTGTAATCCACAGAGAGGCGAGGCCCGTCCACACACAGGAGAGACCCCAAGTTAAAAAAGCAAGACTTTCCTTTAACCTTATAGGTTTTGGGGGGTACAAAATACTTCCTTTTCCTCATCAAAACATTTCTGCTGGAAAATATGCTACAGGGAAAATACACAAAGCAAGCACAGAAACCACATTCTCACTCTCTGGGTGATGTGTACAAAAGATGATGGCTGGTGACTGAGGGCGTGTCCAACGTGACAGCGGCTGACACGTTTCCGCATGAACGAACAGCGTGCTAGTCTACACGGGAGGACGCGCCGGCAGGTGACCTCAACAGCTCTATCAGTCCTAATTACAGATGATAAAACGATGCTTTTGAACAACACGGATTCTGACGCGAAGGTGTAGGACGCAGTGAGGGCAGGTTTAAGGAGCTGTCTGTCTCCACAGTCCAGCGAGGGAGCCACCACCGCTTGTTGGCTCTTTACCCCTGAAACAGGAAGCCCACCAGCCACAACTCTGCGTGTTGAACAGAGGGCCCCGCGCGGCCGGGGGCTGCGACGGAAGAGCGGCAGAGGACACTAGCGTCAGGGCCCAGCTCTGTGGGACAGCGCGGCGCGTGTGGGCGCGTCGGCCGGTCTGCTTGGCAGGGGGCGCCGCGGAGGAAAACGCCCAGGCAGGGGAGGAGACACTCCGGCTCAAGTGATCCGGGTGGCACCGAAAATACACGGCGCCTCTCCCCCCACCCCCTGCAGCGAGCTGAGGCACCGGCACCACGGTGCTGGCCAGGCAGGGACGCTCGGCCTCCTTTGTAATTAGAAACACGTGCTGTGTCAGGGGACAGCAGGGCCCCGCGGCCTCCATTACACAATGTTTCCAGCCCGCAGTGGAGAAAGTGGGTCAGCGGGGGCCAGAGGGCCTTCAGGCTCCAGGCTGTCAACTGCCATCAGTCACACAGGCCAGCGAGCTGCCACAGAGGCAGCGCCTTCCTTTGTCATGCGGCCGACAGGGAGCAGCAGTGCCTTCTGTAGACTGCTGGGGACAAGGAGCAGCCCCAGCCCCGGGGGTAGTTAAAGTCACTTGCGACTCAGTGCCCTTGACCCTGAAGAACCCACCCTGTGTTAGCCGCTGAGGAGCACCACGCTGGCGGCTCCCCCAGGGCCGTGGCTTGTGGTGGACAGGGGGGCGGGGGGAATGGAGCGTCCTCTGGCCGTCCGGCTGGGCCCTTGGACACCCTCTCATCAGGGGCAGCCCCCCAGTGTGCCTGGGGTGACACCCACCTCAGGGGTCCCCCCATGCAGCAGAGTCAGGGTCAGCATCGGGGGTGGCCCCCAAGGGCACAGCAGCACTCGGATCACACTCACCCAAAACCAAGCTGACGGGAAATCTGCCAGAAAAAATCTCTTTGTGTGACTCACTCGTCCCCACACGTGGTGTTCCAGAAGGCAGATCTCTTGTGTCAGCAAGGAAATCACTTCGTGTTCTCTGCGTGCTGGGAACTTAGTTTATTTGTAATTCATCCAGTGGGAGGGAGAGGAGACACAGGCATGGTCCCCTGCAGGGCGGAGGAAGGACCCTCCCCTCGTTTCCCAGCTGCGCGGGGCCCCCAGGAGGCCGGTCCGCGTTGCCCCGTGCCGACACCGTCCGCATATGTGTCTCCGCCGAAGCAGCCGCCCCCCGACCCCCACAGCCGGGCACAGGCCACGTGAGCGCCCACAGCACTTCCCACCCAGCCAGCCGTCCCAGCCGTCCGGCCACCTCTCTGTGGTCCTGCCTTCTCGCTGCAGGCCCGAAGCTGGGGTGCAGTAGCTCCCCTCGCTGGCCCTCGTGCGTTCATTAGCAAATCCCAACACGCGGAGGGAGAGCTGATTAAGCCATCTTTCCTAGTCTCTTAGGGAAGAACCTGACGGCATCGGTTTAAACCTTAGTTCTTACCTTACACAGGTGTCTAGTTCTATAAAATGTCTCTGCACGGGTGGTAGCGGCATCCGACCACTTTTGGTACTTGTGCTTTTTTTCACTCATTTCAAAATACTTTCAAATTTCTCTTTTGATTTCTTTTTTGATTCATGGGATAGTGTGAAGTATGCTATTGAAATTTCAAATACTTGGAAATTATCTAGAATGTGTTTCTCTTTTTGATCCTTAGTTAATCTTATTATGGTTAGAAAACACACCTTGTGACACCTGAGGTCCTTCACGTGCACTGAGACCTGCCTGGGGACAGACCGCGGTCTGTCCTGGTGGCCGTGCGCTCCTGGGCTGGGGGAGCGCTCTCGCAGCCCGGGTGGCAGGGCTGCCAGCCCTCTGCGGTCCCGTCCGGTGCCGGGGGTGCGGAGGACGCGCCTGCTTCCTGCACCCCAATCTCTGCCATCAGCTCCGCACCGTCTAGCGCTGTTGCCTTCGGTAGATGGGCCGACAGACTCCTTTGTCCCTGTGAGATATTGCTTATGTCTGGCGATGTTCTCAGCTCTGAAATTCTCTTGGTCTGTTATTAACGTAGTGACCCAGCTTTCTTCTGATTGGTGTAGCGTGGCGTATCTCCTTCCATCTCTTATTTTTAACCTATTTGTGTCTTTATATTTAAAGTGAGTTTCTTGTAGGCAGTATACAGTTGAACCTTGCCTTTTTATCTTATTTGACAATCTCTGCTTTTTAACCGAAGGTGTTTTGACTATTGACAGTGACTGTTGAGATGGTCAAGTTTGAAACTATCATTCTATTATTTGTTTTCTATTTTTACCATCTGTTCTTTGTCTCCCCATTTCTGTTTTTATTAAATTAATTTATTTATTTTGAGAGGGAGAGTGCAAGTGGGGGAGGGACAGAGAGAGAGAGAGAGAGAGAGAGAGAGAGAGAGAGAATGAGAGCCCAAGCAGGCTCCACACTGCTGGCCCAGAACCCTGCTCGGGCTCAAACTCATGAACAGTGACATCATGACCTGAGCCAAAATCAAGAGTCAGGTGCTTAACTGACTGAGCCACCCAGGAGCCCCTGATCCCCCATTTCTATTGTTTTTTCCTCTGTCATCTTTTGAACGAATTGCATACATTTTATGATTCCGCTTTTACCTCTGTTGTTCACTTATTAGTCACAACTGTTTTGTTACCTTAGCGGTTGTTTTGGAGTTGACAGAGCTCATGTTTAATTTGTCACAGTGCAGTCTGACTGACCCTCTGCCACTTGGTGTATAAAGACCTCACGTGGGCGGTAACTGGGCCTCTGTTTCCCCTCCTGTCCTCTGCACTATTGCTGTGGCACACTTTGGCTCTCCTAGGTCATAAACTGACATGATCATTTCTGATGTAAACACTCAATTATCTCTTAAAGGACTTTAAGGCAGCGCCTGGGGGGCTCAGTCAGTTAAGCATCTGATGCTTGATTTCAGCTCAGGTCACTATCTCACAGTTCGTGGGATCGACTTCTGTGGTGGGCTCCATGCTCATAACATGGAGCCTGCTCGGGATTTTCTCTCCTCTCAAAATAAATAAACATTTAAAAAAATGAGCGATTTAGAGGATGAGAAAAGAACAACTTCATACTTGGCCATCCCCTCACGTAGACTCAGATTTCTAGCTGCTCCCATTTTTCTTCTACGTGAAGGACTTCCCTTAATAATTTTTGTAGTGTGAGCGTGCTGGTGGGGGGTGTGTTTCCGTGGGTGTGGATGGTGTTAACACCGTCAGCCTGAAGGGGGGTCACCCAGCAGAGAGCCTGGGGTCACTGCACCCTCTCCGCTTCCCCATCTGTAACGCGCCCTCTTCCATGGCACACTGAGGGGCTTCTCTCGTAGCCGCTGGCTTTGCACAATTCACTCACCATGTGCTTCTCGCAGTCTCCACTGTTCGTTCAAATACACTTTTTGCTCTGCCCCACTTGCAGGGCCCCCAAATGCGTGTCTGTTGGCTGCCTGAAGTTGAGCCAAGCTCACTGATGCTCTGTTCACTCTCTGCCCTTTGTCTGCGTCTCCCAGGGACAGCTTCTGTTTCTGTCCCGCAGTTCGTTCTTCCGCTCTGCAGCTCCCGTTCTGTGGTGAGACCCACCGGGGCACTTTTCATCTCAGACCCTGGACTCTTCACCCCAGAAACTCAACCTGGGTCCTTAATCATGTCTTCCATGTCCCCATTTAACACGTTTGACCCTTTGCTTTCTTGAACATGCGGTTACAGTTTCGATAATGATTTCAACGTCCATGTCCTGCATGTGTATGGCCGTCATCGCCGAGTCTAGGTCAGAGAGGGGGACGCTGAGCGGGGGGAGCACAGGTCAGCGCTGACTGCGGTAAGAGCTCCTTCTCCGCAGCTCACGGGGCAGGTGCTCCCGGGGCTGCGCCGCCAGCATGCCGGGAACCAAGGAGACAGAAGAGCTGCCTCATGGGAGCCTGCAGACTGAGCCACCTCTTCGAGTTTGGCCGCTCGCTCTGTCCTGCGTGTGGGCACGTGGCTGGGTGCGAAGGCAGAAACAGTTTGATCCGTAAGCGACGGTTCAGATCTGAAGCTCCCTGGCTAAAGTGCACGGGAGACAGAAATCCATCAAACTGCTTTGTGCGGCCGGTCTGGGGACACTGCTGACGGCCTGGAGCCAACATTAAGGGAAGGCGTGGGGTGAGGCTGGGCCGCAGGAGCGAGAACTGGGGATGGGAAGCCACAGCCTGCTCTGTTTGCTCCTGGGGGGGAGGCCTGGGGACGAGGCCACTGCAAAGACTCCGGACACACACGTCCCGTTTCTGCTGCCACCAGGCAGGAGCAGACCATTCCCAGAGTCCCGAGGAAGGACTCCGGCTGCCCTGGCGTGGGTCATAGGCTGGGGTCCGAGATGCCGGGTCACATGACCCGGACTCCGCGTGGGACCCGCTGCTCCGTGTGGAACGTCTTCAGGCCAAGCGGGCCCCCTGTTGGAGCTGTGGCCTCTCTCACACCCTCCCTCCCGAAGCAGACTTCGTGTGCGGCATTTGTCATAAGAGCTCCCGGCTTTTCAAAGGTGCTCTCCCTCCAGTGCCAGGCCGGGGAGAACCTGGGGATGAGGGCGAGTGTCATGATACTGTAGTGCTCTGTGTCCAGGTGAGCTCTCCGGGTATGTAAATGTTCTTCCTCCCCAAGGCTGAGGAGCTCTTACATGGCACATACTTCCCTCACAAGGCCGAGGAGCACTCACATGGCATGTATCTCCCTCACAAGGCTGAGGAACGCTCACATGGCACATGTCTCCTTCATAAGGCCAATGAGCACTTACATGGCATGTACTTTCCTCACAAGGTTGAGGAGCATTCACATGGCATGTATTTATTTCCCTCACAAGGCCGAGGAGCACTCACATGGCACGTATCTCCCTCACAAGGACGAGGAGCAGTCATACACCATGTATCTCCCTCACAAGGCCGAGGAGCACTCACATGGCACATACTTCCCTCATAAGTCTGAGGAGCACTCACACGGCACGTACTTCCCTCACAAGGTTGAGGAGCACTCACATGGCATGTATTTATTTCCCTCACAAGGCCGAAGAGCACTCACATGGCACATACTTCCCTCACAAGGCCAACGAGCACTCACATGGCATGTATCTCCCTCACAAGGCTGAGGAGCACTCACACAGCATGTATTTGTAGCTATTGCCAAGTATCACCACCCGCACTGTGGGGGAGGCCAGGACCTGGAATGCTTGCTTGCGTCGTGAGGACAGTGCACGGCCCCAGGTTTGTTGGCGCCGCTGCAGCGGTGTAGGTGGGGGTGCTGGGAGGTCAGGAGGAGGGGCTGACATGACACTGGGTGAGCAGATGGAGTCCCCACACTGCCGTGCTGCCTGTGGGGACTGCCGGGTCGGCCCATGCTAACAGCCAGATTTTCTGTTCCTCAGCTCCCGTGCAAGCCAGTCTGAAGCTGGAGGGGCCCCCTGAGCTGGGCTGCTGGGAAGCCAGATCCCCAGATCCCCGCGTCTTTGCAGGGGAGGCATGAGGAGGGAGGTGAACAGGAAAGTCCTCACAATTGCCAAATCAACCCCAGGTTCTATGTCATGTGATGACTTCTCTCTTGTCAAGGGAAACACAAAGCAGAAGGTGCTGGTATCTGCCGAGGCCCCGGCAGCCCAGGGGGCTCGCGCTCTGCCGCCTGCAGCCCCTGAGAGCTGCCCTGGCAGCATTTGCTTTGTCTGCAAAGATGGAGCCGACCCGGGGGGACACTCTGGAAGCAAACACGCCAGGGTCATCTGATGTGCACGTGTGACAGTCATCACATTATAGGTCCTGTCTGCATATATACGACACAGTGATTAACATTTCCCTTTAAATCCAGGACGGCTTTAGGAAGTCGGCCTCAATCTGCATTCAGGAGGCCAGCGGACGCTGACGGTCCACGTGCCATGAAAGGCCCGGTCACAGCTGCCGCTGAGCATTGTCACATTTTGTCATTTGTGTCACAAAATGGATGGATCTTGAGAGTATTATGTTAAGTGAAATAAGTCAGACAGCGGAAAACACTGTATGACTTCATGTATGTGTGGGATCTAAAACACAAAGCAAACAAAATACAGAAATAAATTCATACATTCAGGAAACAAATTGTCAGTTACCAGAGAGGGGAGGGTTGGTGGGGGGACCAAAATAAGTGAAGGAGATTAAGAGGTACACTCTTCCAGCTATAAAATAGACAGGTCAAGGGGATGTAAAGTATAGCATAGAGAATATGGTCGGTAATATTATAACAATTGCATGGTGACAGATGGTAACTAGACTAATCATGGGGATAATTTTATAATATACAAAATCTTAAATCTAAAAAAGTGTAAACCTATTAATCAAATTAAGTATGAGAACTATTACGTACACCTGAATCTAATAGGACATTATATATGATTATACTCCAATTAAAAATAGACTTCAAAGCACTGAAAATTCTCAGAGACAGATAGGGTCATTATATAATGATAAAAGGATCGATCCATGAGGAAGAAATAGCAATCCTAAATGTGTACGAATCAAATACCAGAGCTATAACATATGTGAAGCAAAAACTGATAGAATGAAAAGGAAAAATATGCATATACACAATTACAGCTGAAGATTTCACTACTCTGTCTCAACAACGGAGAGACCCAGGTGTAAAGCCAGTGGGGCTAGGAGAACTCTGCGCCATCGATCAGTAGGACCCAGTTAACATTTAGAGAACAGCATATCTGGCAACAGGGGAATACACACTCTTTTTACGCACCCGCAGAAAATATACTAACCCAGAGCATCTCATTCACCATTAAACAAACCTCAACAGGTTTAAACGCATTAACATCATATAGTGTGTGCTCCGATCACAACTGAATTAAACTAGAAATCAGTAACAGAAAGATAACAGGAAAGTCTTGAAGTACTAGGAAACGAAAACAGCGCACATCCAAACAATCCTTGGGAAAAAAGAAGAAATCTCAAGGATCATAAAAAAATACATTGACCTGAATGAAAATAAAAATAAGCATACCAAAACTTGTGGGGCACAACGGAAGCAGTGGCTACAAGAAAGCTTGTGGCACAAAATACATACATTGGAAAAGAGAAAAAAGTCTCAAGTCAATAATCTAAGTTCTAATTTTAAGACTCTAGAAAAAGAAGAACAAAATGAGTATAAGCAAACAGAAGGAAGAAAGAAATCATTGAAATTATAAACAGAAAAATTAGAGAAAATCAATGAAATCAAGAGCTGATTCTTTGAAAAGATCAATGAAATTGACTGTCAATTTCAGACTGACAGAGAGAAAAAGAAGTTAGACAAAATAATATAAGAACAGAAACGGCAGCCATCGCAACGAGCCCGGCACACGCCCGAGGGATACGGAATACTAAGAACAACTCTACCCAAGTAAACTGACCGAGACACACTGACCTATCTCTGGAGAAAGACAAACTACCCCAAATCATTCAATATGAAATAGAAAATCTGCATAGCCCTACATGAGTATTATGAAGTTGGATTCACAATTTTACAACTTCAAAAAGAAATCTCCAGGCCCAGATGGTTTCACTGAAGAATTCTACCAACGGTTTTAAGAAGAATTAACACCAAATTCTACATAATCTCCTTCAGAAAACAGAAGGGAAAAAGGAACATTTTAGGAAGCTAGTATTACCCTGATACAAAAATCAAAGTGTACAAGAGAGAAAAAAAGCTGTCCTCAAGAATATAGGTCAAAAATCCTTTAAAAACATTAGCAAATAGCATTCAGCAAAGTATAAGAATTATACCCTATGACCATTCTTCTAGTGATGCAAGGTTGCTTTTTGGTTTGAAAATCAATTAATTTAACTAATCATATTAATAGACTAAAGAAGAATACTCCATGATCATATCAATGGATACAGAAAGGCATTTAACAAAATTCAACACTCATTCATTATAAAAACTCTCAGGAAAAAGCAGGAATAGAAGGGAATTCCCTTAACTTGATAAAGGGCATCTATAAATGCCCACATCTAACACCACCCGCAGGATTGAACTTATCCCCCTGAAGACAAGGAGCAAGGCAAGGGCGTCTCCTCTCACCGCCATGATTCAGCATAACGCGGGAGCTCTAGCCAGTATGACAAGGCAGGAAAAGGAAATAAAAGGCACACTGATGAGAAGGAAAAAGACTAAACTGTCCCTATTTGTAGACGATACGAAATGCTTAGGTATAAACGTAACAAAACACGTGTAGGACCTTCATGATGAAAAGTACAATGTGTTGATGAAACAAGTCAAAGATCTAAATCAATGGAGAGACGTACCAAGTTCATGAACTGTGATTCCTCACAGTAAGGATGCCAATTCTCTCCAAGTTAATACACAGTTTTAACATAATTCCTATCAAAATTCCAGCAATAATTTCATGGATATAGATAAGATTATTTTAATAGTTGTATGAAAAAGCAAAGGAATTGGAACAGCTAAAACAATTTTGACAATGAAAAATAGAGTGGAAGGAATCAGTCTCCCCAGTTTTAAGAGTATCGGGACTGTGTGCAAGTGGCAGGGGAGAGACACACAGGTCAGTGGAACAGAAACAGACCCACACAGATACGTTTGACTCATTTTTGACAGATGTCGTAAAGAGCAGTTCCATGCAGGAATGATAGCTTTTCCAACAAATGGTGCCAGAGCAACTGGGTGTCCACAGGCGACGGCAACAACAACAACAACAACAATAATAATAACTTTTGACCTAAACTTCATACCTTACACAGAAACTAACTCAAAATCGATCATAGACTTATATGTGAAATGTAAAGCTATGAAACCTCCGGGGGAAAAAAAGGAAAAAAAATTCTAAAGATCCAGGGCAAGTCAGAATTCTGAGACTTGACACTAAAATCATGATATTCAAAAGGAAAAGCTGGGGGCGCCTGGGTGGCTCACTCGATTAAGCGTCCGACTTCGGCTCAGGTCACGACCTCATGGTTCGCGAGTTCGAGCCCCGCGTCGGGCTCTGTGCTGACAGCTCAGAGCCTGGAGCCTGTTTCAGATTCTGTGTCTCCCTCTCTCTCTGACCCTCCCCCACTCACACTGTCTCTCTCTCTCTCTCTCTCTCTCTCAGAAATAAATAAAACATTAAAAAAAAAAAAGGAAAAGCTGATAAATCAGACATTCCAGGAGTAAAACCCTTTGCTTTGCAAACAAACAAAGAAACAAGAAAAAACACACAAAAACAAACAAACAAACAAAACATGTTAAGAAGATAAAAAGACAAACTACAGGCTGGGAGAAAATATTTGCAAACCCATTTCTGACAAAGAACTAGTTTTTAAAATATACTAAGAATGATCACACTAAATAGCAAAAACTCTAAATCCAATTAGAAAATGGGTAAAAGTTATGGTTATTTCACTGGAGAGACTATATATATATATATATATAGATGCAGATATAGATACAGATGCAGATACAGATATAGATACAGATACAGCTATAGATAGATGGCAAGTGAGCTCACAGAAAGTGGTTCGCTATCACTAGCCCTCAGGGAGATGCGGCTTAAAGCCACATGAGACACCGCCACACACCCGTAAGAACAGCTCACATACAAAATAGGGACCCTTGCAAACGTGGGCGCAGGTGCGGAGAAACCGGATCCCTCATTCGTGGCTGCTGGGAATGGCACACGGGGCGGCCACGCTGGAAAACAGTTTGGCAGCTTCTTAAAAACTAAACATGCAACTATCGTACCACTTAGTGATTGCACCTATGGGCATTTATTCCAGAAAAATGAAATATTTCATCCTCACAAAAACCTATACATGATGGTCACAGTAGCTTCGATTATTTTAACTCCTCCCAAACTGGAAACACTTCCAACCAGCAGCTGGTTAGATAGTCACGGACGTGGGCCCGTGCAGCAGCAGCAGGGAACGAGCCAGCGCGGAACGGCACTCAGCTATAGGACGGAACAAATTAGTGACCACTCAACACCCGGATGGACCTGCAGAGAATCAGGCTGAGCGTGGTCGGTCCCTGAAGATTACACGGTGTGATTCCATTATATAACGGTCTTGAACGACAAAATCATAGAAGCGGGGAACAGATTGCTGGTCCCCAGGACTCAGGAGGGGTAGGGACAGCGGGGTGACGTGTCAGGCTGTGGAAAGGCGGCACGGGGGTCCTTGTGGGGATGCAATGTTCCGTATCCGGGTCAACATCCTGGCGGTGACATTCTCACGGGAGCTCTGCAGGATGCCACCGGGGAAAACTGAGTACGTGCGCACGGACTCCCTCTGTTATTTCTTACAACTGCACGTGAATTAACAGTTCCCACAAATGCAAAATTTAATCTAAAAAAAACAAGTTGTTTTGACCTGAGATTGTATCAGGCAACTCTCAACTCATGAGAGAGTAAGGAAGCTAAATACTCCTCAGGTAATTCCAGCGAAAGAGCCATCCTGACATGTGACAAGACTGAAGTTATTAAAATAAAAAGTCAGACAGCAGCAACTCAGAAGCCCCTTTCGAGGGAGAGCATTTTGACCAAGTTGGTGGCTTTGATGCTAAGTCAGAGCACCCACCCCATTCCTTCACCACCACCCACCCACCCACTCACCGGTTCACACCCACCCACTCACTCACCCATTCACACCCTCACCTACACACCCATCCATTCACACACTGACCCACTCACCTACACACACCTAACCTACACACCCACCCACTCATTCACCCACCCATTCGCTCCCACCTCCACCTACTCACACTCACACACTCATTCATACTCACCTACACATCCACTCACACTCACCTACACACCCTCTCATGCTTACCCACACACTCCCACTCCCACACTTACCCCACACCCCCACTCACTCACATACCCACAAAGCCTCTCACTCATTCCTATTCACACCACCCACTCACACTCACCCACATACACACTCACACTCAGCTGCACATCACTTCCTCCCTCCCCACATCTACTTGTACACACCTGCTCATTCACTTGCACACATGGGGGTCTCTCGCACTAGTCTGCGTAGTGCAGGAGGCATGGCGGACGCATCCCTTGAGAACCTCTAGTCCCAGCCTGGCCTTGGCCTTCCTGGGAGATGGTCACCAGATGGTGCCGTCACCACTCTGCACAGCTCGGGAGCACATGGCATGGCCGTGACTCTGAGAACTGCTCGTGACCGGTCTGTGGCGGCCACGTGGCTGTGCCCCCATCTGGAACCAAGCCCTTCCCACAGGCATGGAGCTCAGAAGCACCTGTGAGGGGCCCGTCCCACGTGCCCTGGGAGGCGCAGGGACTCCGCACCGACCCCCTCCAGGCAGGTAGGGCCCAGTGGTGTGGACAGAGTGCAGAAGATGTGGCCTCTCGACAGCCACGCTCTGGGGCCACTGACCGGCTGCTTGGTCAGGCCACTCTCACTGGAACACATGGAGGATGCATCCTGCTGCCCATCACCGGGGACCTTCCGGAACCTCGAGTCAGGCCGCCGCCCCCTTGCTAAAAGTCCTGGGCATCTTCCCGTGACCTGTGTGATCCCACCCAGGCTCCTTTCCTCCCACGACGGTGCCCACAAGGCCCCTGGTGCCAAGCCCATGCCCCACCACCCCTGCCCCCCTTTCTGGGACAGACTGCGCTCCTGTACCTGCTGCCCGGGCCTTCCACGGGAGGAGGGGGGGGCGCTCCGCGCCAGGCCTCCGTCTGCCCCCGGCTCTCCCGGGTCCTGTCCTCCCCTCTGCCCTGGCCCATCACCCTGGGGACAGAGGACACGTTTACCTTCCCGGTTCACCACTGACCTCCGGTTCCTAGCACCACTCGGGGCCCACACGAGGGTAGAGCAGATTCAGCACCTTCTCGAAGTTCGGGTGAACACGGGGCAGGCGCCCAGGCCCGTCTCCACGGCCTCACGGGACACTCTGACGTCAGAATGTAGTGACTTCCAAACCTGGACGCTACGAAACGGCCAAGATCCGATTTCCGCTCCTAGACCCTCACCTCCTCACTTGTTCACTTGGTCAGCAAGGCTCTGCTGGGGGCTGAGTGCGCAGGGCCGCGAGGGACGCCTGGGACCTGTCCCCATCTGTCCCCTCAGCCTGCCAGCCCACAGAGGACAATGGGACGCAGAGAAGCCACCCGAACGGCGCTGAGTCCCACCCCGAGGGACAGAACACGACCCCCACTCGGCTGAGCTCCTGAAACACGTGGCTGCGTCTCAGTTCAGTCTGGTGTGAAAAGGCGTAGCTCTGTTTTCAATTTCATTGGTTTCTGGTCTCATTTTATTACCTCTTCCCTTCTTTTCCTTGCCTTTCCTTTTCCTTTGTTTTCTTCTTCTAGTTTCTGAAGGCGGAGCCTTAACTTACTGTCTGGAGATCTTTTCTCATGTTGGCATTTCACACTTCAAAATTCTCTAGAGGTGCTGACTTACTTGTATCCTACAAATTCTGATATATACAAATATTTCTCTCTGTTCAAAATATTTCACAATTTCCCTTGATACTTCCTCTTTAACCAGCACATTATTTAGAGGTGTGTGTTTTGATTTTCAAGTATTTGGAAAAATTCGAGTTACCTTTGGTTACTGATTTCTGTTTCATTTCCACTCTGGTCAGAAAATACATGATTTCGCGGTTCCTAGATGGTTCATTAAGCATCTGACTTTGGCTCAGGTCATAATCTCATGGTTCGCAAGTTCAAGTCCCATGATAGGTGAGCACAAGCCCCACCCCAGGTGACCCCACTTCTCGCTCTTCCTCCCTCCCTCTCTGCCCCTCAGAGAATTTTCTCTCTCTCTCCCTCTCTCTGTCCCTTGCTCACTTGTGCCCTCCTTCTTTCAAAATAAATAAGTAAATAAATAATATGAATTTAGTTTTTTAAAATTTGTTAGTCTTACATTTTATTTTTGCGTAGAATATGTGTCACCTGTGAATGTCCTGGGCGGGCACCTTCCATCGCGTGGGGCATCCCGGCCAGGGCCCTGAGGTCTGGATGGTGGACTGCACCAGTCCCTGCTTCTCCGTCCGTGACTTTCTGTCTGCCTGTCTCACCACTGCAGGGTGTCCCCAGATGTAATTATGGCTTTGTCCTCTCTGCCCTTACATTCTGTCACTTTTTGCTTTGAACCTGAAGCCCTGTTGTTCAATATATATACATCTGGGACTGATAATGTCTTGGTGAATTGGTCATTTTATATGAACGTGGTGCCCTTCTTTACCCCTGGTGGTTTTCCTTGTCCTGAGCCGATCTCATCCGATCCTAACGTAGCCTCTCCAGTGGTCTGATTAGTGTTCATGTGACACATCTTCTGTCCCTTAACTTGTAACAGTATGTTTCATATGGGTATCTTGTTGTTGGCACAAAGACTGATCTTTATTTTTTACATTCTGATAATCTCTCACCTTTTGAAAAATGTTTATTTATTTTGAGAGGGGGGAGGGGCAAAGAGGGAGGGAAAGAGAAAATCCCAAGCGCTGTCAATGTAGAGTCCAAAGTGGGGTTTGAACTCACAAGCTGTGAGATTATGACCTGAGCTTAAGTCAAGAGTCGGATGCTCAACCAACTGAGCCACCCAGGTACCCCTGATAATCTCTTACTTTTAATTGGTTTGTTTACACATTTTTTAATGTTTATTTATTTTTGAGAGAGAGAGTGTGTGTGTGTGTACATGCATACATGCATACACACACACACACACACACACACACACACACACACGAGCAGGGGAGGGGCAGAGAGAGAGGGAGACAGGGAATCTGAAGCAGGCTCCAGGCTCTGAGCTGTCATCACAGAACCCCATGTGGAGCTGGAACTTAAAAGCTGTGAGGTCGTGACCTGAGCCGAAGTTGGACGCTCAATGAACTGAGCCACCCAGGAACCCCCATAATTTTCTTTTAGATTTGCAGATTGAATAACTGTTAACTCAAATGTGTATATAGGTGTGTGCGCAATTTTGAAATAACTTTAGATCCATGAGTGGTTGCAGAAATAACAGAGTTTCTGTGTACCCCTCACCCACTTCCATTCGACATAACCGTGGTATGTTACCTACAACAGTCACTGACATTGGTAACATGCTATTAACTAAACTACAGGGCTTTAAAAATTTTTTTAATGCTTATTTATTTTTGAGAGAGAGAGACAGAGTGAGAGTGGGGGAGGAACAGAGAGGGAGACACAGAATTCGAAGAAAGCTCCAGGCTCTGAGCTATCAGCACAGAGCCCGATGTGGGGCTTGAACCCACGAACCTTGAGATCATGACCTGAGCTGAAGTCGGAGGCTTCACCAACTGACCCCGCTTCCGGCACCCCTAAACTGCTGCTTCGTATGCAGTTTTTCCCCATATAGTGGAGCTGTCCCACGTCAGGTTTCTCTAACCACTCACAAAGCAGGTGCACCATGAAGAGACTCCGATGCCCCGTTCCCCCACCCCAACCCCAGGCAGTCACTGATCTGTTCCACATCAATCAAATCTACCCATTTGTCATTCCAAGAGCTTTGTGTGAATCGACTCAAAACAAACATAACCTTTTGAGACTGGCTTCCTTTCACGCAGCATGTGGATGCTCTCGGGGTCGCCAGGGCTGCGCACAGCCATGCTGGCTCCTCTCAGATGCTGAGCAGTGGTGTGCTGCATGGCCGCACCGCCATTTGTGCCCCTAGTCACCTCATGAAGGACACCTGGGCTGCTTCCGGTATTTGTCAATCACAAATAAAGCAGCTAGGAGTAATGCTGTGCACGCATCTGCATGAATGTAAGTTTTCATTTTTCTGTGATAAGCACCCGGAATTGTGATCATTGGATAGCACGTCAAATGTATGTTTACCTGGATAAGAAACTGCCAAGCTGTTGGCCAGAGTGGCCACACCGTTTCCCATGCCCACCAGTGGGACAGCCCAGCCTCTCTACACGTTCTCACTTAAACTGGTGGCTGTTGGCATTTTTACTTTAGCCACTTTGATGGGCGGCAGTGATACTGCCTTGTGGTTCAACCTGCTTTTGCTTATGGCTAACGATGCTCGCCATCTATTCATGTGCTCATTTCCCATCCACTCACCCTGTTTGGAAAAGTGCCTGTTCAGGTCTTCTGCCCATTTCCTATCTGGGGAGCTTGCTTTCTTGCCATAGAGTCTGAAGTACTCTGTGCATTGTGGATTCATGCCTGTTGTTGGAATGTCTTACAAAGATTTTCTCTGCACTTCTGATTTGTCTTCTCACCTCTTGACAGAGTTGTTCATAGAGCAAATGTTTTTAATTGTGACAAAGGTCAATTACTTTATCTTTTACAGATGTGCCTCTTTCTCCTATATTTTCTCCTAAAGAATATATAGTTTTACATTTTACATTCAGCTATTCGATCCATTTTGAGTTAATTTTTTGCACACGCTATGACGTTTAAGGCAAGAGCTTTTCTGTTTTGCTTTGTTGTTTCTATATAGATATCCAATGGTTTCAATACCATTTATAAAAGACTACCCTTTCTGTATAAAATTGCGTTAGTACCACTGTCCTTACTCAGGCGGGTGCTCCCCAGGGCCTCGTTGGGCTTCATCTGCGTGTATGCATATCTACCCACCAACATCACCGTGTCTCGATTTCCGTTCGCATTATCGTGTCTTATAATTACTCCAACTTTATTCCTTCTCAAAATTCTCTGGGGTTCCTAGTTCATTTGTGTATTCATGAAAATCCTAAAATCAACTTGTTTGTATCTACACACGCTGCTGTTGGGATTGTGACAGGAGCTGCATTCGGCCTACAGACCTGTTTGGGAGACATCAGCATCTTTATCCCGTTGAACGTCCCAATGTATGGACATGGATGTCTGTGACTTGGGTCTTCTTTGATTTCTCGGATTGGGGTTTTGTAGCTCTCAGTACATGAATCCTGTGCGTGTTTGTTAGACACACAGCAAGTACAGACTTTTTGGAGTTCCTGTAAATTGTACTGGGTTTGGAATTCAGTTTCTGATTGCTCCCTAATGGTCTGTAGAGCAGTATTGTCTTTCGTGTGCTGGCCTTGCATTCCTAAACAGGTGAACTTGCTTAATGGTTCTAGGAGTTTCTTGTAGACTTAATGGGATTTTCGATGTAGGCAATCATGTCATCTGCACATAGAAGACAAATTTATTTCTTCCTTCCAAACCTGTCTGCCTTTCATTTCCTTTTCCTGCCATACTGACCTGGCTAAAACTGGTAGCACTGTGCTCAACACAGCGGCGAGAACAAACACCCATATTTTGCTAATAATTTTAGGGGCACCGTTAACTATAATGTTAGCTGGTAGGTATTAGCTTACTCCATTTTGACCAGAACCAAAACTTCATTCAATCTTCCATATTGATTAAACTGACAAAATCTGTTTGTAACCAGTACTTAGAGAGGTCCTGATATAACACGTTTTGCAATTATTCTTTTTTATTTATTTTGATTTAAGAAATTTTTTTAAAGTAGGCTTCACGCCCAGCACAAGCCCAATGCAGAGCTTGAACTCGTGACCCTCAGATCAAGACCTGACCTGAGATCAAGAGTCAGATGCTTAACTGACTGAGCCACCCAGGCACCCCTTGCCCCCAAGAATCATTCTTTTTTAAAAGAATATTCAAATCAGCAGAATTCTAGTAAGACAAATATTGCTCTAACAGCAGCAGTAGCTATAATGGTGCCAGAGTCCAGGTGTTTTATGGACGTAGCCCCACTCTGTGCTGGTAGCGGAAGGGCCCCCACCACCTGCTTTTGTGAGAGAAGCAGGCACACGATGGAGTGACAACAAGCTCCTTCCAGAGCTCACACGCTCGACCACCAGACAGACTATTTTCGTGCTGGTCAAACACAAAAACCAATGACGGCATTAGTTTCAGATGTGAAAGGAAGAGCCTCATGTTTGAAAGTGGCAGGTCACGTCCCCCTTGTAAGGCTTTGTTCTCAAAGGGAAGAACAGACGGATTTGGATGTTGAAGTAGAGGAAGTCCCCGGCTCTCTGAGGCACGCACCACAGCCGTCGCACTCTGCCGGCGTCCTTCTCGCTCCGACACGGGTGCTCGCTCCCACAGGAGGGAGCGGACTCCTCCCAGCCACCCGCCAGCTGGGGCCACACGGCGGTGGCGAGTGCCAGGCGAGCAGGTCGGCGGTGCCTTGTCCGGGGCTGCACCCAGAGCCTCAGCTGTCTGGAGGGGACCTCGGGGGACGAGCACGGACTTGATGTATCGAGTTGAACAGCTCAGCGCCCGGTCGGGCTGCAGGCGGCCAGGACAGCAGAAACCGACAGAGCCTATTAGCTGCTTTCCGATCCTTGAGAGACTCACATGCAGATGACGTCCCGGAGGCCATGTGGGGAGGGGAGGTCTCTGGCATGTAATGCTCTTGCCAGTCCCAGTTAGCATCAGAAAGCCGTCCAGGGCTTATGCAACCCTGACGTCAGTGAGCATTCTACACGGCCTGCTGGCTTGTCTCTCGGGCGTCGAGACGGACAAATGTGATGGGGTTGGGGAGCCTGCTCCCCCCCTCCCTGTTTGAGCGGCCACGGCGTGTTGGCCTCACGTCTAGAATGATGCAAAGTTTTTCTCTTTCCAGCAACGTGTGGGCTTCATCCGGGGATGGGAGATGTCCAGGCCCACCTTCGAGGAAAGTGCCCCGGATCTGGTGTGCAGCTCACATCGGAGTGTGTCTCTTACACGTGTTCCAGCCATTCCAGAAACGTATTCCAAGACGAATGACATCTTTGCCGTGGAGGCAGGGCGGGACCCCCTGAGACCTGTGTCTGGTCCTGTCTCGGACACCCCCACCCGCCCCGCAGCGAGGAGCTGTGTGTGAACTTGACCCTTCCTGAGGTCATGGCTAACAGACCCCTGGCTTCTCTGCACATCTAGCGCCTGTCTTATCTTCCCACGGCCGCTCTGGCCACAGCGGGAGGCCTTCGGCGGCAGGCCACTCCACTGGGCTCCCAGCTTTCGCCGGTGCCGGGTACGCAGGGCAGGATGGGGGCGCACGGTCCTTGAGTGCCTCTCAGTGTGATGAAGAAACTGGATGACAGACTGGGACGGCTGGCCATCCAAAAGGTTGAAAACTGATATTCAGCCCCTACCTCAGCCCTCAGCCGTACACTCCACAGAGGTCCAAGTTCCTCTTGTGGCTAGAAGGACAGCTTCTTGTGGCTTCAGGGTCCACAAGACATGAGGCTGGGGGCCCGTTCCACGCTTCCACTGCACATCGCTCCCTCCTGCCCTTGCCGTGGGCAGGGACGTCGGCCGCCGCTGCTGGGAGAAGTGGCCTGGGCAGATCAGGCCGGAGAAGCCAGAGACAATGGCAGAAGCACATGCCCACTCCCGCCCCCGAGGGGCACGCCAGCTTGGCACTCCGCAGGCACCAGGCAAGGGACAGCCCCTGTCTCCTGACATCCTGTGACTCGGCCCACTGGACAACAGCAGGGACACAGCTACGCTTACCGACCTCACAGACTCTCAAGGACGACAGCACGAGGCCTGACCTGATCACTGAGGCATCTGTGGTGATGCAGTGTCCCACCCGGGACGTCATGACAAGCCAGGCATGGGGAACAGCGTGGGGACGGAGATGCCCAAGGGGGCGGGGGGCTCAGTGGGAAGCAGATGCTGAGTCGGGGTGAGCCGGCAGTGTGGGTTAGTAAGTTGCTTACTAACTGTTGTGACCACTGCCTGCACAGCACACCTGCCTGCTGTCACCTCCATGGTGGGTCCCCACACCCTGAGTTCCAGGGCCCAGGTAGGCCCCCTCCCCCGTGTGCCCGGTGACAGGGCCAGAGGCCAGCAAGGAGGAGCCACCACACCTCAAATGGGCACACAGGACCCAGAATAATCTCCACATAATTTTAAGAAGGAGTGAGTTTAATAGGGTGCCTCGAATTATACCTCTGTATACCAGCAAAAGCTAGCAGATGAATTTTTTCTTTTTTTAATGTTTTATTAAATTAATGTGAGAGAGGACAAGTGGGAGAGGGGCAGAGAGGGGGCATGTGAAGGGGCCCCACGTTGACATCAGTGAGCTGGATGCAGGGCTCAAACTCACGAACCACGAGATCATGACCCACCCAGGTGCCCCCAGAATGAATTTTCTAAAAAGGATACCATTTATAAGAGCATAAAAAATCAGTTGGGATAAATCTAACAGAAGGTGTGCAAAGCCTCTGTGTGGAACCTATACAATATCATTTACAGAAATTAGAGAAGACTTGAGAATTAGAGAAATCTATCATGTCCATAGGCTGAAACACTCAATACTTAAGATGCTAATTCTCCCCAAACTGATCCACAGATTCAATTCTATACACAAGCTGGTTTCAAAACATGTGAAAAATCCATCAGGCCGAGAGAAGCCATGCTTCCCTTAGGAAAAGAACAAAGTGAGAAGTGCTATTTACAGGAAAGAGCAACTTAGCCCATGTGGCAGGGACACAGGAGACAAGCAGAGTCTGGGCACACGGGCACTCAGGGAGCAGGGCACGGTGCCCCAAATAAGCACACCCTGTCGGCAGCACTGGCAAGGGGAAAAATGCGACCTGAGCCCCACCCCCAGATAAACTCTGGGGGCTGTGTCCCTCACCGAGACCCCACAGGACACCAGCTATGTGAGTGGGAAGGACAGGAAGAGCTCTAGTGGGTAAACAGAGGCTGGCAGGATGGGCCACGTCGGAATCACGGTTTGTCAACAGACAGGAGAGAGAAGAGGGGCCCACGATGGGGGAGAAGGTCTTTGCAATTCATTTACTCACTCAAGGCTCCCATCCGGAAAACACTTCCGTGCTGCTCACGGAGAAGTGGGCATGTCCCGAGCGGCCACAGCCACATCAGATGGCAGAGGCTGTCATCGGCCACAAGCCAAGGACAGAGCACAGTCAGCGCGGCACCGGTACGGCGGGGACTCACAACCACAACTCAAGGCCTCACTCCGAGAGCTGGAGAGCGTGAGGCTGCCGGGGGGCTCGGCCACTGCCCCCCACACTCACACCCGCACTGGCGGCGGGGAAGCTGGTCTCACCCGGGGGGCTGGCCACACGCATCTGAGCAGCTAGAGATTCTAACGAACGTTCTAGTCAAATGTTGACAGAAGCAGTAACATGCGAAGGTGAGTAACACATCCGACCTTCCTGAGGTCTATTCCTGGAGTGTCTGCAGCTTAGTATCAGGAATTCTGTTCACAGAATAGATTCACGAGGAACTCCACACCAGCACAACCCGTTGAGAGCGTCTCCCGTGTGTCGGGCACAGCCCCCCCCCCAAAGCCCTGCGGGGAAGGCACATCTCCGTGTCCTGTGGCAGGTTGGGGGGTCGGGGATCAGGGGGGGAAGCCTGCAGCTCACAGTGGGAAGCAGGCGACCCAGACACCAAGGGCGCCCTCCGTACGCCCCGCTTCTCAGCAGCTGCTGGAAAGGCAACGAGTGTAGCGCAGAGCGGCCTGGACCAGGGAAGCAGGGCCGGGGGCAGCGGCTCAGGGGACAGTAAAGATCATCTGTGCCCCGAAACTCGAGTCTGCGTTTTCATGACCGCTTTGTACTGGGGAGGAGGCAGGGCACGGAGCTCCTGATTCCCGCCTTTGTTACCACAAAGCGCTAGTTCATACCAAGAACCCTGAGGACCTGGGAGGAATGTTAGATAAAAACAACAAGAGAGGCCGCGGCGACAACCGTCGTCTCTTCGGTCAGGCCCGGGGCTCTGGGGATTGCTACCGCCCAGAGTCCCAACACGAGGAGAGGTGACATGTGGCCCCAAAGGGTCAGCTGGGGTGACGGCTGCCCCTCATCCTTCTGATTGGGCTCAGGGGCCCCTTGCTCACTCCAAACACTGTCCTGGGGTGCAGGGGCGAGGCAGACCGGGCTGGCAGGGAGGGTGGGGGAAGTACCCATATGGGGCACAGGAGCAAACCTCAGAGGAGGAGCGCAGAGCCACCTCTGCAGCCTTGGCCCTGGGGCCCCACGGAGAGGGGGTGTTCCCACCTGAGGGGCCCTGAGGGCAGGGGAGACAAGCAGGTGGCCCGGGCCGCTCCCGGGCACCAGCTCTGCCACGAGCCGTCGGGCCCCGTTCCTCAGCAGGTGTCTTCCTGGGGTGCGCAGGAGAAGGGTCCCCTTATGGCGAGGGCCAGCTGCTCTTCCCCCAGAGGACCTAGGTCACCTCAGCCTTCAGAATGAGAGAGCTCGTGGGCACAGAGACGCAACAGCACTGCTAACACAATCGCCAACCGTACGGCACGCAGACGGGACACAGAGGCCAGAGGCTGCGAGTGACATGTCCATGGTCACAGGGCGGGTGGGGATGTGCTGGCAGCCAGAGGCAGCCTGGCCCACCGTGTCGTGTGCAGCAGGTGGCCCCGGGTCTGGTGGCCCAGCCCGGTCACCACAGGGCCCAGGAGTGTCCGGCCCGATCCCGGCTGTTCCTGGTGCAGCCAGTCGTGCTGCGGCTGCCTGTGCAGCAGGCAGCGCATTTGTGAGGCCCGGTGGGCACACGCTGCCCGCGCCACCCCCGAGCCCCCCGTGGCCACGCTGGCGGGTGTCCTGGGTGCGTGGATGGAAGTTGTTAGCGGATCCGTCCAGCAGCACAGGCCAAAACCACTAATTGCTCTTAACTATGTTGGAAAATAAGCTAAAATCAGTTCAGTAGGTGATCTCCTTCCACATCTTAATATTTTAATAACATTGTCATGATGCTGAGAAAGGACATCTACTAAAAATAAAATACAGAATTAAAAAAAAAAGATATAAGCGAAAGCAAGTAAAGCCATTAAGAGTCTTCTCAAATGAAGGGAAAGAAACCTGGGGGGCGAGAGGAAACATTGAAGACAGCACTCGTGAGTAAAAGTCGACAGGGGTAAAAGCGGGGTAAGAGGGGCCAGGTGACCCGCGTGCTAAAAGCAGACAAGCTCGACACGGATGCAGGAGGCAGCACCAGAGAACGAAAATTAAACAAAAATAAGTTCAGGGGGAAAAGGCAACTTAGATAAAAGAAATAAAATATTTAGCTCAGAAAATTCAAGTTTAAAAGATGACTAAAACATACAGAAAACCAGCTGAAAACCTACGGAGACCGGAGGGCTGGAGCCGGAGCTGGCGCAGCAGACCCAGCGTCTTTGATGAGCCCCAGGGAGGCAGGGGCTCCGGTGGCTGGGGACAGCGTCCCCTGCTGGGGGAGCTGCCTGCCTGCCCGCTCGCACCCGCTAAGCGTCCAGGGATGGAGCTGAAGGGCAGGAGGGGGATGGGTCAGGGGACAGCAAGGTGGCGCCAGAGGGAGGCCTGCCCCCACGAGCCCCTCGCTGTGCCGAGGGGTCCGTACTGGTGAGCATGTCCCACGCTGCAGGAGCCTACAAGGGGCGCCCCTGGGGTGGGCCTCTCTCTCTGCCAGACTCACCCTGCGGGGTGGCCACCTGACTGGTCTTGGCCGTGTACAGGGCTCGGGGGTCACCTCAGCAGCAGGATGGGGGCAGTGAGGCCCCAACCTTCCCCACGCAGTGACCATAGGCACCCCTCCCCCCAGCCAATGCTCCTGATGAGCCTTAATCCCCTGCATTTCAATCCTGACGGCCCCTTAATCCTGCGAACCTGCAGCGGCCTGCCGCTCGGATTTACATGCCACGGGCCTGGTTTGCTTCTTTTTTAAATGTCTGTTTATTTTGAGAGAGAGAATGCATGTGTGTGCTCGAGTGCACTTGCACACAACCACGTGGGAGAGGGGCAGAGAGAGAGAGAGACAGAATCCCAAGCAGGCTCTGGGCTGTCAGCTCAGAGCCCCACACGGGGCTCGGACTCAGGAACAGTGAGATCATGACCTGAGCTGGAGTCAAGAGTCGGACGCTTGAATGACCGAATCCCCCAGGCGACCCTGCTTTTATTTCAGGGCACGTCAGAGAAAGATACGGTCACGCGTGGCTCTGACCTTGGTGTTCCCACGTACCCAAACACAAAGGTGGGTGTGTGAGTCTGTGCATGGCTGCAGCACAGGTAAGCCGGACAGAGCAACCGGCGTGGGCTGTGCAGAGTGCTGAGCCTGTCACGCGAGCTTCGTTACCCAGGGACTCTGCGGAGCCCGACATTTAATGGCGGGGAGGTTCCGCGGGAGCTGCCAGCGCTGACCCAGCACCAGGGGTCTCCTGACAGGACACACTGAGGCGGGAAGCAGGCTCAAGTGAGGACACGCCGCTCCTGGCTCCCTCCTGGCTCAGCCACTGTGTCCCATCGTGGGCTGGGTTTTTGCACATTGGGAGTCACAGGACGGGGCCAGGGGCGCTGGTGGCGCCCAGGCACCGGACAGTTGACCCATCGTACGTCTGGGACCCAGTGGCTGTTCCGGAGGCAGGTGCCGTGGACACAGCCAGGGGCCAGGTCAGCAGGAGGGTCTCCCGGCCCTGTCCCTTCCCTCCTCTACCCTGGCCTGAGGCAGGGGCTCAGAAAGTCACGGATACACATCTCCCGGTCACCTGGGCCACTGGCGTTTCAAAGATTGACTGTGACAGCAGCAGCATCCTTTTCAGAACCAGTAAAAAGGACAGAACCGAGAGGCAAACGAATTCCAGCAGAGCTGGTCCGGCTGAGGGGTGAGTGCCTGTGACACAGCAGGGCCTCGCACGCTCTGAGGCAGGCAAACCCAGGGGACAGAGCCTGAACGCCCCGCCCACTGAGGGACCCTTTCCTTAGCGTTTCCAGACATACACTACCTTTTGTTTTGCGTAAATGTCACACCATGTGTGCTCTGTGACTCGATTTTAAAACGCGGGTATAAGTCACAGGCATGAAAACAGACTCAATTTTAAGTGCACACGTTGATTTTCACACATGCACCTCTCCATGTGACCATCTCCACAGCACGGAACATTCCAGACCTGAGGGGAGGCGCCTCTGGCTGTGTTCTGCAGCCCCCGCCAGCCCACCCAGCACCGCTGGCTGCTGTCCCCAGGGTGCCTTCACTGTTCTTCAAGCCCACAGGGTCCCCATGCTTCTGTCACACAGAACAGCGTCCCTGAGGGCCGTCCGCGCCGTGGAAGGCCACAGTCGGGTTCTCTCCAGGGTGCCGGGGTGCCAGCGTGGGCACTTGTGGCGGCCCTTCTCCAGTGTGGGGCTGAGGGACAAGTCGGTGCGGGGACATAGGCCTCGCCGGGGCTGCGCCCAGGGCCAGCTCAGCCCTTGCCGGCCTCACCCGACAGGTCTCCGTGAGGGACGACCCGCTCACTTTCATGTCACCCAGCGCTCACCGTCCTGGTGCCGGGCGCCGACGGCCCCTTCCTCCCTTATAAACAACACCGCACACACGTCTGTGGTGACAGACTCCTGGAGGAAAGCCGCCGCGCCACCCCTCCCGCCCGCCGCCCGCCACGGTGGACGCTCACCGAGCTCGAGGGCTGCATCTCTTCAGAACCACAGTTATCTCTCCGCGGTCGTGGGCCCCCTCCCGAGGGGTCCCTGTCACATTTGTGGCCTTTGTACTGGGCCGCGCCTGTCCCCTGCAGGCCAGGCGTGCTCAGGTACCGCGTGAGCGCGTCCCCTCTGCTTGGCGGCGGCGGGATGTGTGCTTTGCCGAGAATGCCCAGCCCCGAAAGAGACTTTAAAAAACTCCACGCACATTTTGTGGCAGCCCTTGGCCCGTCACAGTTTTGTTTCCATTAGCTCCTCAGTCCCTCTCAAACACACTGCCGTTCGTGTAAGGTCAAGTCCAAATGTGGCGTCTTTTTAGAATAAATGCCTAATTAACCCAATGTGATTTATCGAACAGCCCATCCATCCTATTGACTCAAATGCCACTTGCACGAAAGCAGAACAGAACGAGCCCCCGTCCCTCCAGCTGCGTCCCCACCCACGTGTCCTGTCTGGCAGGCTGCTTACCTGCACCCGGGAGTATGTTTTCACACAGACGCTTTCCTGTTTCCGCTCTTGGGTTCTTTTGGGTGCCCTTCCCCCTCCACGCTTCGGTCTGGGGGCTGCCTGCTCAGGGGAGGGGGCCCCGGGCGGGGGCGGGTGGGCAGGGCC